>NW_026889811.1:6560000-6837500 GCF_033153115.1 Saccostrea echinata
ACAGATATTAGTATTATCTGAATTATAATACCAATTCATCACTATGAGGAGGAGAGTTTAAGAGAAAATAGGAGAAAGAAGGGGATAATGAGGAGGCAAGGAGAGAGGTCAAAAAAAGGTGACATTTTATTGTTTATATCTGTCTTTGCATTCAGATGAAGTGGATCAAAGTATATATTGTATTATTGATCTCTGTCTAGTATGTAACATTGATGAAAAATCCATGAAACAGAACCCATTAACACTTCTTTCATATTGGGAGTTACAGATGGTTATGAATTAATTAAAATACAAGGGGGAGAGAGGGGGTTAGGGGATGTAGCCCCCTGATAATTTTGCCGGTCTTTAATAATTGGAAGTGTATATATTACTTTTTCTTTTTTTTAATTTTGTTTTCTTGCAATAAATTCTGTAACCCCCCCGAACTGAAATTAAATTGCTTCCTACCACATTTGCATACAGGCATATATTTCTGACAATATGACAATATTTTTTATGACTTCGTCACACACATTGAGAAGAAAAATACAAAATACTTTGAAAAGATGATACAAATGGGGGAGAGTTAATTTAAATATTGTCCAGATTCGGTTCTCTAATTATTAAAGCAAAAAAAAAAGGGGGGGGGGACATTTACAATGTATTTCATAGATCTCCATGTGCATTTACATGTAGGTCCCTGACAATTTATTTTAAATTTAATAGATGCATATGACATTTGTGTATACATATTTATGATACTATATGTCAAGTTGGACAGTATACATAATTACGCTTTAACATCCCATGCCACTTTTGAAGAGTGACATTTTTTTTATCTGTAAAACCAAGCTATTGCTGACATTATGTTTGAAGTGTAAATCTAAACTAATTTAAAATACATTGAAGACAGAATTGTTTTTTTAATATATTATATAATTCCTCTAATAAACAGCTCGAAATGTTGATGAATCGAAAAAACTTAAAACAAAACATGTAGGCCTAGGCCTAATACTAAGATCCGCCACAAAACAAAAGCCATTCCATTGACCTTCCCAACACCCATTTTACCCCCTCCGGGATGCATTGTGTTTCAACATTTTAAAACAAAATTCAACAATTTTATTTAACGATTCTCGTAAATCATCCATCAAAAAGACATAGAGTAACGCATATTTAAGATTAATAGTTTTAATAATCGAATCAAATGGAAATCTTTATCAAGATGTGTTTAACAATATTTCGATTGAACAAAATGGCGGAACACCCGTCTCAAACGCTTCACAATTGATAGAACAGCCAATACTTATATATCTCAAAAATCAATAGATCAAACAAATCAAGTGAAATGATAACCTGTATACGTCTCTAAGAACTGTTGATTCATGGTCAGCTTTGCTTCATGTATTCTGAAATTCTTACTCCAATCTTCATTTCCAGTGCATCGTTCCTGAGTGGTGACGTATGATCACGTGCTTCTTAAAATGAAAGTGAAAGAAGGCCGGCAACAACATCACGCGACACGCCAAAACAAAAACAGAAAATGATTTATTTATTTGCGATAATTACAGTACAGTTCAGCATTATAAATGCCATTAAGCCAAATTTTATTTTAATGCTGATGGATGATGTAAGTTTGATAATGTGTCATTCCATAGATTTACTACCACGGGCACGGCTTCTGTTACTGTAGCCTAGTGGTTGAACGGTGCGGCCAAAGAAGCATAAAATAATATGTATATATATTCCGAGAGACCGTGGAAAATATACAGGGTTTGATACCAACATTTATGAAGAACGAATCTAAAGGCTAGAGCACTAGTTCAAGTAATCTGATAGGTTGGAGGATCACAAATTACCCCTAGCTCTTCCTCTTTTTAAAAAGAAATGGAACGCAAAGGCTTTTTTATATTATATGAAGGAAGATGTTGTGAATTCTATCAATAACAGGTGGGGAAAAGTGTCACTGGGATTCGAACCTGGGATCTCTGTCTTGCCTTGTGGTAATCCAAGATATTTCTACAACCCAATCCCCTGTTTTAATATTGTGACTTAGAGTCGGGGGAATCTTGGATTAATCTTGTAGGTGCTTTGTTACTCGGCTTCTAGATTGATGTATATGTACCAGTTAAATATGGATACATTCTTCCTCCCTTTTTCATGAGGTTCACAGATACTCTTTTAAAACCACCTGTGGGTTTTGTTGTTGTAGGTCGATACTCAATTTGATAGTTGGGGAAAGTGGACTCAAACTTGCATGGGACTTCCCAAAAGCTGAGTGGGTGATATACCACTGATCTACGGAGTAATTCCCAGAAACATATCATTATTTTATTTGTCATGCATGAAATTTATACGTGTATTTTCAATTCATTTATTGACAACACCATCATACATTGGCATATAGTCATGAATACAACAAACAATAACATACATAAAATCAAAAAAAAAATTATTCCAGTAAGCATATCAGTTATGTTGAAGTTTTTCTTTTCTAATATCAAAGCACTTTTTCAGAAAGTTACATACTCTTTTAGCTATTTTAATACTTGGAGGGTTGATAATGTCAATAATAGGGTTTTCCTTCATGTAACATTGAGCATTAAATATATCACAATATTGTAATCTATACTGATCATAACTAGTATATAGAAGAGCATTGTTTTACTCTCAGAGTTTCCTCTGTAACCATTATTGACATTGACATTTATTCATTTGCATTTTACCTTTGTTATGTATGTTTTTTTTCCTTATTTCAAATGTAGCACAACATCAACTTACACGTATAAAAACAAAAATAATGACTCTGTCTTATATTATCTATTTAATTATACAAATGCTGATACTACATGAAGTAAGTTCCACATATTTTCCATTTGTATACAATATTTGACTTACAGTGTAAAATCGCCAGATAATTTAATACATTGTATTTGAATATATATGACCTAACAGTTCAATGTAAATAACATCCCTGACATATAATTTATTAAAGTCCTAGAGTGAATTCAAGACATAAAAGTACATATGCAAAACAGTTATTTTGTCATATTTTCCCATTGTGCAGGGGTCCTTGGAATTAATATTCAACCATTCTTCCATCAATTTAATCGACTTGGACTTAACAGAACTATTTGTATTATAATGTATTATTATAGTACATGTATCTAGTATTAGTGCCGAACCCTGAGGTCCCTGTTCTTGCATAGAATAAAACATGATAAATGATCTTACTTCCAATATTTAATTTTATTTTTTTAAGTGGAAAAAGTTATAGAATTTTCTCTTATATACAGTGTAGAATGATGTACATGCACATGATTTTTAATTTATACATGTAATCTGTATTTAGATGGGATGGGGTGATCTAGGAGTGTTTGGAGAACCAAATAAAGAGACACCATTCCTGGATCAGATGGCTGCAGAGGGGATGTTGTTTCCTGATTTTTACTCTGCAAACCCATTGTGCTCACCATGTAAGTCTTGAAAAGAGGTGATATTCTATATATCAATATGCAGAGCTGCCTAGAATTGAATTTTATGTTGGCACTTTGCACATACAGTTCTAAAGTAGATACTCAGTATATGATTAATTTCAAGTCTGATTAAAATAAGATCTTTGATTGCTCCGAAATTCTCATAGTTGCTACACAATTTAGTGTATAGCTACTATCAGAATTTTGGAGAGAATGAAAGATCTGATTTTAAGGAGATTGATTAATTTCAAATATAGACTGTGTTGAATATTAGATCAAAGTGTAATGTGCATGTGTTTTATAATTTCTATGTATTTCCATCAATTATCTTGCGAAACAGTAATTCTTTCGTATGTTTAAAATTATGTGTTTTCCTGAAAATGACTAGTGGGTATTTATTTTCACAGTAATATCGCACATGTAGTTTCCAGGCTGTTTTTGGTTCAAAAATACAAGGAAATTATCAAGAATAAAACATAATAAATTTTAAAAAAAATTTCAGGTTGTCTTTTAGGATTACCATAGTTTTTGTTCTTTTAATTAAATGAGAAGACAAAATTATTTGTTGATTTTTTTATCTACTTTACTCATTGTAGAAATAATTTATGTTATTATTTCAAGACCATTTTTATTGGTATTTGACTTGAATAAATCTCTACAGTTACAGTATATTTATATTGTAAATCCTTTTTCCCACTTTCTTTTAGCCAGGGCTGCTCTTTTGACAGGACGCTTGCCAATAAGGAATGGATTTTATACTACAAATGACCATGCAAGGAATGGTACATTATTACTTTAAAAATTTATCAAAATTTAATTGTTGATGTTTTTATTTCCTTTTTTGCTACAGCAAGACTATTATTGAAATGTTTCAAAGAATGTATACTTTAATATTGTATGTATAGTGAGTTTATCAACCATTCTTGGTTTTTTCTGCAACAGCATACACCCCACAGAACATAGTGGGAGGAATACCAGATGAAGAAATCTTACTACCAGAACTTCTTCATAAAGCAGGATATCAGAATATGCTAGTAGGAAAATGGTAGGTGCTTAGCATCAGTTAAAGCCCTCTGGAACTGTATACTGCTGTTGAGGTTATAGACAGATATAACTGCAATTTTAATTTCTTGAGTGGCTTTGCTTTTTTAAACAATTTCAGGCACTTGGGCCAACAGAAACAATACCTACCTCTACAGCATGGATTTGATGAATGGTTTGGAGCACCAAACTGCCATTTTGGTCCATATGACAACATTCACACGCCTAACATTCCAGTGTATAGGGACTCAGAAATGATGGGGAGGTTGGTGAAATCAAATGATCATTTAAAAAAAATGGAAACAATATTTATTCTATCAGACGTAGAACTGAGAATAAACAAATTTTAATGCTGTGTCTGTTTAATACTTGGTTATGAAATATTCTTTACTTTAAAATATTGATCTGTAACCATGGGCATGATGAGAGAGAGAAAAATTGAGAGGATTTCATTCCATATATATGCTTTGTAATCATATGTATTTTCTCCTTAGATGTAAATCATCTGATGTCAGATCTGATAATGTTAATATTTTTCAGGTATTATCAGGATTATAAAATTGAAAAGAATGGGGAATCCAATTTAACACAGCTTTATATGCAGGTTTCAGAATTTGGAATTCATTCTTACTGATCTATCTTTCGTTCATTTTATTGTAATGTTGAGTTAAATGATATTTTGGTATCATGCATGGAGGTGTTTGTGTATGTATCCATTCAATCATGATTTGATTTTTTTATAGGAGGCAATAGAATTTATTACCAGGATGCACAATAAATCCAAGCCATTTTTCTTGTACTGGGCTGTGGATGCTACCCATGAGCCATTGTATGCTTCCAAGTCTTTCCTGGGAACCAGTAAACGAGGCTTGTGAGTACAATGTACCAGTCAATAGGATCTTCAATGCTTCATAAAACCGAAGCACTTTACTGTGCATTAATGACGGAGATTTACATATGTTGTCCTTTATCAAGCATCATTATTTTGTGTATTATATGAGAAATTATATCAAGTGAATCATTGAAGCTCTCAAGGAATTTTGATTTTAGTTCGTTGGACAAAAATATGTAATAATTTTTAGTGAAAGAGATGATTATATAGGATTTGTGATGTTATTTTACTGTAACATTGTATTTTAAAAAATGCAAAAGTCTGTTGATAATAAAAATTTACACATTCATTGTAACTCTGTATACAAATACGTTGTTCAATGTGAATGTATTATAAAATTTACTGTATACGGATAGGTATGGCGATGTTGTAAGAGAACTGGATTTTGCTGTGGGAAAAATTCTCACCACATTGAAGAAGCTAAAGATTGACAACAATACTCTTGTATTTTTCTCGTCTGACAATGGTGGTGCTACATATGCCAAGGAACATGGTAATTTGACGCTTTTATTTAAAAGAAAAAAAAGGTCAGAAGAAAAAAAAATGTTAAAAATGGATGCTTCCGGTCATCAAGAGCCACAAGAATCCCTCTGTTTGTTTCACATTCTTCAATCTTGGTGAGAGAAAAAAACAGACTTAATTAATTGTTACCTACCTGTCTATTGGTGCTGTGGTTAGGTACTGCAAGTGCATTTACATATTCACTCTTGAAAGATACTTTCAAACTCATGGCTTTTGTATGGAGAATCAATTTGTGTTTTTAAATATCTCTTGATATTTTAAATAATAATATTGTTAGAGTAAAGTTTTAAAATCAAGTTCTATAATACATGTACTATAAAATATATGATGATATATGTCTTAAATCTTATGTGAATGCATGTGCAGAATAACTAAATTATTGATATAAACATAAACACTTCTGATCTCTTATCAGTATTTCTGTAAATTCTACAGTCTAATACTATGCAATTCATGTTAATTTACATTTAGTTGTTATGTAGGGGGCAGCAATGGTCCATTCCTGTGTGGCAAGGAAACAACCTATGAGGGAGGTATGAGAGAACCCACTATTGCATGGTGGCCAGGGCACATTAAACAGGGTCAGGTATGGCATTTAAACATGTTTAATCAACAGTAACCAGCTAACAATGCTCAAACCATTGCTGTCTTATTTTGTCTGTAAAAAGTTCAAAATTTATGAAATACCAAATTGATCTAAGGATCTAAGAAGTGATTTTAGCTGCCCAAGGAGGCTCTCTTTTATTGCATTTATTGTACAGTAATGTAATTCAAAACTTTGATTCCATTTTAAAATGATTCATGTGCATAAAATATTTATGCAGTAACAGGCATTTTGGTAAATGACACATTTGTCTGCTAAACTGCAAAGATTAAATCATTAGTCATAAAATTTTACATTCTATTAATTGATAAGCATAAATCCCTTTCTTGTATTCATGTAGTTACATGTAGAGGCAATTTTTAGGCATTAGGGTTTCAACATGCTGCAGGTAGTATGTGCAAACAATTAAGTTAATGTTTGAGTATAAATTCAAACTGACCTCCATAAAGTATGTTATAAACATCATCACCAGCTAAAAGAATCATGACATTGTATGATTGAGGTTGCATACCAATGCCGGCTTATGAATTGTGAACAATTTAAAATTTAAAGTTTTCTTGATTTTTTTAAGCTTGTTCATTTTGAAGGTTTTTTTAAGTACTTGGACACTTGTTTAGGCTTCTCAATTTCATACTTTTTAAAATAACCTAGAATTTTGTGTTTTTGGGAGTGATGGTCTCAAAAATTTTAATATCATTTAAAATTTACACATACACTGTACCTGTAAACATCTGTGTGGGGCTTATGGTGGGTGTATTTTGTACTGCTGTCAGTAATTTTGTTCACTCAAAGGCCAGTGTGTATTGTATTTAATAGTAATATTTGAATTCTTTTCTGTGAACAGGTTTCAGCTCAGGTAGGCTCTTTAATGGATTTGTACTCCACCTTCGCAGATTTCGCAGGTGTTGATAAACCAAAGGACCGTGTCATTGACGGAATCAGTCTTCGCGCTTCATTGCTTAATCACACAGAAGTACAGAGGTAATAATGGTTGTTGACATTGGAATGTATAGGGAGAAAACTATGAAAAGCTTCTTGAAAAGAATATAGCATAAACAGTGAAGCATCTTGACATTAATTAGTATTGATTCAAGCTTGTTCAAATCATGACCCCCAGATGCTAAGGTGAGATGGCAATCGAGAGCCAGAGTTCTACATAAGAATACAGTGCAGGGAACTAATTTTGTTACATAAACCAGCATCAGCATAAGCATTAGTAGCATCAGGATCGAGCTAGCATCAGCATCAGCATTTAAAAAACAGCATTACCAGGATCAGCATCAGCAAGTAAAGGATAAAACCAGCATTGACCTACATAAAATCAGCATTATCCTACTAGCATCAGAAAATCAATGAGTTTTAATTCAATAAAAAATTAAAAAAGAAAGAAAGAATATTGGTTAAAGTATTCACATTATTGATACATAGTGAGATATTATGGTCAAATAATTGTAAAAGGCACGTTTATTGCTTTAAATGGCAATGCTGAAATTCATTATCTACTTCCGGTAGCATGATGCTACTTCCGGTAGCATTGACCTAATTATAAAACAGCATCAGGATAAGGATTACTAGCATTAAATCAGCAAGCAAAGGAAGCATTCAAATCAGCAAGCAAAGGAAGCATTCAAATCAGCATTGATGCTGTAACAAAATTAGTTTCCTGCACTGTATGTACAGATGTAGGAAAATTCTTTAAAGTTTGTAAATCACCTCAGGAGAACAGGGCCACATTTATTTATATTTATATGAAAACATCTAAATGTAGTGTGGATTCAATTTTGTTTAAAGCATGGCCTCAGGGACTAAGGAAGGACCATAATTCAGGACCAACATTTTATAAAAATATTGATGCATGGAAAATGAAGGGTACATTTTGTAAAGTTGACATCAAGCTTCAATTGATATAATGTATATTTATGAATTATAAATTGTTGACATCATGGACTTAATTTCATGATGACAATAAGCATTTGTCAGGAAGAGAATCGTGATTCATGCGAGTATTATGGCCCATGGGCGTCTTGTATTTTATACATATTATAATGCTACAGTTTATTTTTATAGACCATTGTTTTACTACCGTGGAAATCAGTTAATGGCAGTGAGAATGGGTAGTTATAAAGCTCATTTGTGGACCTGGACTAATTCAGTAGAAGAATTTAACAAGGTAAGTAAAATATATAGATAAAAAGGAAAATTAGGGAAAATAGGTCATCACTATTATTATAGAAGGATACCATAGTTTACATCTTATTCTTGTTTAAGATCATACATCAGCAAATGTATTTGCAAACATTGAATATTCCTCCGGTATTTTCCTTTAACTGTAGCTACATGTACATATATACTCACATTATATGATTTCATTGGAAGGGAACAAATGTATGAGCAATATACACGTATCTTTGTTTTGTTCTTATGTACCTATATGTGTGGCAAAAAAAATAACATTTTTTGAAACCCAATTACAAAATTATTTAGTGAGATGATTGAGGTTTACATGTTTCCTGTATAAGAAGTAATACTTGAATATGATAATGTTTATGTGGAGATTATTCACACAACTTCTTAAATGACAATTAACTCTAGAAATTTTATAATACAGCATGAAGAATTTAGTTCTCAGACTTCCAAAATAAAACACTCAGAATTCATGGCTTGACCTACACATGTAAGGCTAACAAAGAATGTCAAGTTACTGACCTGTGAATTATAGATATATTATTACTTTTTTGACAGGGTATAAATTTTTGCCCAGGACAAGAAATTAAGGGTGTGACCACACATAACCAAACAGACCATACCTCTCAGCCTCTTTTGTTTCACATTGGAAGGGATCCAGGAGAAAGATATCCGATCAGGTTTGCAGAATTCTAGCACATGTGCTACTTTTAAATTAGGTAATTAAAAACAGACAAACATAAATTTCTCTGAAGTTTTCTTTCAATTTTCTGTAAATATCAGCAGCAAAGAGAAAATACAGGATTCTTGAATAATCAAAGTTCATTAAAGGGATTAACACAAGTATAGTGTACCTAAACAAGAAATTTGCTGTATAAAAACAAATCCTCAATTATACAAATGTATATTTTCTCTAACAATAAATTCCTTTTTTTTTTTCAAAAATTGTAGTGCCACTAACCCTGAATACAAAAAGGCAATGCCTATGTTAATGAAGAAAATACAGGAGCATATGACAAAGCTGGTGCCTGCCACCCCACAGCTTAATATGTGTGACCAGGCTGTCATGGTAGGTTACCACCTCAGAACTTAATATGTGTGACCAGGCTGTCATGGTAGGTTACCACCCCACAACAATGTGACCAGACTGTCATTGTACATGTCGGTTACCACCCCACAACTTAATATGTGTGACCAGGCTTTAATGGTAGATTACCACCCCACAACTTTATATGTGTGACCAGCCTGTCATGGTAGGTTACCAACCCACATCTTAATATGTGTGATCAGGCTGTCATGGTAGGTTACCACACCACATCTTAATATGTGTGACCAGGCTGTCATGGTAGGTTACCACCCCACAACAATGTGACAAGGCTGTCATTGTACATGTAGGTTACCACCCCACAGCTTAATATGTGTGACCAGGCTGTCATGGTAGGTTACCACCCCACAACTTAATGTGTGTGACCAGGCTGTCATGGTAAGTTACCACCCCACAACAATGTGACCAGGCTGTCATTGTACATGTAGGTTACCACCCCACAACTAAATATGTGTACCAGGCTGTCATGGTAGGTTACCACCCCACAACTTTATATGTGTGACCAGCCTGTCATGGTAGGCTACCACCCCACAACTTAATATGTGTGACCAGCCTGTCATGGTAGGTTACCAACCCACATTTTAATATGTGTGACCAGGCTGTCATGGTAGGTTACCACCCCCACAACAATGTGACCAGGCTGTCATTGTACATGTAGGTTACCACCCCACAGCTTAATATGTGTGACCAGGCTGTCATGATAGGTTACCACCCCACAACTTAATATGTGTGACCAGGCAGTCATGGTAGGTTACCACTCCATAACAATGTGACCAGGCTGTCATTGTACAGACCCTAAAACGTGCTACTACACCACTTGCACGGTACGGTTCGTTTCGTTTTGTGTACGGTACGGTTCGCTTCTTGCACGGAACGGTACGCTTTGTGTACGGTACGGTTCGCTTTGTGCACGGTACGGTACGCTTCTTGCACGGAACGGTACGCTTTGTGTACGGTACGGTTCGTTTTGTGCACGGTACGGTACGCTTCTTGCACGGAACGGTTCGTTTTGTGAACGGTACGCTTTGGTGAACGGTATGTAAATTAACTGGGAGCCTGTACGCTTTAGTTTATGATTGGCTATTTCATTAAGTCGTTTATTTCTTTATAAAGATTAAATATCTTTATTTTATATATGTAAATGGAAGGACGGTGTCGCAAGCATTTATTAATAAGTTTTTTTTTAAGTTAAAGCTGTTATAAATATTTCCTTTTTACAGCTATATTTTCGTTATTACGTGTAACTAGTCGTCTTATTAACTGTATCTTTTTTTTAATTTACTTTCTCTTTGAACTACTTTCAATTTTTAAAATAAAATAATTTTAGTTGTCTATTTATTATCTTATTTTGTACACTATCGCCTTATGGTTCAATAACTTGGAAATAAATCGAACATATCAACAAACACTGGATGACAAGGATAACAAGGATGAAAAAAATATTTTGGTTGCGTCGCCATATAGGCCTTTCTGTATTTTTTTTAAAAGAATAAACGTGCATCTGTTTTTTTTTTAATTTCCTAATAGAATACAATTATTATTTTAAATATTCACTTATCACACTTTCAAACAAAAGAGTTTGATTTTATAAATCCTTCATCCTTTCATTTCGTCTACCATTCTTTTTACGTTCTTGTTACTGCTGCTTCATTAAAAAAAAACATTTAAAAAAAAACAAAAACAAAACAAAACAAAAAACAAACAAACAAAAACATTTTTTCTCTTGACCGAATGATCAGACAAATAATAAAAAAGGTAAGTTATTTTTTTCATTTTTTTATTTGCGAGGAATTATAATTTTCTTTTTACATAGATTTCTTTGGTGTATGGCTCACTAGGAAAAATACATTGAAAAGTAATCGGTAGAAGTGCACACAATTAGTGCAAAATATTACTTCATTTTTTGTGCGCGTAATTGTTTTCCTTTTTGCATAAATTTTCCATCAATGTGTTAAATCGCATTTCGAAAGGGTTACAATCACGAAAACGGTTAAGACAGCTACAATTCCATCTACAATGTATAAATGTGTATAATTTATATTGACTTCAAGACAGATTTCCTAAATTAATAATATGTCAAAATGATAGAAATAAATAGTCCGGTTTCAATTATGTAAAAAATAAATAATATGCAGCCATGCATGTCCTCAAAAACTTTGAAAATGAATAATTTGCCCATGCCGGGCGCTAACCCCCCCCCCCCCCCTTGTTTCCCTGTCAAACTCAACTTTTTTTATAAGATCTAGAAGAAAAGCTGACTGCACATAGAATTCTGTTTATCTGCCGATTAAAACTGGTTCATTGTTGTAGACTTACTGTTTAAGACAGGAACTGTAGATACACGTGTAAATGTAGGCTTATCTGGACTAACTTGGTTAGATACGGTTCAATATACACAGCTTAAGTTTTTACCTGTGCACGTGTGATGACAATACTTGATCGATATATTCAAATGTTTTAGAGTAAATAACGAAAGTATAGAAAGACGTCAGTCTAGATAACGAGACCATGGCAAGAACTGTAGTGTTTCTATATAAAAAAAAATATCCAGATTGTTTTTGATTACGTGTATTAAACTGAAAATTCCATGCGAAAATGTGGCGATCGAACTTTTGACAGTATGTTTTATTGGCGATAACATCTTGGGTTGGTCAGATGAGTGTAAACCAACACATATTATTTATATATACATCGCTTTTATTTCTTTCTTTCTAGTGATTGAGAGGCGTTTACATTTTAACATGTCCGCTTTCAAATTGACAATTTAGCCCGTTTTTTTTTTTTTTTTTTTTTTTTTTTTTTTTTTTTTTTTTTTTGATTTTTGTTGTTGTTGTTGCATTTCTCCCAAAAACTATTACATTAATAAAAAATGATTTTAAGGGCTTGATTTCAGAAAATAGCACAGAATCCTAATACATTATTCAATGTGTCTTGGTTTCCGAGAACGTTTGAATAGAGACAAGAATACGGTAGATAAAAGCTATAGAAATAAACGATAAAGTATATAATTCACTTTTATTTATTATAAATTGTACACGAAAATATTACGATGCTGCATTTAATATGAAAAAAAATGTTAGTCAAGCACAACCCGATCATGCATAGCGAATAAGGAACCGCCTCACACTCTGTCGAGTAGTCCGAAATATCTGACGTTTTCCAGGCTTTTTTCACGATTTTGATATTTTACATGCCAGGAAAACGTCAGAACCGGCGCCATTACGAAAACTGGAAATTTCACCGTCTCCAACCGGAGCTGATTTTCGATACTTGCGAACTGAATTAAATGCCGAACTTACAATTTATCAGTAGCACAATGCTTCTAGTACTCACCAATATCGATGAAAAGAAAATATCACTCCACATTTCGATTTGGTCTTGCAAGAATTTAAAATGCACGAAATGAAAAGAAAACTCGATCCTCTGATAAAATGTTTTCACCAGATTGTATATTTCATAAACAAACCCATATAAACGATGTTGGTGAGTACTGAAGGCATTGTACTACTGATAAGTTGTGAATTCAGCATTTAATTTGGTTAACAAGTATCGAAAATCAACCTGACAATGCCGCCTCCAGTTGGAGGCGGCGAATTTCCAGTTTTTGTAATGGCGCCGGTTCTGACGTTTTCCTGGCACGTAAAATATCAAAATCGTGAAAAAGCCTGGAAAACGTCAGATATTTCGGACTATCTGTCGAGTTGTTTTGAAGTCGGTAACTAGTTTTGAGTAGTTTCCATATATTAACAGATGTAAGTCCAGATGCATGGTACTTAATAATAATAATTTGAATCTCTAGGGTTATTTTCCGTCCTTCTTTAACGGGCGCTGCGTTGAAAGAAATAAAAGAAAATTACTTACTGTAATTGGTCATTGCAAGATTCGGAATGCTTTCGGGGCGTGGTTTGCATAATCATTTAAAAAATTATTCATGAACGGTACGGTTCGCTTTGTGCACGGTACGGTAAGCTTCCTGCACGGAACGGTACACTTTGTGTACGGTACGGTTCGCTTTGTGCACGGTACGGTACGCTTCTTGCACAGTACGGTTCGTTTTGTGCACGGTATGGTTCGTTTTGTGTACGGTACGGTACGCTTCTTGCACGGAACGGTACGCTTCTTGCACGGAACGGTACGGTACGTTTCTGAGGTGTAGTAGCACGTTTTAGGGTCTGTACATGTAGGTTACCACCCCACAACTTAATATGTGTGACCAGGCTGTTATGGTAGGTTACCACCCCACAACCATCAAATGTGTGACCAGGCTGTCATGGTAGGTTACCACCCCACAACAATGTATGACAAGGCTGTCATTGTAGATTTCCACAATATATCAAGGTGCAAATTTTCTCTTCCATTTTTATAAGTACAGACTAGTAGAGCTACATTCTCATCAGAGACTTTTGATTCAAATTATTCATATAACAGTCATGTTTGACACAAATAGAAGTTGTAACCTTCAAAACCAAATTAACTTCCATCTAAGCATTCATATACATGTATATTATTAATTTTTGCCAAGTAACTTTTCATAAAAAGAAAAATGTTTACTTTCAAAGGTAAACAGAATTCTTGTGCACATTGAGAAAAAGTACTTTTATGAAGCAAGTACCAATAATTTTTTTTTATTCTCAAAGGAAAAGGAAAGAGCTCTTAAGAACATTATAGATGTATGTGATTAGAAAAAAAATATACAGTTATTTTTTTTTTAATTTTACAGAACTGGGCTCCTGCTGGATGTGCCAAAGGAAAGAATAAATGTTACAAGGCACCTCCTTCTAAACCTTACAAGTGTAGCTGGCCACATTAGCACTGTCTAATGTGCTAGGGTCAGTGATGTACATTGTTTATTGTTTGAAACTTATCTACATGTAGATGTTAAATTTTTTTGTTCACAGTGCCAAGAGATTAGGATTGTGCAATATTGGACATCAGCAAATCATTTACTGTATACTGGGAAATTTTGCCCCCTTTTTAATTTTTGCCCTTTTCTCCCTCATTGCAGGGGAATTCCTTAAAAACAGGTGAATTCAAAGAGGACAGCATTATTTCCTTAATATAGCTGTGTCTTGGATAATTTTAAACTGGACAAAATTGTTTGCAAGTGTGAAAGGACAAAAATAAAACAGGGTGAAAATAACCCTGTGTACAGTACTTATTTCTTCCTTAGGGCCGTCCTTAGGTAGTTGGGGCATTATATTACTTTAACCATATCTGTCGAACATTCCATAATTTTTATTAAAATCTATAAGTCTGTAGACATTAATCTGAATTTTCAAATAATTATGGGATTGTATGATTGTGATCATGAGTTACAAATCACATTTCAATTCTTCATCTTTAAGGTTACTTCAAAAATTTCAGACTTACTTGCTTTTGAATTTTTTTAAATATGATTTTTTTCTGCAATGTTTGCCTGCACACATTATATGAGATGTTGCATTATGAATAGTTAGAGATTTACAGATACAAGTTTAGTCTCCTTAGTTCCATGTTAAACAAAATAACAGCTTTTGAATTTTGAACATTTCAAGAAAATTTACTGTAATACATGTGAGTGTACATGTAAATGTACTTAAAATGTTTTGATAATTAATATCTGCAGATATTTAATTGATTTTATGTGTGGTATTATATTGATTAGTGATATAAGAGGTTAAAGTTAAAAAAAAGCATGTTTTGTAAACAGAAATATTGAACTTCACTTCTGAAATACTGAGTAATTTAAACTTGGTTTTTGGCAGAACAGTCTAGATACCTGCCTCACTTGCAAAGGAATCTCTTTATTATTCACCCTTAAAAGGTAGTTTGAGTCAAAATTTTGAAACAGAAAATTGTAATGGTAGAATGTAATTTTTCGTGATATTTTTATCCCATTGTGACAAAGAGAATTGTTACTATACAATATTTAGTTATATCTACAATATATTACATTTTTTTTTCTTATTATGCAGTTGGAATAATGTTTGATAGTATATAGTTGATAAGTATATAGATCTGTTGTTATGCAAGCTCAATAAATACTATATAGTTTATTTATAATGCATTTCTGGTTTCTGAAAAAAATCTCATTTTGATTTTGTTAGATTATAGATTCTCTTTATATTTTCTTTTTTCATGTAATAAAATTTTTATTTGTGAAACAAATATTTTGAGTTTACTGGGTACATGTAGTAGAGTGCTTTGAAATGTGTCTTCATTTCAGTCTGGACAGAATTTCTTCGAAAAAGAAAAAGAAATAGAAGTTCCAATGTCTCTGTTATTCCCACCTCCGTCCTCTTTAGATGAAGCTCTTCATTTGGCAATACTATCCTGATATCAATAACATCATTAACTAGTTATAATTGTAACGGGGACCGTTACAGATGTTCCCCAAACGCTCCCCAACACCCTTTTGGTGTCTTATTTCCTGTAAGCTTCATTAAATAAGGCAATGAAGTAATTTGATCGTTTTTTGCATTTCACGCGTGCGCACGTGCATGCATGTGCAGGATGACCATGTCATCTCATCTATACTATAAAAGCATCTTTATATTCTCAGTATCAAAACATTCCATCAAAAAATATATAAGTTCCGGCTATATCAAGTATATTGGTCATCTTAGCATTGCACGCATGCGCACCTGCATGCATGTTCATAATGACCATGCCATTTTGTCTACACTTATAATATGTCTGTTTATTCTTAGTATCAAAGCTTTTCATAAAAAAATATAAAAGTTATGGCTATATTAAGTATATTGGTCATTTAACACATTGCACGCGCGCGCATGTGCATTCATGAGCATGATGTCCACATCATCTTGTCTACACTTTTAATATATCTGTATATTCTTAATATCAAAGCTTATCATAAAAAAATATAAAAATTACGGCTATATTAAATATATTGGTCATTTAACACATTGCACGCGCGCGCACGTGCATGCATATGCATGCATGCATGCATGTGCATGATGACCATGTCATCTTGTCTACACTTTTAATATATATAAATATTTTGAGTATCAAAGCATTTCATCAAAAAGTATCAAAGTTACGACTATATCAAGTATATTTGTCATTTTACGCTTTGCGCCTGCGCACACGTGCATGCATGTGCATGTTGACCATGTCATCTTGTTTTCACTTCTAATATATCCTTATATTCTGAGTATCAAAGCATTTCATCAAAAAATATAAAAGTTACAGCTATATCAAGTATATTGGTCATTTTACGCATTGCACGCGCACGCACGTGCATGCACGTGCGCGCAAAATGACCTTGATTCCGCATATCTACAAAACATGCCTATTAACCCTAAAAAGGTTTCACCTCAATCGGATGAGTAGTTGACGAGATCACTCGCGGACAAAAAAGTACCCAGGAAGAAGAAGAAGAAGAAGAAAAATAATAATAACTAGATACTTATTGCCTAGGCAATAACAGGTCTTCCGTTTTCTTGACTTCTTTGAAAAAAAAAAAACCACAATCTTCTCAATAAGATTACTCTAAATAATTAACAAATGTTATCTCAAGGCTTCCAAAGATATGTTAATACAGATAAAAACAAACGGAATTACTTTTCTGTTTCCTTTATATACTTTGTCCTGAACGAAAGTGATCCAAACGAATAAAATTTTCATTCAACACCTAAATTATTAACAACTGATCATCCCTAAGCGTTTCCATGAAAAACTACTCATGTTTGAGACAACTTCTGTTTTTTTTGTTGGCACTTCCAAAGAAAATAATTTGCATGGTCATGGTCTATCTAACATCTGCATTAGCCAAACATTTCTGTAAAAAGAAAAAAACTTTAAAAATTCACTTTTTTGCATCGCTTCCTGTCACGACCGGAAGTGACGGCAACGTACGATTTTTACATGATGTAGATAAACTGAGGACTGACTATCAGTTCTGAAAGTTTTAGACTTAAGTCATGTACTGTTTTTGAGCAAATAGGTAAACAAAATCTCAATTTGAGGACAGAAAAACACGCGACCGGAAGTGCATTTTTCTAAGATGGTTGACTTCACACTAGACAATTGCAGTCTCAATAACATATGTAAAAATTATTTCAAAAACTTTATCAATAAGTGATATTTTTGGGAAAGTTAAAAATCCCAATTACATAGTTTCTCTCTTATAACCGGAAGTTGTCGTTTTTTGTTTCCAGTGAGACTAACACATATAGAAACTGTGAAAGAGATTCAATTATATGATGCAAGTTTTATTTCAAAAGAGAAAAGTTTAAATTTTTGATTTCTTTGATCACTTCCTGTAACGACCGGAAGTGACGGCTGACGCTATTAACCCAAATGGTTTTGCCTTCTCATTAAGTTCTATTACTCATATAAGTTTGGTGTCTTAATCTCTTACTGTTTTTGAGATCTCACTTTGACAAGTTCTTAATTTGCGGACAGTAAAACACGCGACCGGAAGTGAATTTTACCAAGATATTTGACGTTACTCTAGACATTTGCAGTCTAAATAACATATCTAAAAATCCTTTCAAATACTTCATCTATAAGCGATATT
The DNA here is from genome assembly GCF_033153115.1 of Saccostrea echinata. Taxonomy (NCBI): domain Eukaryota; kingdom Metazoa; phylum Mollusca; class Bivalvia; order Ostreida; family Ostreidae; genus Saccostrea; species Saccostrea echinata. The sequence goes on from NW_026889811.1 coordinate 6,578,325, forward strand.
TATGGGAAAGTAAAATGCTCAAATTATGTAGTTTTTCGCTTATAACCGGAAGTTGACGTTTCTGTTTCCGGTGGGACTAACATATTTCGAAACTGCAAAACAGATGCAATAATGTGATGCAAGATTTAATCAAAAACAGAAAAGTTGAAATTTTCGATTTCTTTGATCACTTCCTGTGACGACCGGAAGTGACGGCTGACGGATTTAAACATATTCCACAAATCTACTTGTCATGGTCTATAATCCCTGAAAGTTTGGTGTCTTAATCTTTTACCGTTTCTAAGAAAACGTCCGGACATGAAATCTTTTGAAAAAACGGAAATCGGACATATCTGACGACCGGAAGTGAATTTTGCAAAATCCTTAAAAATATTTTTAGTTTTTTTAATTTTACATAATCCCTGAAAGTTTCAAGAAAATCCATCGAGCCATCTCTGAGAAATGGCTTGGACAAAAAATGGGAAAAAAATAATAATAATAATAATAACTAGATACTTATTGCCTAGGCAATAACAGGTCTTCCGTTTTCTTGACTTCTTCGAAAAAAAAAACACAATCTTGTCAATAAAATTACTCTAAATAATTAACAAAAGTTATCTCAAGGCTTCCAAAGATATGTAAATACAAATAAAAACAAACGGATATACTTTCCTGTTTTCTTTATGTACTTCATCATGAACAAAAGTGCTCCAAACGAATAAAATGTTCATTCTACACTTAAATTATTCACAACTGATCCTCCCTAAAAGTTTCCATGAAAAACTACTCATGTTTGAGACAACTTCCGGTTTTTCGGTTAGCACTTCCGCTGAAAATAAATTGCATGGTTATGGTCTATCTAACATCCGCATTAGCCAAACATTTCTGTAAAAAGAAAAAAAAACTTTAAAAATTCACTTTCTTTCATCGCTTCCTGTCACTACCGGAAGTGACGGCAACGTACGATTTTTACATGATGTAGATAAACTGAGGACTGACTATCAGTTCTGAAAGTTTTAGACTTCAGTCAAGTACTGTTTTTGAGCAATTAGGTGAACAAAATCTCAATTTGAGGACAGAAAAACACGCGACCGGAAGTGCATTTTCCTAAGATTGTTGACTTCACACTAGACAATTGTAGTCTCAATAATATATGTAAAAATCATTTCAGACACTTTATCAATAGTGATATTTTTGGGAAAGTTAAAAATAGCAATTACATAGTTTCTCTCTTATAACCGGAAGTTGTCGTTTTTTGTTTCCAGTGAGACCAACACATATTAAAACTGTGAAAGAAATTCAATTATATGATGCAAGTTTTATTTCAAAAGAGAAAAGTTTAAATTTTTGATTTCTTTGATCACTTCCTGTAACGACCGGAAGTGACGGCTGACGCTAATAATCCAAAGGGTTTTGCCTACTCATTAAGTTCTATTTCTTATATAAGTTTGGTGTCTTAATCTCTTACCGTTTCTGAGATCTCACTTTGACAAGTTCTTATTTTGCGGACAGTAAAACACGCGACCGGAAGTAAATTTTACCAAGATATTTGACGTTACTCTAGACATTTGCAGTCTAAATAACATATCTTAAAATCATTTCAAATACTTCAACTATAAGCGATATTTATGGGAAAGATAAATACTCAAATTATGTAGTTTTTCGCTTATAACCGGAAGTTGACGTTTTTGTTTCCGGTGAGACCAACATATTTCGAAACTGCAAAACAGATGCAATAATGTGATGCAAGATTTAATTAAAATAAGAAAAGTTGAAATTTTCGATTTATTTGGTCACTTCCTGTGACGACCGGAAGTGACGGCTGACAAATTTAAACATGTTCCACAAACGTACTTGTCATGATCTATAATCCTTGAAAGTTTGATGTCTTAATCTTTTACCCTTTCTGAGAAAACGTCCGGACATGAACTCTTTTGAAAAAACGGAAATCGGACATATCTGACGACCGGAAGTGAATTTTGCAAAATCCTTCAAAATGTTTTTAGTTTATTTTATTTGTCATAATCCCTGAAAGTTTAAAGAAAATCCATCGAGCCATCTCTGAGAAATCGCTTGGACAAAAAATGGGAAAAAAATAATAATAATAATAATAATAAACAGTACAATCACTATAAGGTCTTCCGACTGAAACGGAAGACCTTAATAAACAGTACAATCACTATAAGGTCTTCCGACTGAAACGGAAGACCTTAACTAGTGCTAATTGTAACGGGAACCGTTACAGATGTTCCCCAAACGGCTCCCCAATCCCTTGTGATGCCCCATTCCCTACAAGCTTCAATAAATTAGACAATACTTTTGTAATATAGATGGACACTTTATTTTTAAGGGTATTTCATTGGAAAACTACTCCGATATAGCCATATGGGTATGAGCCAATCTAATAGCTACATTTTTTACATTAATTATCTTATAGTGTCTCACAATACATACATTTGTTTTAAATATTAAAGAATTTCATTGAAAAATAAGAGAGATGTAACCCTTTAAGTATTAGCCAATCAAAATTCAGCATACGCGCATGCATGGCCTTGCATTCAATTTTGATAGTATCGTAATGTAGGAGCTCTATGTGCCTATCCATGTCTTAAATTTCATCCTGTTTTGTTAAAAACCAAGGGAGTTAAAGACATTTAAAGTTTCAACCAATCAGTTTGCAGCACACCTGCATGCGCGTGTTTTCAAGAAATTTCCTATATAACATGTTGTAGCACCTTATAATATATACTTATATTCTAAATTTCAAAGTATTTTGTCAAAAAACAAGGAAATTATTGAGATTTTTGTATCAGCCAATCAGAGAAGAGCGCACATGCATGCGCGTGAGTTCACGCTAATTTGACCATGTTGTCTTGTCTAGACTACTAATATATCTTTATATTTTGAGTTTCAAAGCAATTGATCAAGAAATATAAAAGTTACGGCTTCATCAAGTATATCAGTCATTTCACTCATTGCACGCGCGCGCACGTGCATGCATGTGCGCGCAAAATGACTTTAATTCCACACACCTACACAACATGCCTATTAACCCTAAAAAGGTTTCATGTCAATCGGATGAGTGGTTCTATGAGAACACTCCCGGACAAAAAAGTACCGGAGAAGAAAGTAGAAAAAAAGAATAATAATAATAATAATAATAATAACTAGTATTAATTGTAACGGGGACCGTTACAGATGTTCCCCAAACGCTCCCCAACACCCTCTTGGTGTCTTATTTCCTGTAAGCTTCATTAAATAAGGCAATGAAGTATATTGATCGTTTTTTGCATTTCACGCGCGCGCACGTGCATGCATGTGCAGGATGACCATGTCATCTCATCTATACTATTAATGCATCTTTATATTCTCAGTATCAAAACATTTCGTCAAAAAATAAATAAGTTCCGGCTATATCAAGTATATTGGTCATCTTAGCATTGCATGCATGCGCACCTGCATGCATGTTCCTAATGACCATGCCATTTTGTCTACACTTATAATTTGTCTGTTTATTCTTAGTATCAAAGCTTTTCATAAAAAAATATAAAAGTTATGGCTATATTAAGTATATTGGTCATTTAACACATTGCACGCGCGCGCATGTGCATTCATGAGCATGATGTCCACATCATCTTGTCTACACTTTTAATATATCTGTATATTCTTAATATAAAAACTTTTCATAAAAAAATATAAAAATTACGGCTATATTGAGTATATTGGTCATTTAACACATTGCACGCGCGCGCACGTGCATGCATATGCATGCATGCATGTGCATGATGACCATGTCATCTTGTCTACACTTTTAATATATATAAATATTTTGAGTATCAAAGCATTTCATCAAAAAGTATAAAAGTTACGAATATATCAAGTATATTTGTCATTTTACGCTTTGCGCCTGCGCACACGTGCATGCATGTGCATGTTGACCATGTCATCTTGTTTACACTTTTAATATATCCTTATATTTTGAGTATCAAAGCATTTCATCAAAATATATAAAAGTTACAGCTATATCAAGTATATTAGTCATTTTACGCATTGCACGCGCACGCACGTGCATGCACGTGCGCGCAAAATGACCTTGATTCCGCAAATCTACATAACATGCCTATTAACCCTAAAAAGGTTTCACCTCAATCGGATGAGTAGTTGACGAGATCACTCGCGGACAAAAAAGTACCCAGGAAGAAGAAGAAGAAGAAAAATAATAATAACTAGAAACTCATTGCGAGCAATGAGAGGTCTTCCGTCCGATTCTGAAAAAAAGAAAACTCAAACTGAAAAAGTGATAAAAGACATTCAGACACTCTGGAGATTTAACCCTGGTCGTCAGCCTGAAAATCCAACGTGCTAACCATTAACCATTCCCTTATTTGCATTACTTTCTGTCACGACCGGAAGTAACGGCGATACAAGATTTTGTCACGATTTAAATAAACTGATCACTGACTATCAGTCCTGAAAGTTTCAGACTTCAATCGTTTACTGTTGCCGAGCAATAGACCGGAAGTTGACGTTTTATTTCCGGTGGAATCTAACATATTTCAAAACAGCGAAAGAGATGCAATAAAGTGATGCAAGTTTTAGCTTAAAAAAGAAAGAAGAGAAATAATATGATTGCATCCTCTGATCTAAATAATAAAACAGGTTTTGTAATCCTCAGAAAAAGTTCTATCATTTTATAGTTGCATATTTAAGATCAGAGGTTACGCTCTATATTAAATATCGAAAAATTAGCTTTAAAAATTGGTTTGTTTTGTAGAATTTTTCACGATATACGGAAAATGTCGCATTTCATGACGTCATAATGCATTGGCTAGCCAGAAAATTACGTCATTTTTGACAGATACGCAGTCATCAAAGGTCTAAATGATATTTAATGCATTGTCAACTAAAACCAAGCAGTTTCAGTTTTTCTGAAATTCACAGGGCCAAAAAAGGCCCTAAGTGGACCTTGTTCTTTAATATTGATACCACTACACTAGCGCAATGTACCAGCCATCATAGATGTTTACCTTGCACTCATTCCCTGAAGTAACAAGTGTCAGGCAGGTTAATCTTTATTTCTTATAGTGCTGAATTATAGGATGAAAACTAGCCAGCTAAATTTTGTGCAAGTACTAGTAGATTTACATCGGATTTGTTACTTGAGTTTTAACAATAACTGATAGCAGAGAAAATAATCTGTTACTGATAAAAACTAAAAAAAAAAAACTATTGTGTTTACTTCCTTTATTCTTTATGCATTCAACTTTCTATTCTATGCAATTCCAAATTCAGACATGTCCGTGTAATCTTTTTCTGTACTTCTACACTACTGCATCAGACCATTTGTGAAAGGCGGGTCAAGATACATTATTTCGCGCCAAACGTCACGAGTAAATCATCGCACCTTTTCTTTGGAATGTGTCTTCAATTGAATAAGAGTACGTGATAGCTTCAATGAAATTTTTAAAAATATGTTGCTGTAGCCTGATTTTCTAGTCTAAGAATGTATATTTATCACACTGTACATATTACATATCGTATACGGGCAGGTAACATAAAGGCAGCACTAAGTTTTCTTACACATTTTATATTCCTCTTTACCCCCAAAGTGGATTATTCCAATTAGTAACACATTAATGAAAAGACTGGAATGTTTCGCAACAAAACACGTCTCGCCATATGACGCTCAAGGAATCTGATACCTATTATGTTCTGTAACTTGCATCTATAAAGGAATATTGCCCTACTAAAATCAAAGAAAAATATCATTGAAGTTTATTTTTCTCTCATTTGAAATTGCTATATATGTTATTCAATCAACATGAGAAAGTAACAAATTCTACTTTCAAAATACAATTCCGCAACTCTCCAATTTATGATACAATTGCATAGGTATCTAGCTACATATACATTTGTACCAACATGTTTTCCTCATTTTGTCATATCACAATTGCATCTATGCACATTAATTAGTGCAAAATTAAACTGCAAACTCTTTATGAGGGAGTAAAAAGACACGCTGATATTGTGCCGTCAAACACCGCTGCTCTGACGTCTAAAGACATAGCCCCCCCCCCCCTTAAGATAAAATCTTATATTTGAGCCCCAAAAAGTGAGAAAAAATTTGGAAATTCTTTGGATTGAATCCAGATCGCCCACTAGAAAATTCAACATGCTAACCATTACACTATCAAACACCGTCTCTTAAAATTGAAAAATGATAAATATTCAGAGTATGGGTTAATCAATTTTTAAACAAACTACATATTTAGCATTCTTGTAAGACTCTTTATTAAGCCTATCAACATCATAAAAAATATTGAAAAACAAAAAAGTTCAAAAAATTACCCTTTTTAAATCACTTCCTGTGACGACCGGAAGTTACGACGACACACGAAATGTTTCCATCACACATCTACAAACCAAATTCTATCATACCTGAAAGTTTCAGACTCCTACCTTTAACAGTTTCTGAGAACATTCATGGACTAGATTTTTAGTGTAAAAAGTGAAAAATCGTAATAATTCCCGACCGGAAGTAAATTTTTCCAAACTTTTTCAATATTTCAAAATGGCATGAGATAACAAATCATTCTTGAAAATTTGGCTGAAAATGAATGAGTAGTTTTTGAGATATCGCGATTTGAAAAGGTCAGAAAAATAAAAATGAAAAATAATAATAATAATAATAATAATAATAACTAGAAACTCATTGCGAGCAATGAGAGGTCTTCCGTCCGATTCTGAAAATAAAAACGAAAATTCAAGCTGAAAAAGAGATAAAAGAAATTCAGACACTCTGTAAATTTAACCCTTGTCGTCAGCGTGAAAATCCAACTTGCTAACGTTAACCATTCATTTTTTACATCACTTCCGGTCACGACCGGAAGTACCAGAAGTAACGGCTATACAAGATTTTCTCACGATTCATATAACTGATGACTGACCATCAGTCTTGAAAGTTTTAGACTTCAGTCATTTACTGTTGCCGAGCAATATTGTGAGATCAAATTCTAATTTTGAGGACAGGTAAACAAGAGACCGGAAGTGAATTTTATAAAAATCTTTGACTTTTCTCTAGACATTTGCAATATATACAACATACATAAAGTCATTTCAAGTACTTTATCGATGAGCAATATTTATGAGAAAGTTAAATATCAAAGTAAAGTAGTTTATCTCCTAAAACCGGAAGTTGACGTTTTTGTTTCCGGTGGAATCTAACATATTTCTAAACAGCGAAAGAGATGCAATAAAGTGATGCAAGCATTAATTTAAAAAAGAAAAGTTAATTTTTTTTTAGATTTCTTTGATCACTTACTGTGACAAGCGGAAGTGACGACTGACGCGTTTAACCCAAATGGTTTTGCCTACTCCTCAAGGTCTATTACTTATAAAAGTTTGGTGTTTTAATCTTTTACCTAGTTTTGAGATCTCGCTCAGACAACTTCACATTTTGAGGACAGGAAAACATGCGACCGGAAGTGAATTTTAGAAAGATATTTACGATTACTCTAGACATTTGCAGTCTGAATAACATACTTAAAATTCATTTCAGATACTTTTTCTAGAAAAAAAATATTGATGGAAAAGTAAAATACTCAAATTATGTAGTTTTTCTCTTATAACAGGAAGTTGTCGCTTTTGTTTCCGGTGAGACCAAGATCTTTCGAATCTGCGAAAAAGATGCAATAAAGTGATGCAATTTTTAATTAAAAAAAAGAAAAGTTGAAATTTTCGATTTCTTTGATCACTTCCTGTGACGACCGGAAGTGACGGCTGACGCTCTGAACCCAAATGGTTTTGCCTACATCTTAAGGTCTGTTGCTCATATAAGTTTGGTGTCTTAATCTCTCACCGTTTCCGAGATCTTGCTCAGACAACTTCTCATTTTGAGGACAGGAAAACACGCGACCGGAAGTGAATTTTACAAAGATATTTGATGTTACTCTAGATATCTGCAGTTTGAATAACATATTTAAAATTCATTTCAAAAACTTTATCTACAAAGGATGTTAATGGGAAAGAAAAATACTAAAATTATGTAGTTTTTCTCTTATAACCGGAAGTTGTCGTTTTTGTTTCCGGTGGGACCAACATATTTCGAAACTACAAAAGAGATGCAATAATGTGATGTAAGTATTGATTTAAAAAAAGAAAGTTGAAATTTTATGATTTCTTTGATCACTTCCGTAAACGACCGGAAGTGCCGACGACGAACGAAAATGTGATTCCACAAATTTAGAAGTCACGTTCTATGCTCTCCAATAAGTCTCCAGTTCATATCTTTAGTCATTCTTGAGAACATTCGAGGACAAAATTTCATTTTAAAATCAGGAAATTGCCCGTAACTTGGAACCAAAATGGAATTTTCCAAATTTTCCTTGTGATGAAACAAGTTCATACAATGACTAATTTTTCCTGAAAGTTTCACGAAAAACCACTGAATAGTTTTCGAGAAAACGCCTGCACAAAATTTGGTCAAAAAAATAATAATAATAATAATAATAATAAGAAACAGTAGAATCACTATAAGGTCTTCCGTGAAAACGGAAGACCTTAATAAGAAACAGTAGAATCACTATAGGTCTTCCGTTGAAAACGGAAGACCTAATAATAAGAAACAGAGTAAAAACAATATGTTCCCCAACTTCGTTTGGGGAACATAATAATAAGAAACAGAGTAAAAACAATATGTTCCCAAACTTCGTTTGGGGAACATAATAATAAGAAACAGAGTAAAAACAATATGTTCCCCAACTTCGTTTGGGGAACATAATTAAGACGTCAGTTGAATAAATAAATAAATCATTTCCTTTAGGATATATGTCCCCTATGTACAGTGGCATTTGTAACGTTATTTGTGATGTTTGGCAGGAGGTTGAATACTTGTTCATTCATGTCGTCTGTTGTTGCACTTGTACTTGTTTCAATTTTGATCATTTATTTCATCTAGGATACCTGCAAGAGTGATGGCCCTTTGAAGAATGTCGTCTTGGTCAGATTCTGAGTCAGACGTTAATTCTTCTCTGTGACATATGTTATTTTGAGGAAGCTCATCAGTTTCAGCGTTTTTTGTTTCGTCCGGATTTTTGACTGGATCTTTCATGGTTTTCCAGTTTGTATTATGACCATCTTTTCCATCTGTTGTTGAAAAATAAAATAGCTTAGGCACAGTTGTGCTATGAGGTACGCTCCTGTTACTAAAGTCCCTAATGTAACGTAAAATCAGTGATTGGTCCTTTAGACCAGGCTCGTAGAACGCGGGGGAGGGGGGAGACAGGACCCCATTTTTTTATTATAGTATTTTGCTAATGTAAATTTTCCTTTACATGTTGTCCCCCCCCCCTTTATTGCTGTAAGGTCGAGCACTAGCAAATTCCAGGATTTTGACAGGTATTTTTTTTTGTTTTGCTGTCATTTTTTTTATGGGGAAGTTGCCTCCACCCCCTCACTTTTGAAACCTGTAGGCAACTTACCTAAAGAACACAATAGTCTTTTTCCTTCCTCCAACAAATCTGTTTTTGTTGCATCTTTCCTAATGCTTATTTTACGGGTCCCCCCGCCTCTTTTTATGCGCATATGAACCTCTGTGTGTAGCCCTCTTAACTCGTTCCTTTGGACATTTCTGCTACTCGACTGCCTCGGCTTTTTATCTTCCAGCGCTATTTCGCTAGAAGAAGAAACTGCTTCCGCCTTCCTACTTCTTCTGCGGTCTTCTATCTTTTTTCTTAAGGCAGCGAGTATCTCTTTTCTTTTAATTTTATTATCTTGTTTCTTTTCTTGGTGGAATCTTGTCAAAAAGTTTTTCAGTCTGAGTCTGTCACCGTGCCTCGGTATGTATCTTGAGAGTTCTTCTTCACTCATCAACAAAATCAAATCTGCGTCTATCTGAAATACCAAATTATCGAACATTTAATCTTATATTAGTATTAAAATAAGAGAGTAGTTTAGCTGTGTATATGTAAATGTACTAGTACTAATCCTGCCTTAGGGAGAACTTGTAGCTTGTAGAGGGTCTCCATCCAGAACGTGATTTTGCCTTTCGTCAAGGATGGAACCTTTAAAAATAATTTCATAGGAAAAAAGACAAAATATTTTGCATTTTACACGTTTCTATTTTCAGCATGTAAATATAATAAAGAGAGATGGGACAGTTTGTTTCTTGGAAAAATATATTCCTGTAGTATGCTGCAGTAAGATTTTAAATCTAAATAATGTCTTAAATTACAAATTTTGTTTTTTTTCCCCCCTAGGCAGATCAATACGATGAATTAGCTTCCCGAGGAGTACAATATTCACCAAGCTCGAAGGGCAAGGTAGATAGTATACTTCGAGGTTTGCGAAATTTTCGAATTGTAAATAATTGCATTGAATGCACATATGAACCGAAAATACTGCAACAATGTTTGGGTCTCTATATAAACAAAAACAATTTATGATTAATTTGAATATGGCATACTCTAGACTACTGCAGAGACAATCCCGATGTTATGGTCGTCAACTGATCGTGAAGAGATTCGATATGCAAAGTAAGCATGCACGGCAGAGCAATTTGTCATCTAAACAATTCAATTACATGTATATTGAATTGTTTAGATGACAAAGTTACTTTGTATTAATTAAACAAATTAAAAATCATATAAACATTTTGGTTTTAAATTGTGTAAATAATGTTTAAAATTGCATACATGTACAGCCATTTTTAATGCCAGTGTGCTTCAATTTTAAATAAAAATAATAAATATATATTAATATAATACCTTTTAGATGGCACTTTCGCTAGGGAATCATTTCCTCAAAATCTATAATTAAAAAAATTCTAAATTCTAAAAAAAAAAATTTGACATTTTACATAAAATTTATTACGGCCCTTGAAGGGGTATTTTGAAACTACTTAACAGTTTCAAAGATTTTCCTTTCAATAATTAGTGTGTTTGGGAACAATTTTAGGCTTTCTTACGGTGAACTTAGTTTTAACAACACCCGTCATTGACAATATTCGTGTGGTAGACGTATCTTGGGAGGATAAGTAACCTTGAATGAGTGTTGTTTGAAACGAAATGGTTTCTTGGAAGTTATCTAACAACAACAAAAATCAATATTTTAAAACTTTTTCATTGAGAAAGGAAATTAATCAATACTAAAACTAACTGTGCGCTTTCGCCCATCCCGAATTCTCATTGATAATCTTTGTTGTCAAGACACAGAATCACAACACCCTATTATAAAACATTATATATACACAAACAAATAAACAAAAACAAAAAAACATAAGATACTGAAGTTTAACTTTAACCTGTAAGTTAACTTTTATAAGGATATTTAAACATCAATAATTTAAAAAGGCTAGTTGTTTTCATCAAAGTAAACTGTTCAAATTTGATTCCATCCGAAGCGTCTGGCAAATTTACTCGTTTACATGAAGCGGCGGACTACTCTGTAAGGAGGTATATATATATATATATATATATATATATATATATATATATATATATATATATATATATATATATATATGTGTGTGTGTGTGTGTGTGTGTGTGTGTGTGTATGTGTGTGTGTGTGTGTGTGTGTGTGTGTGTGTGTGTGTGTGTATGTGTGTGTGAGGGTGTGTGTGTGTGTGTGTGTGTGAGAGAGAGAGAGAGAGTGTGTGAGGGTGTGTGTGTGTATTTCTATCTATAAGACGGGGAGGGGGGGGGGGAGTCATTAAAATGACCAATTCATGGTATATAACATGAAAAAAACAATAGTTGCTTGAAATAGCCTGTTGAACAATACAATTCCTTAAAGGACATATCAGAACACTTGAAAAGAATTATGCACAAATTTGGTATTCAGCCTCCATTGACACCATCCACGACATTTGTAGCGAACAGATTTGTAAAGTCACCAACCCGCAAGGAGAACATGCCGGACATTTTATCACTAACCGCCCCACTCTTGTAAACAAGTATGTCAAAATCCCATGCCTAAATGATCACGATGCCGTATTGTTGATAAAAACATTGTTCCATCTGGACAAAAACCAGCGCAACGACTCATGCACTTGTGGAAACAGGCAAACCTTGATGTCATGAGAGATTCAGATCTCCACCATTTTTACTCCGAGTTCACAACCAACCACAGCACTTACTCAAGGGCTGACGAACTCTGGTTATCTTTCAAGATAAAATGACTGAACGCTCTTCAGAAGCATGTGCCAACAATGACATCTCAACTTATAGGCCTGGTGCAACAGATCAATCAGACGGTTATCCCGCCGAGAGAACTTCAGGAAGGCCAAGTTGACTAAAAAGCCAAACCGAGGCATACAGATGTCATGCTGAGATAGTAAAAAACATAGGTGCTGGCACGAAAAAGATTCCTCTCTGCTCAATGGACCTCATTGCCGAGTACAGGTAAAAATTTGCAGCCCTTCGCCGGCAAGTGGTGGCGTCTTCATATGAGTGAAAAATTCTCGAGAGGGACGTTAAACAACAAACAAAGAGAACTCATGAAAAACAGACTGTAGGCAGACCTTTAATTCCTACATTGAGAACATAGTGAGTAGTGAGTGATGATTAGAGCAACAAAAAAATGTTTGTTAAGGACTGGAAGTGTGACAGCAGTGGTAACTCACCACTCAAAAAGGATGAAATTCCTAGGTCTGACCCAAAGGAAAAGGCGGAAATATTGTTTTTTGTTTTCACTAAAGAGGGCGATTCAGCACTTCCTAGTCTTGGTCCAGGTACCATTCCAGGCATGCCAAACGTATCCGTCAAGCAAGAGGGTATTAGGAAACTACTATCCAGATTGAACCTGCAATTGGTCCCGACGAACTGTCCAACTGCTTACTCAAGGAAATGGTCAATGAAATCACATCCACACTCATACTTGTCTTCCAGGCCTTAATACACCAAAGCAGAACCCCAAAAGACTGGAATACAGCTACAATATTACCAATCTTCAAGAAGAGAGACAAGAGCAATCCATCGAACTATCGCCCAGCATCTATAACTTCAGTATGCTACAAACTTCTAGGACACGTTTTACACAATTCTTTCATGCGATTCCTTGACCAACACAACACCTGTCTGATATGCAGCATGGATTCCGCAAATCACTTATCCACATTATTCACGACTAGGCGAGAGGGTTAGACAACAATATCCAAATTGATGCTGTGCTCTTCGTCTTCTCATAGGCATTTAACAAAGTTCCACGCCAGCGGCTGACTATAAATTAAAACTACAACACAGCGGAATCCGTTGCCCAACTTTGTCTTGGTTAGAGTCATTTCTAGGCAATAGACCCAGCGAGTTGCCGTAGAAGGAGTGATATAAGAATCAGCAACGGTAACCTCTGGAGTACCTCAGGGGATGGCCCATCGCTATTCCTTGTGTATATAAACAACCTACCTAAAGAAGTGAAGTCAGAAGCCCGTCTCTCTGCAGGCCCCCTGTATCGGAAGATTAGCAGTCCAGAAGATACAGCAGTGCTACGTCGGAGCCTAGATAGCCTCCAAGAATGGGAATGGGAAAGAAAAATGTTAACGGCATTTAACCATAACAAACGCGAGGCCATTTGCATCACACAAAAAGGAAAATCATTCAGGGAAACTTCATACACATAACCAGGTCTTGAATTTGACCAGTAAAGCCAAGTACCTGGGTGTGACTATCACCAATAATCTTTGCTAGAACGACCAAATAGACCTGGTGTGTGAGAAGGCAAACTCGACCATAGCCTATCTCCATTGCTACACATCAATGCCCAGACCTCAAGTGGATTACGCTTGTACTGTGTGGGGCTCCTATACCCAGAACAACATTAACAAGAAAACATTGATGTAACCATCAATTGTCGCCCGGGAAATAAATAAAGTAAACTATGGAAATGAGTCTTGATCATCAAACCGCTTCGATATGTGTGAAAAAGGCATGCGTCTAAATGATGGAGACGATAGTCGAGAATATCTTGAAAACTTATAGTCGGATGAAAATCGAACAAAAACGATACCCTTTTAAACTTTATCAATTCCTCAAGTAAGTGTTGGCTGCATAAAATATAATTTGAAACCAGACACATGCATCACCTATTTTCAAAAATGTCTTTCACTTTAAGAGTATAAAACACGAACTGTGTAAAGTACATTTTTACGTTTTTATGCGATAAGTAAAATTCTATGTTCTAAAAAAAGGGACCTGTCTTTTTTTCGATAATAAATGATAAGCAACTTTAATATATATATTAAATATAAAAAAAATATATATTTTTACAGATTCACTTTATGGAAGTAAATATATTGTGTATCTCGTAATTTATAAAGGGAAAGAACATTCTGATTAACAATCTTTTTAATGTTTAGAAAACCTTTAATTCTGAATAACTTCTCCCACCTCAATCCCCATATACCAACACTTAAACTTATATGTATAGAGCAGCCCGGTCCTCCGGGCTGCAATAAGCTGGAGAGTGTACAGCGCCGAGCTGCAAGAAATGTGCTGGCCGACTGCCAGACCACCAGCAGTCTCACACCTATGATTGAGCAGCTGGGATAGGAATCAGACAAGCAACAATATCAGTCTTTTTATATGTTATTGCACTCCCTAGTAGCTATTCCATTTTCACCTTTCTTCCATTCTATTGGTGCTGCTATTAAAGGTCAACACCGACTGCAGATCACTTATGCCAGAACAGACACTATCAAAGGATCCTTTTTTGAGGAACGGGTATGTGATCTCTGAAGATCCTGACTGGAACGAAAGTTATCTATAAAACAACGTGGAATTCGTAAGATTTCAGACGGTAAAATGAGGTAAAACTTGATTGTAAACTTCCGTTAAAGCACCCGATTGATAAGAAGAGCAGATGTGTACAATGACCAATATTTAATCAAGACAAAAATCAGATTAAAACTAATAAAAAAGAAAAGAACGAAGGAAAACAAAATTGAGAAATTTGATTTGAAGTGAAGCATTGATGAGATCAGAGAAGGTTCCATACAGAGGTGAAGAATATGTTTCTGGTGCTACAAGAGTCAGTTGATGTTGAGGAGGAGTATGACGAAATTGCGGACCTTTCAGGAAAACTGCGAAGAACATCATAGGAAAGAGAAAGAAATAGAGAAAGGGAAAGGGAAATGGAGAAGATTCAATGACAGGGAGAAAATAAAAGTAAAGATAGAGTAAAACTAACTGAAAGAGAGGCTAAGAAGGGATCATAAAGAGAAGGACAGAGTAATGGGAAGGCAGCAGGGTAGCTTAAATAGGAAATGAACTTCTGTAAGCAGACGTAGAAACAACACTGCAAGACTAGAAATATGCAATATTTGGGAGACAGAAACATGACCAAAGACATAAAAAGACTTTGTAATAAATTTACTAGAAGGTCGATCTATGAGATGCAGCAATTTGTGTGGAGTAACCTTGTTATCATTGATAAGCAAAAGTGTCTGCAGAGTGATGATTGATCGGATTAAGAAGAAAACCAGGAAACAATATGCATTATTCTGAAGAAGAAAGGAAAGCAGAATGGATTTTTACTCTAGGAAACGTATCTTAGGGCAAACAAAGGAATAGGAGATTCTAATTTTCGAATAATTTGTTGACTTTGAGAGGGTCTTTTGACTCGGTACAGGGAAAAATTATGTCATATAGGATTTCAAACAAGATCATTAAAACATTGTGAGTACATATGTTTGAAGGATTAGAATGTGCAGTGATTATATGAAAATGAAATATCAGAATGGTTCTAGGAGGTGACAATTAGAGTAAAGCAGGGTTGTGTTATGTCCTGGCTCCTTTTCTCCTTGCAATGAATAGATTTGGTGAAAAGGAGAACTACAATCGGAGTGAAAAACAAATACGATGGGACCATCGTATCGCTAGCGATGAGACCATAGCATCGTACCGTAATCACTAATAGACTTTGCTTTTGCAGATGACATTTTTTTTCAGCATTAACGTTTTAAGATCTTATATTAACATCAGAAGCAGCTAAAATAAACCTCGCGTCAAATGCAAAAGAGGACAGATTACACCAGGAAAAGATGTTAGCCAATTTATGTACTTAGTTATAAGTCATGTTAGATAAAGAATATGGTGGAGACAAAGATATTCAGTACAGTCTACAAAGAAAAGAGACATTTCAAGGACTATGGAGAATTTCAAACACCAAAGGAACAGAAAGAGAATAAATATACATAGGTTTAATTTTATTTTAATTGTCCCATCACATGTCAAACTATGTGCCAGGGTTAGGGCCCTGGGTTCAATAAGTTGCGTAATTTTAGTACAAATACATATTCACCATAAGAGGGCTTTTTTTGCCTTTTGAAAGTTTGGTTATACCAATGCTACTGTATGGATGCGAAACATGGTAAGTCACCATGATAGACGTAAAACATCTGAACTCTTTAATTCGAAAGGAAGTGCCTTAGAAAAATTATTCCAGGAACCAGATGGCAACAACATGTAACGAATAAAAGTATATACGAAATAACACGAATGGATAACATTGACTGTGCTGTTTTGGATGGCAACCAGAAGGAAATGTGCAGAGGGAAGACCCAAGACCCCCTCTGGAGACGAACAATGGAAAAAGGGAGAATTGCAGTCGGAAGTCGAATGGTCAAGCTGGAATGCCATCAGATCATAGTAGCG
The DNA here is from genome assembly GCF_033153115.1 of Saccostrea echinata. Taxonomy (NCBI): domain Eukaryota; kingdom Metazoa; phylum Mollusca; class Bivalvia; order Ostreida; family Ostreidae; genus Saccostrea; species Saccostrea echinata. Next base: position 6,594,949 of record NW_026889811.1, read on the forward strand.
CCGAAAGAAAGGAAGAAGTGGGAGGAAAACAGTCTTATATGCCTTCTGACTCGAACAGAATTAAAGTTAAAGACAGTTTAATGCATTTTGATTGTGTGTCTTCTTATTTAAATTATTTGTTAAATCGTAATTAGAATATAAATTAGACTTGTTACAGCGCTTATGGCTTCTGAGCTGCGAAGGTTCTTACGTAATTTGACACTTGCTATAACTTCAAAGATTATATATGGTTTGTGACAAATATATAGATGGTACCCCAGCTTTACTTAGACATTTACCAAGATCTTCCAAGAAAGTAATTAGAATGTAGTCAATTTTGTTATTATTTTCTCATTAATCATTAATTGTCACCCAGTATCTGAATTTTAAATAAAATTCGAGTTTTCTGACATTCTATATCTTATGTTCAATAATTGAAAGAGAGATTTAGAATTAATCTTATCTCTGTCGTATTCAAAAAGTAAATTAATTTTGTATTTTGCTATATTTGAAACTTTTGAGTGCAGGTCTTTTATCGGTGTTTAATAAACTTTACGTCTTCAAGCACGTCGACCAGCAGCTGAAAATAGATTTTATTCTTTGCAGAATCTTCTGGTTGTGGATGAAAATAGATTGTCACAAAATTTACGTCTTAATTATTCTTCAAGCTTTGGTTTTGGCATTAATGAACTTATAAAAAAATCTTGATTGTTTGCTCTCAGAAATCAAAACATTTTTCGTTTTTGTTTTGTGTCGGAAAAACTGATATGCAATTTCCTTTCAAAACATGCACTTCTATTGCTATCTAGGGGATAAAAGGTGAATAGAACAGCCGTTGCATGAACTACAAGTCCTCGAAAATGCAGGTAAAAAGTATGTACAAGAGGAGACTTTTTTTTTTAGCTCCACTGGTAAGAGATCAGAAGACCTTATGCGATAGTAAGGTGTCCGTCGTCCATCCGTCTGTCTAGCTGTCTGTCCGTCTGTCGGTAAACAATTTTTCAAAATACTATCCCACAGTTTTGGTTTGATTTTAATATAACTTGGCATACAAGTAGACTACACAAAGATACATAACTCTATGCATCGGTTTTTGCTTTTGATGAACGGTGTTGCCATGGTTATATGTATTAAAAATAGAAATTTATGTGAAATTCTTTAAAATTTTCACTACTCCTCCTAGTTTTTCTCTGATTTCAATATAACTCGGTACAAAAGTAGACTCCACTAAAATACATAATTCTATGCATTGATTTTTTGATTTTGATGAACGGTGTTGCCATGGTTACCAAATGAGAAAAGTGAAGATAACGAATGGTGAAAATGAATATTTCTGTGAAATACTTTAAAAATTCTACTTCTACAGTTTTGATCTGATTTCAATATTACTTGGCACACAAGTAAACAACACTATGACACATAATTCTATATATCACTTTCTGTTTTCTATGAACGATGTTGCCATGATTGCCAAAAATAGAAATTTCTGTGAAAAACTTTCAAAGGTCTATTCCTCCTACAAGTTTAGTTTGATTTCAATAAATCTTGCCACAAAAAGAGACTAAACCAAGGACCATTATTCTATTTATTGCTGTTGCAGAGTTTCAAGTTCTATTTTTTTCTTCCTTTGTTATAAGTACAAACCGGTAGAGCCACAGTCTCGTCAGAGACTTCTGGTTACAATTTAGTAAAATGCGTGCTATAGAAAATTTATAAAACGATAAAAAAAAAATAGATAGCAATTCGTAAAAGGTCTGTGATATATGTCAGGATTGAATTAAATAATAGTCACAAGTAAACCTTGTTGAATTTCCTCAATTTAAAATTCGAAACCGTTTGGTTAAAGAGCTTATGAATACGAAAAGCTTTTTTAGATAAAAGTCTAATAACCATTTGCTGCCTTTGGACCTGTTCATTTTGCGTCACATACAGTACACTAATATCAGAATTGCTTTAGATACCTTTTCAGTCTTCATTTTTGGGATACACTCCTGTGGAACTTAATTCCAAAATTCTTCTTCCATTGTGCTTTCCGGTGTGGTTCTGTCAGAAACAGATCCACAATTTATAGTTAGCGACTTTCTATCTTACAACTTTCAAAAGTCGTAATAATGAATTTGTGACGCTCCATTATTTTTCATGGAAAGTTAATTACAATCAGACCTAACTTGGCATACATGCCTTTCATGCTTTATTTGTTTTGTTTCGTCTCTATTGTTGGATAGAAATAGATTAAAAAATCATTTAGTTTCTATTTGAACTTTGAACAGAATTAGAACTTGCAAAAAACTACAGTTAATTTCTATTTGAACTATATTTTTTCTCCTACCCTTTTTTAAGCAACGTGTATCTGCTCCTATATGGTCGTTTTTATTAATGTACTTTTGAGTGTAGAGATACTTGGACATTATCCTGAAACAACAATATAACGTTATCTCAAAAACGCATCTTAATATCTCGTAATAAAGTTTTTTGAAAAGACTGTTTCAAACGTCTGAATCATTACTTTTTTATTGTCTAAAATTTCAATTTATTTCCTTAAAATCTCATTCTGAACTTTTTATGTTTTGGTTAAATCTCATAAAATTGTTTTTAATTAATCTTACAATTTTCTAACTCAGAAGTCGTCATAATTGTTATCATTTATCTGACCTTCACAAATTAATAAGTATGATTACATCCACGTAATTGTTAGTCAACAATATTATACGTCAAGCCAGGAATGTTCGGTTTTACCAGAGACAATTTAGAATATATACGTCGAAGTGGGTTGCCATAACGGTCACGATAGGATTTTAGAGTATGGAGACCTTGTTGAGTATTTTTTTTTATATTAAACTATTATAATAATAAATGCAGCAGTTATAATCATTTCTTCTGAAAAAATTATTATATACAATTTAATTATATACAATTACATAAATGCGTAATTTTGGGGAGTACTTATTTCCTGAAATTGAATTCTTATGATTTGATTCTTAAATTGCGAACCCTATTTTTTACATTCTCAATTTGGAATGAGTTGTTTCATTCTCTATTCAGTCTCTGAAATATATTACCCCTTGGCTTTGCTTTCTTAATTCTTTTACAAATGGTTTCAAAGATAGCAAAATATTGATCATGCTAGCATATGGATCGAGTGTGGTAGAAATTTTTATGAAATGTTTGTTTTAGATATTTTTTTTTCGAATTGATGGTATGGATAATATCACATATATGACAATGAAAGATAATTTATGTGGAAAAAAAGCCGAGAGGCCTGGGGGTCTATCGTTGGGGGTGGGGGGGGGGGTGATGTTCTCAACCACCTATTGTCAAAAATAAGGATTTCGAATTTTATATCATGTTCTTGGATTTTTTTTCTTTATTTTGCCACACCCAAGTGTTTGCGATAATTTTTATATAAAGACCATATTTGAGAAACAATTTTAAAATTCAAAACACTATACACGGTGTAAAGTACACATCGTGTACATGCACAGACCAGTCCAACGTTGTGCTATATTTATAACAACGTCATGAATAGGGATATTTTACTTTCATCAAATAACATAGCTTGCCCCTTAATAAAATTATGATATTTTAATAGGTTATGATGTAAGGAATAATTTTAATGGATTTTTTTTAGGCGCATCCCTGTCCTAGGGTAGAAAATCGCAAAAAAACTTTTAAAAAAGAAGAAAAAAAAATGAAAGAAAGAAATAAGGGTTCACATTTATGACAAATACATTCATAGTCAGAATAGCTCAACTGGTATATCCACTGCATGAGTATTAACACCAAGGGTGTTTTTTAAAGTCATGGATCAAATTCACCTGGTGCCAAACTTTTATAATTTTAAATTCTCGTCTTTTCTAAGACTATTTTCATTTTATTTATAGACTTTGTGTATTTCCTACAATTATCTATTTTATTTTATGCATGTTCATTCTTGATATAAATGACACTTAAGAGAGAGCAAATCGTAAATTGTATTGTAGCTAAAACACCGTCAAGCGGAATTATACCTCAACATTGCACACTTTCCTCGAAGATTAGAATTATTTGCTCTGTGTTATTCGATACAAGTATTCCCGCCTGAAATGAACTGCGACGGATTTCTATTGCATATATTCCTTAGAATTTCAATCACATTGCTTTTACTCTGTCTGCACTACTAGTGTTTGTCTGGGTTATTGTTCTGAAAGTATGTTACGTATTGCTTATATTATTTTAGCTTAATGTATTAGTATTACTCACATATACATTTTGTACTGAGTCAATATTCTAAACTCAGCTCTCAAGTTTTGAAACAGAAGGGCTACATATCAGTATCTGCTCCCTCTTGGATTTCATTTATATAATTTGCATACATTAATGGCAAATTTAATTATATCCATGGAATTGTTTTGTAAAAAAAGCATATACTAGCATCAAGAATAGAATTTAATCTACAGACATTACAATTATGCACAATGAAAGGTAAAAAGAAATATTCTAAATAACAAACTCAAAATGTGGTGAAATCATAGTAAATATCTATGAAAAGGTTCCTTGAGAAACAAATTAGTATATGTATGTAGCCTAAAGTCATTAACCGGTTATCGTAACGAAAATCTACATAAGCTTTTTGTAAAGAATAAAACCAATCGCAGTACTGTAGGCCAGCTAACCATTTAAGGCCCTTTCACAATTGGCGCACGAGCACTTTACAACATTTTGCGATCGGAATGTTTTAGCTTCGCACGAGATCTCGCATACGTTGCACGATGTCTTGCATTCGTTGCATGTGTTTTAGTCTGTTAGTGGTCGCATAAAGTCTCCTCAAAATAGTGGACATAAACACTATTCAGACGCGACCGAATGCGAGCATTCGTACATGTAGACGCAAGATATATCGCAAGATTTAATGCGTTTGCATCGCACAACGGTAGCTTTAGATCATGCGAATTTCGCACGAATACTTTTTCATGTGCGATTATTTCGGCAAAAGTTTACGATCCAAATCAAATTTTTTTGGTCGCTCTAATATTTTGTCGCTTCTGCTCGTACACCAGTTGTGAAAGGGTCTTTATAAAGACGTGTTCCTTTCTGAGAAAAAAAAAATCCCACCTACCTAACGACCCAATTTTTTTACCCTAAGTTGGGAGAGGGCAAACAACCATTTATTTTAAAGACGGTCTAAACATGGTTAATATTTTTTTCTCATTTTGTGTTTTGCAAAAAATGTATATATATAAAAAAAAAAATTACATTATAAACTATTAAAGTGAGTATAATTATCATTGCCAAATAGAAAATACTAGTACACATATTTCATTTAAAAACACACACACACACACACACACACACACACACACACACACATATATATATATATATATATATATATATATATATATATATATATATATATATATATATATATATATATGAAAATTAAAAATAACAAGGCAACAATGTTAGTAAAACGTAAGCGCTTTCATTATACTTCTTCAGGTAGCGTTATAACGTCACATGTTTGAATTGTTTTGAATTGTAAAACGTCTGAAGAAGTATAATGAAAGCGCTTACGTTTTACTAACATTGTTGCCTTGTTATTTTTAATTTTCATATTAATTACCGGACACTGTGATATTTCTTTTCATTTTTTGGATATATATATATATATATATATATATATATATATATATATATATATATATATATATATATATATATATATATATATATATATATATATATATACTTTCACGTGGATGAGAATAAACTTTGTACTGCATAACCATTTGCACTTGAATTATTTTGTTCGTCAAAGGGTTGAAATGTTTTTATTCAAAACCGAGTTGAGAACTTGAGGCCACAAGCTGTAATGTTATATTCTAAACATCATTTTTTTTTTTCGAAATAAATAGCCCCCGGTACTTCTTAAATGGAAATTTTATTTGTAGACAACTTTAGAAAATGAATCTCATATACATTTTCATATTTGTAAAGCAAAGGCATTAGACTTGTGTTGGATAATTGTCCTGTAAAACAGCTCTCATAGATTTGCAGAAAAGTTGAAATTTACCCACGCTGAAAATGCTTTGCTATAGAATCAACAATCAAATTATATTGCGACTGTTTTCTGTTAAAAGTTACTTTCAATGAAAGATCAATGATTTCCTAGAAACGTGATTCAGAAGTCAGTCGACTCAGCTTGGTGTCAAAACTGCGCAAAATACAAAACCGCGCATTTTTCTCCAGAGAGTTTACAATATTGGCAAATAGAATATAAACAATAATGTCGGATCTATCATAATAAATTTTATGAATACGGAAACTGTCTTAATTGAAAGAACTTTCTATTCACAATTATCATGCGTATTATGAAAAAAACTTCCTCAGAAGATGATGAAAAATATCTTAAGTGAGTAGGTTTCTCAATCTGTTTTTGAGCTTGACTATAAGTTATGAACCTCTTCGACACTCCTTTTTAGATGTTTTTAAAGTTCAAACCCAAATGATCATTGGACAGCTGTCAATCAAAGAAAAATGATGCCAAGCTTCTTTGAAATCGATTGCTTATTACTGAACACTCATGGATTTTCCAAGTAAATTTTCGAAACCTTAGAAACGAAGAGACTAGAGGTACACTTCTATAATTGCAACGCACAAGAATCATGAACATAGCAATTGCAAGTGTCATGGTGGAATGATAATACATGTATATCACACAAAAACGTTTCTTTATCTTTTTGATTGACTTGATTTATTTCTGAGTTTCTTTTTTTTTTGAGATTTTCCAATGAGTATTGACGTTTTGATCAACTTTACACGATTTCGAGAAGATTCTCGTTTGACAGGAGAAGAAAAAGCTGCAGCCTTCAACTCGACATTTAGATACATGTATATCGGCGACGTTTTATCAATTAACAATAGTTACTTCCGTTCATATATAAAAACTCGCTATATCCTAGTGAACCCGAAATAAAAGACCCCACAGAATCTACCACATTTGTTTCATATTTGGATGCTTTACTAGCTGTAGATGATAAGACCCAATTAACAACTAAATTGTATGACAAACGAGACGACTTCAGCTTTTCCATCGTTAACTTTCCTTATTTATGCGATAATATTCCATTTTGAACTGAATATGTTTTTTATGTCGTAAAAGAAATCTATCATTTTGTCTATTTTGACTGACGTATTTCATACCAATTGTTAGGGATTTGTATAGTAAAATTGACTATCGTCTACCTGATTAACACATAGGGCTGACGACAGGTGTGACCGGTCGACAGGAGATGCTTACTCCTCCTAGGCACCTGATCCCATCTCTGAAATTTCTAGGGGTCCATTTTTATGCCCTCTTCACTGATTTGAATTGATTGTATGTTTTCCTAAGTCGATCACTGTTCGTCATTTTCATCTTTTTCAATGACCCCCATTTTAAAACAGGTCTCAAAACTCAGTTCTTCTTGCATAAGGACCCGATCATTGATTTTTTAACACCTAAATATTCTAACAGTTGACATTGCTGTTACAATCGTTATTCTATATTTGTATTTCAAAATTTGACAGATTTTTTATCTCAGTTTCCTACGTCACGGTTGTGAAGCTGGTCGTTAGCCTTAATACTCAGTAATTTAATTCAGATGAGTACTCGTGGATTTCAGAACATTGATTTCTTGTGCAGAAACATGACGATGTCCTTGATTATTGTGCCATTTTGCAGGGAGATTAAATTGTCTTCCTCCTTGTAAAGAAATTTTAGAACGTTGAGGCAATGTGTTTTGTACTTACATATTGTGATGCAAATATTACGGGATGCGTCACAAGTACCGACGCATCAAAAAAAGTTAACAAAACACAGTCTTGAAACAAACCTGCTTACCTGCTTCCATTTTATTCTCCAAAAAAGTAAATAAAAGAAACGGAATCTTTAGAACATTATTATGGTGTATTCACTAATCAATTTATTTATTAAGATTAAATACTTTCTAACATAGGACTGGTTTTTACTGACAGCGCCCGAGAAAGAAAGGTGCAACACCTGCAAAAACAATGCAAACTGTACAACTAAACATGTTTACAACTTCTATAGTAGTTGCATTATTTGTTGAAAAAACCCTTAAATTTATTAACCGTTCATTCCATTTTTTAAACTTTGCTGTAATTTTTTTTAAATTAAAAGAAAGAATCTGGATCTAGACAATCATATCGTATGACGCATTCTTTCAATATACTAGTTTAACATTCGTCCAATTCTTCATCCCCAGATTTATCAAAGAAAAGTAGAACCGAGACACCTCTACCTCGTCCACATTAAATATGGAGATGAAGAACAGTATTCAAAGTCAATGTCCATTAAAACAATACAAATCAGGAGCAGAGCAAACACGGACCTCCAAAAACACCAGAGGTGGGATCAGGTGCTATGGAGGAGTGAGCATCAAATGAACTCAGTCTAAATATCCTTTAAGAAAACTTGAATTATTGTTTGCTTTGAGCATTTAAATTGTATTTTACTCTGTCAGGTGGGATGTTATGTCTGCAAAAATCAAACAATTAAAGTAATTAAGCTTATACAAGAAAAAAAAAATAAATACTTTACTTCACAGAACTAATGATGCCGAGTTTAAATGAAAATTGCTCATCGTTTAACAAAATTCTAAATCTTTTGAGGCTAAATGAGATTTTATATCTTCTTTGAGAAATTTAAAAATAACTCGTAGAATTTTTTTTCTATTTTCCATTTGCCAATATTTACGTATCAAAATGAAACAGACCTTTTTTTCTTTCTGACAATTATAAAATGAACCTGAAAAGAAACCAATGTGAGTTCAAGGCCCTTCTATACACTGATGATATATTTTTTTGTGTGTGGAATTCAAAAAAATTATTTCATACAAAGATGTAAATATTTAGTTTATCTATTTCATTTTCAACATACGGTACCATTCATTTAATTACCTCCAGGAAAAATCTATTAAGAAATGATTTGCTTACTTAAGGACCCTCAATACACTAGAGGAAAATTTTGTGGACATAGAGAAAATTATAGTGTGGTAAGGTGTTAATATTGAGCTTATTTATTACATTTTCAACATAGAGTACCTTGCATTTACCCCCAGGAAAAATGTTCAGATACGATGAAGTTCCAAGGAACAGAAATCACTGTTGCTTACTTAAGTGGGCAAAATACCCGCAAATGAATTGTTCAATCTACTCATCTTGGACTATTAAAATGTTATAAATGCTTGATTTGATCACAAATTAAGCAAAAAACTGTACATTTCAATAGATTTCAATTTATTTTATCCTTGATCAAAGGGCAGATTACTCTATCTGCATGAAAATGCCACAGAATCAGAACTCTTTAGTGTGCAGTGTATAGAAGGCTCTTAAAGGAAGAAAATACATGAAACTATATATGTTCATATAATCTTGGCCTAATGCAATGTCCAGAATGTTGAATTGATTACAACTTAAATGGTAACTAGATTTGATTTGATTTAAATCTAGGAGCTGATCACTCCAAATGGATAAAATTCCACAGATTTATAACTCCGTAGTGTGCAATGTATATAGGGTCCTTTTGGATTAAGTACATTATATTGCGACTACGGACAGAAGAAAAACTGATGGGAGTTTACAATTCAGTTCAACGCACATGTAGCCCAATCTCACAGATCTTGATTGGGGCGATTTCAATTTAAAGTCTGAAACCCAACATACGAAAAATCACTACCATCTAGCAGATATATTGGATGATAATGGACTCACACAAATGGTGGAGATAGCACCAGAAATGAGGCAGAAATGAGGAGCCAGGCAGTGGTGATTGAAGGGGAAGAGTTCGATGTCGGTGGGGTTGAGTCTGGAGTGCCCGAGGGATCATTCCTAGGCCTGAGTCTATTCTTCTTCTACATAAATGATCTGCCAGACCACCTGACCTCTACAGTTTAGCTCTTTGCAGATGTACAATAATATATCTATTTCTTCGAATTTAGTTTGTCACATCCTTCAAGAAGACCTTGACAAACTCTCTCTGGGAAACAAAATGGAAAATGGAATTTCACCCAGATAAATGACTTGTACAGTACTTACAGTTTCAAAAAAGAAAAACCCGATCGTTTACAACTACACCCTTCATAATCATACACTTTTTCATGAAGAATCTACAAAATATATAGGCTGTACTATAATCCGATCTAAATTGGGGACTATATATTTCAAATATCTGTAAGAAGGCGAACAAAACTTTAGGATTCCTGCAACGCAATCTCCATATATCACCCAAATCAATAAATGAGAAAGCATACATATCTCTGGTTAGACCTCAGCTTGAATAAGCTTCGACAGTGTGGGACGCATAGCAACAAGTCCACATAGATATGTTGGAAAAGGTGCAAACAGCGGCACCATACGTAATGGGAAATTATAAAAATAGAACTCGCGTGGGAGAAATGATAAAATATCTGGAATGGAAGAACTTTAAAAGTAGAAGGAAAGATGAAGGATTGATTATGATGTACAAGATAACAAACAACAAAGTAGCCATCAGACCACTTCACTAAACTTAATAAGTAAGAAGATCGCGGCACACAAAACAACACCCGTTTGCTATACCATCTGCAACCAAGGACTGTAGAAAGTGGTCATTCTTCTATAAATCTGTTTAAGAATGGAACAGCCTGCCAGAAGACATCGCGGCAGCAAAATCACTTGAGATTTTTAAATCTCGAGTGACTATGAAAGACTAAACTTAAACAATCCTGTTTCTTTTAAACATGCGCACATCCAACTGGCAAAATCTTCAACTTGATGAAGGAGGCCAGACAGAGGAAGAAGAATTCATAATTGACACTTCTTTGTTTTAAATAAATATCACATACTATACTAGTGCATGTTTTGAGATATAGAATCTTCTGAATATTTATCGTCCTCGAGTTGGGTTATCGTCCAATGCACAATTAAGGGTACTGAAATGCCTACACTACTGTGGTCTTTAGGATATTGTTCAAGTTTTAAAACTTTTCAATTTTTGGATCATTTTTTAAAATCCGAATCTTTTGATGGTTGCATTTTTCCAATTTCCAATCCATAAATCGTTATTTTGGTCGAGACAAATTCCAACTGGTGCTCCTTCTTGGAAATTGACATGGGTGAGAATGTAGCAGAGTAGTCTGCCATCAGTATCAAGCTTATGGATTCTTTTGTTGTTTGGATCGCATACGAGAATATGACCATGTGCATCCGTGCAAATCCCCCATGGGTGCCCTAAGGTTCCCAATGGATCCCCCGTGTAGTTAAAACGGTGCTTTCCAGTCTTGCTTACGACCACTACTGTCTTCTTTCTATTGTCAGAAACGCAAATGTCGCCTTGAAAGTTTTCAGTAATATAAAAGATACTTGAGAATAAAACATCTCCATTATCATCTTTCTCTATTTTCTGGACCTCTTCGTTGCTTTTGTTGTACCTTGCTACTTTGTTCTCCCTTGTGTTTGTCATTCCTACGAGGATATCGCCATTAATTTTACTGGCATGGACGCAGATAGGAACCAAATTTTTTATTGGAAAAATACGTTCCACTGAGCCATCGTGTTTAATCTTGTTGAGGCATCCATTTTCCTGGTCTGTGAAAAGCAAGTCGCCTTCTTTGGAGACGGTATGAAAACCGACACCACCTCCCTTTACATCTACTGTATTCAAAATGTTGCCATCAAGATCAGTTTGAAGTAGTGTGCGATAGAAGTCACTCATCCAGATGCGTCCACTTTTTTGATATGAAAGATGGAAGCCTTTGGTGATTCTACTCAATAGCATACATTCTGGTACGTTCAACTCCTTCCCCAGACTAACGGAACTGAACATATTTTCGATATCATTTTTCTTAATCTTGTTTTCCTTGAAATTCGGAAACGACATTTCCTTTATTTTTGGAGCGTCCTTCAGTTCCGCTAAGCGCGTTTCCAAGTCCATTGACAGGAAACTAGCATATTCTGTTGTCTCCTTCCATCTTTCAAAATCCCTTCCAAAACTCTGCGTTTGTGTGATATAAGTGTTTATTCTCGTCTCCTGTTGAGTGAAATCTTCCATAAGTGTCTTCTGTATTCCGTCCAAGTTATTCTTTTTTTCTTTCAAAATTGCATCTACCAGTTTCTTTATCTCTTCTGCTTCAAATTCCAAAATATTCTTTATTTTCAGAATTTCTAATGTGCATTTCTCCTTTTTATCATTGAGATCTCTGACCATATCTTTGTATCTGGGGATAAGATTTTCTTCGCATGCTGGCATTTTTTCCATGATTTCCTCCACTTTATCTTGGAATGCCGTTCTCAAATCTTTTAATTCGTGTCCAACATGTTTCTCCATCACGCATTTCATGCAAACTGGTGTAATGCATTTCGTACAGTATGCGTCATACATCTTGTCCAGGTGTATTATGCAGGGTTCTGGAGAAGATGCAGGTCTCCTTTCACTATATAGAACAACGTCATGGTTTTTTGTTGGCTTTTTTGTCTGATGGCGTATTTTACATGTTTGACAGAGATCAAACTGGCATGTGTTACAGTAGAATACTGCGTTAGCCTCGCACAATGTGCACTCTAGGTAGTGTTGTGCGAAACCCTTCTCCATTTTCGTACAATTTCCTCCTATTGAAGAAAAAGTGACAGCATTTAATTTTCGTTTACTCTTTAAATGATCTGATTTTCACAACTTTTCTTTACTTATATTAGCGTATCTGAACTAAAAAAATATATATATAATAAAATAATAATGAAAAAAAATGAGATTGAGTGTAGATATACATGATATGTGTTATTAAAGTTCAAATAAAAATTTTCACCAATTTTGAACTTGAATAACCTCACGTTTCTTTAGTTAAATTGACTTTAAATTTGTCTGTAATTTTTTGCGAAGTCGGTAAAAAACATAATGGTAATAGAAAGATCTTTTTAATTTTTGTTTATCTGAACTCATCAAAAATACGCCATATGTGGCTTTAAATACATATCCAAATTTTTATTCAAACAGAACTTGATTTTAAAAAAAAAATTAAAAAAAAGTGATTACTTCTTCCTTAAAGGTATTGATTGTATTCTTATATTTCCTTTAAAGCCAGATAATGAAACAACCTAGACTTTAATACGAGTATAAATCCCAGATTCCTTTTCCCTGGTAACCACTAGAATTGTCATTTAATTAGTATTATCAACCCAATTCACAAAACGCAATATGACCCAACTGCACTATACTCCAAACTTACTATTTTAATCGATAGTTTAGGAAAATATGCCGATTTTGCTCTTTTAAAAGAAACCGAAGCAGGATCTAGAATAGTATACTATACTTATAAATGAATAACTTTTGCTTGCATTTTATGACCCTTACCAGCTTAAAAAAGAACTCGTTTCATTGGTTTCAATCACATTTTTGAGGTAGTTTTAATTAGAGTTGGTATCTAGTTCGTATCATATTTTATTATTTCAAAAAGCGGTATCATGGTCAAATACAATACTGAAATGACTCTTGTCCTCGTAACTTTTGAATATCATTAAAATATTACTATATTTTAGAAACTTTTGTGGACCAGAACGTTTGATCATGATAAAAAAACTTTTATGATGTAAAATCTTAATGATAAATGATACAAATCAAAGTATCAAACTTTTTACTGTTTTCAAATAATCAAAGTTTCATAGTATTCCTTATTAATAGTAAATCAAAGTACTGTATCAAAATTTTTACTGTATAGAAAATTTATAAGTATTTCTTTCTTGTAATAATCGAGAAAATAAAAATGTATAGAATCTACTTTCAAAAGATTGTTCAGCATCAAAGAATGTACAATGTATTGATTTAAGATGTTAAAAGATACAAAATAATTGTATTAAGGAAAAAAATTCCTCTGAAATGTTACATCATGATCAAGTTTATATTACTTATGTATGGAAAGCCGTAGTATGCCGTAGGGTACCCCCACATTATTGTTATTTTTTCCTATATAATTATACCAAAAATAATTATCTCTTCCAAAAATAAAAATCTTGCTTTTTTGACAACATTATTATTTTTTCCTGCAACAATTATAATCTTGTCTGTCAAACGTGTACACATTATATTTATTTTGTCCTAAAATTATAATTATTCACACTTCACAATTATAAACTTGCCAGTCAATGTGGACACATTATAATGTTTCGCCTCCAAATTATAATCTTGTCAGTCGATGTCTACACGCATTATTTTTATTTCACCTCAAAATTATAATAATTATTCTTACTTAATAATTATAATCTTGTCTGTCCATGTGTACACATTATACTTATGAAATACATGAATAAATATTTTTTTAACTACTTGTAACTGAAGAAGAAATAGGTCCCACATAATAGGATCCATTCGAAATGGCAAAGCTCAAATCATCTGTCGTTTTAATAATTGGAAAATTAAGAACAGAATTTATAGGGCAAAATCAGAATTAAAGAACCAAGATCAACAAAGCAAAATATTCATTTCAGAGGACCTTACGCGCTCCAGACAAGAAATTATTCAAGCTTTAGCCAAGGCCCGTTATTATAGAAAAATTGATTCATACTGGACAAACGATGGCAGAATATTTGTTAAGGAAACTGTGGGGTCACCAAAGATTTTGATAAAACATTACAGTGATGTATTGTGCTTTCTTCCCGAGGATGATCATGGCAGTGATGATGAGGTTTGACTCATCAAATAGTTAGATTTGTGTATTTTCCCCAATATATGATTATAGCTCCTATCAATTTACACTTGACACACTGACATTGTATGATTGTGTACATAATGCGTAATCCTGTATTTCATATGAACACACACATTTATCCTACCCTTTCCTAAAACCTTCACCTACCCCATGTATTGCTATGGGTCTTTACTAATTTCTCACTTACCCCCGATTCTTCAACTATTCTCCTTGTTAATGCTTTATGTTTCTTACTATCTCTCTATTTTTTCACTTCTTTGTTACACTTTAGCCCCTCTTTATGCTTTGGTTACTCAAGCGTTACGCTGTATGAATGAAGTCGACATTCCTGTCTACCGTCGCTGCACGAGAATCAGCTGTCTTTATTTCTTTAGATTTGACGTCCTAGATCATGGGTAATGATCTAATGACATATCGTGCGGCGATTGGAAATTATTACTCCGTGTGTCACAAGATAATCATTCGGAGAAAAAGATTTTTTATTTTAAAATACGGCAAACTAACAAAAAAAGTAATATTCTTCCTCTTCCAAGTACACGACTTGATTAAGAGAAACATACTAAATATCCAATATATTCTTCTCCTTATGACTTTGCTTTTGTTATGTAATGATATTGCGGAAAATCCTGGTCCAGAGCTAAACGTAACTGGTCTATCAATATTTCATCTGAACTGTAGAAGTATACGACACAAATTAAACAAAATAACTAATTACTTTGAACTGAACGATACTTTATGCTTTACCGAGACTCATTTGAGTGATCTTGTAAATACAGAGAATTTAACAATTGAAGGGTACAATTCTCCCTTTAGATTAGATAGAACTAGTCATGGCGGTGGAATTCTTGTTTATATAAGAGAAGGCTTAGTAGCCCTGAGACGGCGAGATCTTGAAAATGCGTTAGATGAAACAATTTGGGTAGAAATTAAGTTAAAAACAAAAAGCGTTTTTCTATGCACTATTTACAGACCTGAAACATCCAGGGTTGAATTCTGGAACAGGCTTGAAATCTCAATTGGAAGGGCTTTAGATGAATCTAATAATCTAGTATTAAATGGGGATTGGAATATAGACTTCAGTAAGAAGCTTCCAACCTATATTAGTGATATAATTATGACATATAATCTTACAAACTATATTACCGAGCCAACGAGAGTGACATATACGACATCAACTTGCATTGACCCCATACTTATTACAGATACCCTTGATTGTATTGAATCGGGAACTATTGATATTGAAAAAACTATAAGTGATCACAAAGCAACTTATATTATACTCAAATTAGATACAGTGATCCAAAATACATATGTCCGAAAGATCTTCCTGTATAAAAGTGCGAATTTTGATCAATTTAGAAATGAAATGAATGAAACAAATTGGAATGAAATTTTAAATAGCGAAGATCGATGTCAATGTATTAAAGTTTAACGACAAACTTTCAGAATTTGTGAATGAAACTATCCCACAAAAAGATGTAGTAGTTAGACCGGATGATAAACCTTGGTTTAATTCTGAAATCAGGAAAGAGATAAAATTGCGCGATAAATTTAGGAAAGCATATAGAAAAACCAAAAACGCGAGAGATCGAGAAATATTCCGGAAACAAAGAAATAAAGTTAACAATTTTAAAAAGAAACTAGAAGAAGAGTATCTGATAAATTTAAACGAATCATTGAATCATTTAAATTGCACAAACTCAAAATCTTATTGGCAAATAGTTCGCAGGTTATTGAGGGGTTCTAAGCCATCACACTCTGTTCCACCTCTAAAAGAAGATAATGCCTATGTATTTACAGATGAAGGGAAATGTGAATTACTGAATACTTATTTTTGTAAAGTTTCTTCTATTGATAACATAGATAAAGACCTTCCCGAATTCGAAACAAGGACAGAGGCCAAACTCGACAATATCACAATAGACGAAAATGAAATTATGGATATTATCGAAATTTTAGATTCTAAAAAAGCATCCGGTCCCGACAATTTTAGTCATATCTTAATAAAAGAAATAAGTAATGAAATTGCAATCCCTCTAAAAATTCTGTTCAATAAATCTCTGAAAACTGGGAAATTTCCATGTGTTTGGAAACATGCTAATGTTATTCCTGTCTTTAAAAAGGGAGAGAAATCAAACTCATCAAACTACAGACCAATTTCCTTGTTGAGTTGTATGGGGAAAATCTTTGAAAGAGTAATGTTTAAATACATCTATAACCATTTAGTATCACATAAACTGTTATATAACCTACAAGCTGGATTAATGCGTAGACATTCAACTGTCACCCAGTTAATAGAAATTTATCATAACATTTGTATTGCTTTAGACAATAAAAAACCCAGATAGCAAGCTTACGTTGGGCCAACGCAAGCCTAACGGTGAAAACTGCGTTGGCCCTCTGTCAGTTTTATGCGTTGGCCCAACATCATCTTGCTTATCGGCCCTATGTTCAACCAACATGTTGGCTCGACGTTGGGCCAACATTAGATGGTTGGTTATCTGGCATTGGCCCAACAATGGCCCAACGTTTAACTTCCTGTTGGCCCAATGTTGGTTCAATGTTTTTTAAAGTTAAGAATGAATGTTGGACCAACGTTGGCACTACGTTCTATAAACATGTTGGCAAATGATCGGCGATTGAATTATTTTAGTTCAGCAATATGAATTCCTGTAACCTTTTTATTTCCATAATTATGAGTAAAACACAATTGATTGAATAAAAACTGCATGGTAAATTATCTTGTTCCTCAAACAAATGTTCAATTTTTTTCTCACTCCTATGGAATGAAATCAACAGAGGGAAATAAAGGTAGTTCAATGTTTTCTTAAGTCTATCCCATATCACTTCAGTCACTATATAATATTCCTCTAGAATAAGAGTCCCAGTGTTCAAATTTGTGAAATTTTGGAATGTTCTCCTGCCCATATTACTTCTGAACCATTTACTCTTTTTTTCCTGTTCATGTTATTGTTTCTATGTCAGTAAAATCCATGTCTCTCACACTGATAATTGAGATAAATCACTCACTGTCCATTACATTCCAAACATCAATGGTTTTGTAACACAAAGGGTTTTCTTCCCACCAGATGCTATAAATGATATGAAAAATATATCAAAAAATGATGTCACTTACTACTTATAAGTTATAACATAAAGAGATTACTAGTAAAAATGGCAGTGTCTATATGCACGACCGTCGTGCACTTACTTTTTCATCGTCTATTCGCACGACCGTCGTGTATATAATTTTTCAATGACTATTTGCACGACCGTCGTGTATATAATTTTCATTGACTATTTGCACAGCCGTCGTGTATTGTATTTATTAATCAGCTGTTCGCAAGACCAATTATCTTTTACAACTTATTGTGACATGACCCGGCAAGTTTCCCTTTGAAGTCAGCCGTACAATAACTGCGATACAGAACACTTTTAGTGGGCGTTTCTTATGCAAATGAGCAGAAACTGTACTGTATCTGAAAAATATCAACGATACAGTACGGTTTATTTTTAGCGATGACGGAAAACTGAATTCGTATCTTAAATAATATAGACATAAGAATCAATCAAATTGCAAGATAGCGCTGTTTGTATTTATTCAAAATTTGAGATGAATTAAGAATAGAATTTTACAACGTAAAGTTACCAGTGGCGGATTCAAAAATTTTAGAAAGGAGAGAGTGGGGGCAGTACACAAATGGTTTTTATCGAAAAAAAAATTGTTCAAACTGGAAAATCGGGAGTTTTGGGGGGGGGGGGTTAGATTCATAATCAGGCCTGACACTTTATGTGCATGATCGTTTCGTGTTGATAAATTAAAAGTGTATACAAGTTTAGCAAACATAATTTTCAAAAGCCAAAAAAGAAAAAAAATCGAAGGGGGGGGGGGTGTACCGACGCGCGCGAATGAGTGCTGGATCTGCCTTGGTTCCTCTACATTTTGTTTCAAACATGAAGATAATATGCCCCCTTTCTTACATCTGTTTATTTCAATTTGGAGCCAAGAATTTTGTATACACATGTATGATGACCGGTCGATGACATTGTCGGACATTTCTCTCAGAATACAACCTCCCCGAAACATTTTTGCTTCAAATACATTCCCATATATGATTCTTATGTATCAAAATGTTTTGCACTAAATTCGTATCTTAGATTTTAAAAAAAGTCAGCAAGAGCTAAATAGAAAGGAAAAAACCTACGCAATCAAAATAAATTAAATTTTGGGAAAACATTATATAATGCATCTCATAATTATAATTATTTAAACTGATAGATACCTGCACGTCCACCTCACTCGGCATTTCAGTTGCGACTCTTAAAAATGGGGTACTAAATCATCTTTCTGCAAAATCATCTGATTGGTTGAGAGATATAATCCCAAATACACATGTAAATTAGCGAGGTCATAAGAAAGGTCATGTCACAAGTCATTTAGAATACTCGTTTCCTACTGTATCGGAGATACAGGGCGGGGCCCGGCTCGAGCTATCGCTCTCGCCTTAAGCCCCACCCTGTATCTCCGATACAGTAGGAAACTCGTACTCTAAATATGACTTATGTCATTTTGTTTCGCCCCCAGTTAAGTTCGGCACGCAGTGATTTAACTGATTTAAGCCTAGAAGCATTTTAGTAAGAAAACATTCGAAAAACTTTTTCATAATGTTAATTTCATAATGTTAATTTACATTGTATATGCTAAAGTGACATATAGATCCAATGGGCCGGTCGGTGTAATGTAAATCTATTTCTATTAGAACTACCCTTGTATATATACACGTCACTATAACAAAATGTTTACCTACTATTTTGGTAGGTTTAACCCCTCAACCTCAACCTAGTCCGAGATATCTGAGCTTTTCCAGGCTTTTTTTTTTTTTTTTTTTTTTTTTTTTTTTTTTTAGCGATTTTGATATTTGATGTTCCTGGAAAAGCACGTCAAACTAAATCCAACCAATTAAAAAGAGCCATAGAACATTGGATAAGCATTTTGCCTACTCTAGTAATGATTTCTTAAATACACTTTTTAACCAAAATTTTGTCATACAACCATTGTTATTACACACGTGTAATCTCAAATTAAACAATAATGATATTCATATGTTAATACATATTGTAGTTCCCTTATATAATAATTATAAAAATCATCAAGTTTGTATGGAGTATGAAGTAAATATTGAGGTATATCTAATTAAACGATGACAAACTGTTGACAAAGACCACTCCTAACCAGAAAAACAACATTTATGACGGCACTTGATTTTGGTTAAGGTGAACATTTATATATATTCATTTTTCTTCTCATAGGCCTATTATTTTAAGATTTGGCAATCTGTCTTAAATTCATCATTCATTATCAATGACTTCGTGGTGCAGTGGTATGATCGCTAAAATGTAAATGTGGTGATTCGAGTTCGACCTCAAGATTTTTCCAGTTGTGCTTTTAAATTTTTTTCTTTCATGTGTATTTTTTTATACGTTTTATTCAATACTTTTATAATAAACATAGTTTTAGAGAGTCATAATATACACGTTACACTTTGAAAGTATCTCGGGAAAAGACAGTTCTGAACTATTTCATTAAATTTTGCATAATGCTTGTTTTATTTTTATTGAGTTTCTAAATCTTTTGTCCCAAAATTAGAGTAATTTGAACAGTCATGTAAAATGACTGTTATATGACATACTTGCAACTATGAAAATATAACCCTCGTCCGCAAATGAAATTACATTGGTTGAAAGTACTGCTCACGTTCAATTTTTTATGTCATCAATTTGGTCATCAATATATCATCGAAATTCCTTGGCAGATCCAGAATACAACATATGTGTGAGTGCACTGTGTGGTTGAGGGCTGAAAGGGTATATAGGAGGGTATAACCCAGTAACGTAACTTTTACCCCCCCCCCCCCATCATCGCTAGCCAAGTGTGAAAGTTATAATTGTCTACCCCTGGCGATCTGCATGTCTTCTCTTTTAAAACGGATGTTGAGTGATTTTATTTTCGTTTCTAATCTTCATTATTATTTTTTTTATATAGATTTGTTTTCTTTTTCCGGCTAATAAACTGCTTCATCTACACTTTTATGGAACTGATAGAAATTATATAACGATTCGTGTGTATTCTTCGGCACACTTGAATAGCTTATAATATACCCATCCTCTAGCTGGTGCATCCATATATTTTATACATGTACTATGTAAAATAATCAAAATTATCTACAAAAGAAGCTGTACCGTAAAAAGAAAGAGGTGTGAAAGGAAATGGTTGTGGGCTATAATATTTCAAATAGAAATATGTAAATGGAGTAGTCTGTAAACTTCAAGTATGAAAAGAATAGAAATAGAAAGACTTAAAGATGTGAGAGAGAACCATAAAGGGGGCACGATCATGTGTCCCAGTCTATAACCAGACTAAAACTGATGCAGTGTGGTATTTATGTCCCCATCCTGTTTCTAAACTGATGTATTTTACAATTCAGATAGGGGATTGCATACAAAAGTTTTTTGTTTTTTTTCATCTGAAGTTGGAGTGTAGATCTTACACAGGTGTCACTCCCTCATATGTTTTACATTTTTTTTAACATGTATTAGATAAAATTGAAAAAAATGTTGAGGTAATTAAATATCAACATAAATGTAATATTTACTATCGTGTGAAACAATCAATTGCTTGCATTTCTATTAAAAAAACTGAATAAAAAAAGATTAAATTTACACATAAAGCCAGAAACGGACTCATCCTCACAATGTCAAAGTTTAGCGATTTTGGAACGCCAAACAAATCTGATCGGGATCGAATCTCTTTAAATCATCAATTAGTTTTTATTTTTATTTTATCAAATTCTTTCTAATTTAATGTGTAAAAGAAAAGAAATGTCCGTTCATAAAAACTTTCATTTAATAATAGTATCTAAATGGTCAAAAAATGTTGACATAAATGTTCATACTGGGGTCAAATTCTATTTACAAACAACGTCGTGTCTTCGAGCACAGGTCGGTCGTGTATATATACGTATATGCATAATAGCTATTACCGTCGTGTGCATATCTCTGGCAATGTGCGATTGCTATTTGCACGACCGTCGTGTAAATAGATTTTTTTTTCTTACCTATGTGCACGACGGTCGTGTATATATCTCAGCAATTTGCAATAGCTATTCGCACGACGGTCGTGTAAATAGACAAGTTTTCTTTTCTATGCGCACGACGGTCGTGTATATATCATCGGCCAGTAAAAATACATGCATATTTTGAAAATTGCAATTCTTGAATAACTTGTTCAATTTTACAAACTATGCTCAAGTTAAAACTTTCACAGAGATAAAATTCTATCAATCACACCTAAAACGACTATACTTACATTTCAAGGGCTAAACAATC
Organism: Saccostrea echinata; assembly: GCF_033153115.1. NCBI lineage: Eukaryota > Metazoa > Mollusca > Bivalvia > Ostreida > Ostreidae > Saccostrea > Saccostrea echinata. The sequence continues at coordinate 6,617,031 of NW_026889811.1, forward strand.
CATTTTCTCTGTCTTGTGATTCCAAACGTATGCTTTGTTCAAGTGTTGCAAGTGATAAGATGTGACCACTCCGAGTTTACGAAACAGAGCTGATTAGGATGCCTGTTTCCTAGGAAACCGGCCAGTCACCTGCTGAGCCAGTGGATTTCACCACTGACCTAATTATTTGGAGCTCTAAAATTCAGCACTTTAAGTTCCATGATGCTAAATATAGAATCTACAAATATACTGTGCAGAATAATTAAAACTTTCTACATGTATTTGCAATGGTCTCGGACACAAATTAAAAACATAAATCAGTATTAAAAATCTTATTTTCATAAATTAGGTTCTGGAGTAATTTTTCATTTTTATTAACACATACACTGTAAATTATTAATAAATGGGCTATAAAGATAATCCATTGTTCATAATATTTTAACGAAAGATGAGATGTCTCTATTGAAAGAAGCTTAATTGGTTCTAAAAGATACAAATTTGATATGTGTAATTAACAGATCACCAACATGTATGTTAATGAAAGTTGATTTTATCCCAATATTCACTCCGTTGAACCAACGCTGGACCAACGTTGAAAGCCATATCAATACCTCATTATAATGATCAAAATTTACTACGTTGGGCCAATATTGGACCAACATTACATGCCCAACACACATTTCATGTGTTTCATGTCAACATTACTTGGTTGGCCCTATGTTGGGCCAACATTACATCCCAACACACAGTGGCTTTGTTTTAAGCCAACATCTACTTGGTTGGACCTATGTTGGGCCAACATCAAATGCCCAACATATAATGGTCATGTTTCATGCCAACATTTACTACAATGGACCAACATTTGCCCAGCATCGCATACCCAACACCGATGGACCAGCTTTCACGCCAACATATCATCCGTTGGGCCAATGTTGGGCCAACATTTACCGCCCAACGCCAACACTATACCAACCTACCAACCATCAGCCAACGTTGGCCCGATGTAGTCTTGCTATCTGGGAAGTCACCTGCTTTGCTTTTTGCGATATCAGTAAGGCATTCGATATGGTTTGGTTGAAAGGCTTAAAATACAAATTAGAAAAATACGGGTTTGTGGGTGAAGTTCTTGCTTGGCTAAATGATTATCTTACTGGTCGATCACAGCAGGTCAAAATCAAATCATCAAGTTCTTCAGTGGGAAGAACGAAAGCAGGAGTTCCCCAAGGTTCTGTTCTTGGGCCTTTACTTTTTTTAGTTTATATAAATGACCTACCATGTGGACTCTCAGGTCTCTCTAGACTATTTGCAGATGACACATCTGTGTCAAACACATCTAAAAACTTCAAGGACTTAGAAAAACTTACAAACCATGATCTAGAAAAAAATAACCAATGGTCAAAAAACTGGCTTGTAAAATTTAATTCTGAAAAAACCAAAATATTAATATTTGGCAGTAGTGAAGATGAAGTATCCAAACTAAGCTTTAAGTTTAACAGTCAAGAAATCATTCCATCTTCTACTCACTGTCATCTTGGACTTACGTTTTCGAATTCTGGGAAATGGACAAACCACATTGATAATATTGTTAAAAAGGCTTCAAAAGAAATTGCAGTTCTTAGAAAATTGAAATTATCTTTAAATCGTGATTTCTTAACAAAGATGTATACTACATTTATTAGGCCCTTATTTGAATATGCATCAGAAGTATGGGATAATATTTCTGCAGCTGACTGTGAAAGGCTAGAGAAACTTCAATTAGAAGCTGCACGTATTGTAACTGGACTTCCTATTTACTCCCCCCGTAACTCTTTATATTATGAAACAGGATGGGAAACACTTGGTTATAGACGAGAAAAGAGAAAGTTATGTTTAATGTTTAACATAAAACATGGTCTCGCGCCAGACTTTTTATCGAATCTATTACCTCCTGAAGTCTCAGAAATAACCCCGTATGATTTACGAAATTGTGATAATATTGTTATACCCAAATGTAGAACGAACTTATTAAAAAATTCCTTCTTTCCATCTACAATATCATTATGGAACGCCTTGCCCTCTGAAATCAGAAACCTTGAAACTGTAAATGCTTTCAAAAAAAGACTTCTTAAATGTCAATCTCCCCCAAAATATTTTTCTTTTGGTGAAAAGAAAATAAACTCAATTTTAAGTAGAATGAGACACAATGTGAGTCTCCTTAAGTCAGACCTGTTCAAAGTCAGGCTTTCAGATAACACTTATTGTTCTTGTGGATATACCAATGAAAACACTGAACACTTTTTTTTGTATTGTAAGAATTATGCTGAAATAAGAGCAGAATTATTTCACACTATAAGAAATAACAAAGGAACAATAGACCTTGACACAATTCTATTTGGGGACTCAAACTTGGGACAACAAAATAATATGAACATAGTTAAAGCCGTACACAAATATATTAAAAAATCGAAAAGATTTTTATGAATACCCAGCGTAACCATTCTGTATCTATTAAAACCCCTTTCCTTTCTTTCTTTGCACCCCCCCCCCCCCACTCTTTTCTTATTTCCCTGCACTTTTTTTGTATTGTACATTTGTTGGTTGTACATCACGTGTATATGTATATGTCATTTTGTTTGTGTTGGAGAGGACAATTCTAAGTTGGTAAAACTTGTGTCCAATCCTATTGATTATGTTTCAATAAAATATGTTTAAATACAAAATACCCAACTGCACTATTCTCCAAACTTACTATTTTAATCGATAGTTTAGGAAAATATGCCGATTTTGCTCTTTTAAAAGAAACCGAAGCAGGGTCTAGAATAGTATACTATACTTATAAATGAATAACTTTTGCTTGCATTTTATGACCCTTACCAGCTTAAAAAAGAACTCGTTTCATTGGTTTCAATCACATTTTTGAGGTAGTTTTAATTAGAGTTGGTATCTAGTTCGTATCATATCTTATTATTTCAAAAAGCGGTATCATGGTCAAATACAATACTGAATGACTCTTTTGTCCTCGTAACTTTTGAATATCATTAAAATATTACTATATTTTAGAAACTTTTGTGGACCAGAACGTTTGATCATGATAAAAAACTTTTATGATGTAAAATCTTAATGATAAATGATACAAATCAAAGTATCAAACTTTTTACTGTTTTCAAATAATCAAAGTTTCATAGTATTCCTTATTAATAGTAAATCAAAGTACTGTATCAAAATTTTTACTGTATAGAAAATTTATAAGTATTTCTTTCTTGTAATTATCGAGAAAATAAAAATGTATAGAATCTACTTTCAAAAGATTGTTCAGCATCAAAGAATGTACAATGTATTGATTTAAGATGTTAAAAGATACAAAATAATTGTATTAAGGAAAAAAATTCCTCTGAAATGTTACATCATGATCAAGTTTATATTACTTATGTATGGAAAGCCGTAGGTATGGAAAGCCGTAGTATGCCGTAGGGTACCCCCACATTATTGTTATTTTTTCCTATATAATTATACCAAAAATAATTATCTCTTCCAAAAATAAAAATCTTGCTTTTTTGACAACATTATTATTTTTTCCTGCAACAATTATAATCTTGTCTGTCAAACGTGTACACATTATTTTTATTTTGTCCTAAAATTATAATTATTCACACTTCACAATTATAATCTTGCCAGTCAATGTGGACACATTATAATGTTTCGCCTCCAAATTATAATCTTGTCAGTCGATGTCTTCACGCATTATTTTTATTTCACCTCAAAATTATAATAATTATTCTTACTTAATAATTATAATCTTGTCTGTCCATGTGTACACATTATACTTATGAAATACATGAATAAATATTTTTTTTAACTACTTGTAACTGAAGAAGAAATTTTATTATCTAAATGCTAGATTATTTATCTTTTGACAGGTCTATTCGACAATGTTCTGAATACCTTTTAATATATTCCAAATACCTTCTAAAGGGTAAAGAATTATTTTGGCACTTTGAAGGAATTGCTTGAATGTTCTCGTAATTTTGCAGTGTAATGACAATGTTTTCTTTAAGAACTCTTCACGATCATTTCAGGTATGTTGTCTTTTATTTTTCCCTGACTGCCCCCTTCCCAACTTTGAGAAAAAAAAACGTTACTACGTGTCTGGACGCACATACCAAAGATCAGCTTAATTAATATCTGCAGGCCTGTAAGGAAAAAAAATCGGAAAACAAAGTTGGACAGACTATGGGCATTTGAAGCATGTCGTATATTGTTTATGATGATCAATACTTTTAAACTAGGAGCGAAGCATCGCTCAAAAATGTGTTGGAGGGATATAAATATTGGAATGCTCCTTCTTTAATATTATATTATCATAGGAACCAGGTCGGAACATATTTTGGGTTTCCAATAGAAAACATAGACACTGCCATTCTTTCTATAATATTGAGGGGTAACCATTTCTTATCCGCAACTCCTCCAATTCGACTGAATGAGATTCAATGATACTTTCGCAGAATCTTTCTTACATAGTGCCATTGTGCACCTCTTATTTCACTTCTGATCGGACACATATTTCGGGTTTCCATTAGCAAAACTAGACACTGCCATTCTTTCTATAAATTTAGGGGTACCGATCTCTTATCCGCAACTCCTCTTATACGACTGAATAAGATTTAATGATACTTTCACATCTTTGTTACATAGTGATATTGTGCACCTCCTATTTCACTTTTGATCGGACACATATTTCGGGTCTCCCATAGCAAAACATGAGCTTTGCCATTATAAACATATGGGAGGCGGGGATGTCATTTTGTGAGCTCAGTGCTCACAGTACCTCTAGTTTTTAATACATGTATCTATAAATCAGTTAAACACGAGATAACCATAAAATCGGCAATGTAAAATGAAGTTCCAAATGCTTTTAATTGTCTTTAATTAATATGATGTTTATTATATTAATAATACTAGTTTTAATGCATAGTCACATATTCATACATGTAAAATCGATCAAGGTAATTTTTCCTCCCTACAACGTTACGTTACAGAAAATGACGTTATACTAGCATTTTTAGCTCACCTGAGCCGAAGGCTCAAGTGAGCTTTTCTGATCAAAATTTGTCCGTTATCTGTCGTCGTTGTTGTCGTTGTAAACTTTTCACAAGTCCATCTTCCTCTCCAGAACTATTGGGCCAGTTTCAACCAAACTTGGCACAGAGTATCCTTGGGTAAAGGGGATTCAAGTCAAATGAAGGGCCACGCCTTCTTCCAAAGGGAGATAATTACAAATTAGTGAAAAATTAATGGCATCTTTTAAAAATCTTCTTCTCAAGAACCACTGGGCCAGGAAAGATGAAACTCATGTGGAATCATCCTCAGGTAGTGTATATTCAAGTTTGTTCAAATCATGACCGGGGGAAGGATTGAGCCACATTGGATGAACAAAGTTTTACATAGGAATATATAGGGAAAATCTTTAAAAATCTTCTTCTCAAGAACAGCAAAGCCATGATTGGTCATATCTATTTGGAAGCATCTTCAGGTGGTGTAGATTCAGATTTGTTCAAATCATGACCCCCGGGGGAAGGATGGGGCCACAATGGACAATCAAAGTTTTATATAGGAATATAAAGGAAAATATCGTTCAAAATCTTCTTCTCAAGAACCACTGGGCCAGAAAAGATGAAACTCCTGTGGAATTATCCTCAGTTAGTTTAAATTTTAAATTATTCAAATCATGACCCCTGGGCGTAGGGTGGGTTCACAATGGACAATCAAAGTTTTACATAGGAGTATATAGGGAAAAAAATTATAAAATCTTCTTCTCAAGAACATCAAGGACATGATTAGTCATATTTATGTGGAAGCATCTTCAGGTGGTGTAGATTTAAGTTTGTTCAAATCATGACCCCCTGAGGTAGGGTGTGGCCACAATGGACAATCAAAGTTTTACACAGGAGTATATAGGAAAAAAAATTAAAAATCTTCTTCTCAAGAACAGCAAAGCCATGATTGGTCATATTTGTATGGAAGCATCCTCAGGTGGTGAAGATTCAAGTTTGATCAAATCATGACCCCCAGGGGTAGGATGGGGCCACAATGGACGATCAAAGTTTTACATAGGAGTATATAGAAAAAATCTTCTCGAGAACAGCAAAGCCATGATTGGTTATTAACTATTAGGAAGTATCCTAAGGTAGTGTAGATTCATGTTTGAAAAAAATCATGACTCCTTGGGGATAGGGTGGGGCCACAATTGATGATTAAAGTTATGCATAGAAATACATAGGAATATATTTTTAAAAATCTTCTTCTCAAGAACAGCAAAGCTATGATTGGTCATAATTATATGGAAGCATCCTCAGATAGTGTAGATTCAGATTTGTTCAAACTATGACCCCCGGGGGTAGGGTGGGACCATAATGAAAGTTCAGACTTGTGGGGAAAAAAGTCACAGACGAAGAAATATGTTAGCATCTTTAGTTAGAGTAGATTCAATTTTGTTCAAATCAAACCCCTCCCCGTTTTTTTAGGGGTAGGTCGGAACCACTTATGCATTAAAGCTGTTCGATACTGAACTGATTTTTGTTTTTTTTTCTAGCCACAGTGCACAGTTGAGCGATGTGGCCCATGGGCCTCTTGTTCTTTTAAATCACAATCATACCTCAAACTCTCTTTTTTCCAAAAATATATTCGATGTCGAAAAAAGAAAAAAGGCAAAGCAAAGCTAAAGGTCTTCACTATCAATTGACAAAAAACCCGTTAATTTTTGAGACAGGGCCATTTTTGATGGTTCGTGTCTCTTGCTCTTTAATTTCAGTAGCTAGTGTATATATACGTGTAAACTATATAGGGGTAACTGGGTCAATTTAAACGAAATAAAAAATGTTTTGTTTATTTTTATCCGATGAAAACAAAACAAAACCTGAACAATGGTTATCTAACACAAAAATACGATATTTCAAAGCTTATATGAAATATGAAAACTCACAGGTTATTTTTGAGGAGTTTGGAATTTTATGAAAATGTCCCATTTACCCCAATTTTTCCTAAAGAGGTTAAGCCGATTAAGTACATTCTCAGTGAGCAAACTTCACCAGGAAAATAATGAACTTTCATATTCGTATATAAATCTACAATACATATAATACATCATAAACATGGAGTTTTGGTCACAATAAAAATACATTAAAAGCTCAGATAGTTTTTTACTTACAATATGGAACCAAATTTTCTAAGTGCACTGCCATAGCATTTTTTTAACACACACTCATTAATGTTCATGCGCAACCAGCTAAACATTAAATCGAAAGTAGGACGTTCAAATAGATTACGTATATCAAAATGTGGGACTTTACCTATTATCCGCATATCTTGTACAAAAGTAATTTAAAATCTTTCTTTTTGTAAATTTATACAAAAGTAGTTTAACTTTTTTTTGGTTCGATCTAGATCGTTCTGGAGATGTTTCAATGGGAGGGGTTTTCAGGAAAAAAAAATTATGAAAAATATGAGTATCGAACATATGAAATATTCACTGCACTGTAAAGCAAGGAAAGACTGTAAAATATAAGTCCCAGAAAAAAAACAATTAAATGGCTGTGTTTACCGTTTCGTTGTAATATCATGCATGTTAAGATCATGCAACTTTTATTCTTAGCGTAAATTTGTTAACAAGCAACGATAAGAAATATGTTCTTAAATCTTTTTTGGAAGATTGTATCAAAATTCTTGGTCTACTGACATTCTTTTTTTTGTCCCCCACTTTCTCGATTTCAAGCGAGGGGACATTATCTCATTCATCTGTCAATCTGTCTCTCCCAAAACCTATAACATTGGCCATTCCTTCTGAATGAGAAAAGACAAGGTTATCACATTTCATATGTTCATTACCTGTAACAAGACCTTTCCAAACATACTATGATTTTTGACCCCGTGACTTTGACCTTGAAGTTTGACCTACACCTACTTTTCAAACATTTTAACAAACTTTGGCCATAGCTTCTGAATAACAAAAGATAGGATTTTCATATTTCACGTGACATGTACATTTACCTTTTCAAATTACTTTGATATTTTTTGACCCCGTGATCTTGACCCTGATGCCTGACCTACTTTTTAAAAATTTTATTTTTGGTTATAACTTTTTAATGCGATAGGATAGGGTTTTTATATTTGAGATGTGTATTACCTGTGACAAGACGTTTTCAAACATGCTATGTATTTTGACCCCGTGACCTTGACTTCAAGTTCGACTTAATTTACAAAAATTTTAACATTGGTGATAACTTTTGAAGGAGAGATGATAGTGTGCTTTTATTTGACAAGTGCAATACTTGTGTCAAAACATTTCCAATTGTGCTATGATATTCGACCCCGTAACCTTGACCTTGAAGTTTGACCTAATTTATTATTGCTGCTAACGTTTGAAGGAGCGCAGATCGGGCATTCTTATTTGACAGGAACATTACCAGCAACAAGCATTTTCAAATGTACTAAGATTTTAAACCTGAAGATCTTGACCTTGAAGTTCGAGAGGTAACCGAGTTCAGAATGTTTACACCTTTGACAGACAGTTGCTTTTGATACTATCTTGCATAAAAGATGGAAGTTCTACTCTGCATGAAAGAGGATAAACTAAAAGAACGTTATACAGTATACGTGTACTATAGGAAGTGTTTGAATTGATTGTCATGATTTAATTAATCTCTTTCGAATCTTGACATCTCATATGTACCATTTCACAAAACTTTTATAAAATACCGGAAGTACTGACTTGATTGTCATATCTTTATGATAAAATGCCATCTGAGATTCTGGGTTTTTTTTATCAATCTCTTTCGAATCTTAATTGACATCTCATATGTACCATTTCACAAAATTTTATAAAATACCAGAAGTACTGACTTTTTCAAAACTTTCATTGATCTTAGTCCCCAAGTGTAAAACAACTGCTCTAAAGTTTTCGAGTTGTTAGTTGCATGGTTTTACATTCAGCGAGTGTACTTCTTGTCTCAGAAGATAATTTGAAAATTCTAGATCTCCCTCTCATGTAAGCATAGAATCGCTCGCGAGTCGAGGTAGTCAGAGCGAAAGTTTCGCTTCGTTCTAGAGTAGCGGAGAAGGAGTTGATCCTTACGTCGAGGGTTTGAATCCCATTGTGGAACGTGAAGAAGACTGATCCTTTATATGAGACCGTATAAACCGGGCTCCCTTGTCACGTTAGATGGTAGTAAGAAAAAAAAGACCCCCCAGTGCTCAACGGCTAAAAGTACCGCGTACCGAGTAAAAGTTTAGCAGCCTTCCAACCTGGCAGTCAGTGAAATATTCAAACACACATTCATATACAATGTAGTTTTTCTTTAAAACACTTTAGTTAAGGAGGAAAACCTTTGATTCCGACAATCAAAAGAAAGACACATGGGTTAATTAAGTCCAAATAATCCGCCTGATATTTAATTCAGGTAAATTGATTACTTTTGCATTTCTTTTTTTACAATAGAGAAATATTGCCATTAAGAGTTCACATGTTTCCGTTAAAAGTGTGTTCTATCCTTTTATCTATACTCCCACGCACGTTTCAACCCGCTCCGGACAGAGCTTAATCGTCTGTAGTCTGTCTAATTTCCTCGCCTTCTTTATAATCGATTATATGAAAATGCTTTGTCTTTGCCTTTTTTAACAATTTATAGGACCGCCTTCATTGTGAATCGATAATAATTTCCCACTCACTCATGATTCTTCTGTCAAGTCTGAGGAAGAGTTCTCAATGCGACGGAGAGCATTCTCTTGAGACGCTGGCAGTAGTGTGGATGGAACTCTACGTAAAGCCAGAAAAAATATTTATAAAAAAAAATTGGTTGTATAACTTATGTGTGTCAAAGTGTAATCTCATTAAGGCACGGAAGATCTGACGTAAGTCGTGAGATTGAATATAAGAAACAGTGATCAGTTTGAGCACGTTATAAAGTAGCGTTATGGAGAACGGAAGATACAACATTTCAGCGTTATCGCTTTCGAGGCCATCAGAATTGTTAGAAAAGTTAACTTTAACTGGGAGTTCTTTACTGCTTATTGTGGCCATTATAGTGAATATACTGGCTCATTTTGTGATTGCATCAATATTTTTAAAATCTCGTCCTTTTCGTCAAAGCCGGCATTTTTATATCCTCAGTGTGGCTCTTTCGGACTTTTTCACTGGAATGACTATACCTTTTTTAATTTTAGAGTCGATGAATTCCCGGTGGACTTTGGAGCCTTATTTGTGCCCGGTGTTTCTAGTGATAAGACATTCCATGATGTTCATCTCTCTCCTGAGTGTTTTGCTGTTTACCCTGGATAGATGGTGGAGTATAAGTTTCCCACTGTCCTATCGAGCACGCCAAAGCCAACAAAAATCGGTCCTAGTTCTTATAATTGTTTGGATTTTTGCGGCAATTGTTCACATACCTGCCATTTTTGTATGGAATTCTCAGTACATGCACAACGGATACAAAATGACGTTCTGTCAGTATCCGTATTATTTTGATCGAATGTACACAATTTCCTTGACAGTGCTTGAATTCATCTTGCCCATTGCTTTTCTTTTGACCCTAAATGCTTCAATATATGTGGTATTAGTAAAACGTCGGAATGCCACGGAAATAAGAAGATCACTTAGCACCAGCGAGAGAGCAGTCCGTAGTCGGAAAGACAACCAATACCCTTGTTGTATTCCAAACTGCCATTGTAAATCGAATAAATCTGACAGGTTACAGCCACGTTCGACACAACTGGTCAAAAATCACAGTGCATCGGAACTACCGTCGCCATCAAATAGTATCAGTATTGACAGTAGAAGCAAGTCTTTAGAAGCGGTCACTGCAGTTTCTTGTCAGTATAGTTTTTTGCGAAAGGAGAGTGACAACCTGGTACGAGATTTTCTTTTACGTCAGAGTATGAGAGCGTTGTGTTCGGTTGGTATTCTCACCATTTGCGCCATCTTGTTTCGCTCACCATACGTCATTGCCATACTCATCGATGTGTTTTCTTGTCCCGTGCCTTCAGGAATATTGGTGTTTCTGCAGAACTTAACTGTAATCAATGCTTCCATTAATCCTTTTTTATACAATCTAGGAAGTAAAACCATTAAGAAAACTCTCCGATCCTGCATTAAGTCTAAACTGAAGAAGACGGATAAATTTGGTGAAAATTTAGCCAGCATGTATTGTATTCTTGAACGAAATGGCAAAGTTTCTACCATTCTCAATCAAAGAGCATAGCCATGATTTGTAAATGATATTTTAAGTATAAAAATGTGAATTTCTTCCACTGATAATAATATCGGTAATTATCCAGATATTGGTGCCATTTTCTTTCACATTTCAGTTGCTATTTATTTATTTTTGTTAGAAATTTACTATTGAATAAAAGATTGTTTTTGTATTCGTTTTTATTATTTTTGATCAATTGCTCTAGTTTACAGTTTTTATTTCAAAAGAGCGTGTCTGGAATTATTGGAACTTTACAGATATATTTAAGTCTGTTGATCGTGCATAATGCTAGCACGGAAGTGCAATGAAGGGTAGATGACCTAATTAGCTTTAAATAAATCGTGGAATTATCCTCATTTCACGAGAAATGTCCACTGGCTACAGATTCTGACAAAATTAATCAATGAATGATGAATCCATTTATATACCACCGTACTTAACATTGCTCAAAGACTTCGTTCATATGGACCTAATCTCATTCAGAAAAGAAAATCGATTGCGTCGTGTCATTTGATGTTTAACATTAGAAGAAGGAGCTACAGTGACTGCATTCACTATCATGTTGAATTTTCTTGCCTTTGTAGAGTGTTTTTCTTTTTAAGTTATTTTTGGTCAGGGGGTGTATGACTAATTAGAATACTAGTCAAAATACTACAGAGTGAAAGAAGCCAAAAATTGTTTCAAACAATCTTATTTTTTGACATAAAACCCGTCATTTTAGTATCAAATAGAGAAAATAAGGATGGGATTGGTTCATAGATCACCTGAGCTGAAAGCTCAAGTGAGCTTTTCTGATCACATTTTGTCTGTCGTCCGTCTGTAAACTTTTCACATTTTTGACTTTTTGTCCAGGAACTCTAGGCCAATTTCAACCAAACTTGCCACAAAGCATCCTTAGGTGAAGGTGATTCAAGTGAAAATTTGGTGGTATCTTTTAAAAATCTTCTTCTCAAGAACCACTGGGCCAAAAAAGTTGAAATTTATATGTAACCTTTTTTAAGTAGTGTAGATTCATATTTGTTCAAATCACGACCCCTGGGGTTAGGGTGGGGTCACAATGCAGGATCAAAGTTGTATATAGGAAAAAAATCTTCAAAAATCTTCTGAAGAACAACAAAGCCATGATTAGTCATATTAATATGGAAACATCCTCAGGTAGTATAGATTCAAGTTAGTTCAAATCATGATCCCGTGGGACCACAATGGGGGATCAAAGTTTTACATAGGAATATATAGGAAAAAATCTTTAAGAATCTTCTTCTCAAGAACAGCAAAGCCATGTTTAGTCATATTGATATGAAAGCATCCTCAGGAAGTGTAGATTTAAATTCGTTCAGATCTTGATCTCCGGGGGTAGGGTGGAGCCACAGTGGAGGATCAAAGTTTTACATACTTTTATTAGGAATATATAGGAGAAAATCTTCATAAATCTTCAAAAACCTTTTTTTCAAGAACATGATGTTTAGTCACATTGATATAGAAGTATCTTGAGGTAGTGTGGGTTCAAGTTTGTTCAAATCATGACCCTGAGGAGTATGGTGGGGCTACATCTATAAAAATCATGACACCTGGGGGTAGGGTGGGGTCACATTAGGGATAAAAATTTTACATTGCAATATATAATAGAAAAAATCTGATGCTGAGGAACAGCAGGGCCTTATTGACTCAGGTGAGCAATGTTGCCCATGAGCCTCTTGAATTTAAAATTTGTACATTACATGTTGGCTCGTGGCGTCGTACACGGCATCTATTAGCACTCTAGTGTTTCCACAAAAAATATACCGTTTATGGGAAGCATAATTTCATTTATTTTCCCTTACCACATGTTAGAATTCGTAAAAATATCAAGCCTTCATTCATACAAATAATGACCATTAAGTATGTTAAGTATTCACTGTTTCGTGAATTTGCGGCTATAACGAGAATTCAAACATGGCGATAAATTATATTGCATCGTTATTGAAAGGTCCTTCATGTAAATGACCAAACGTGTTAAAAACACATTGCGTGACCAAAATATATTTTGATCTCAGTAGGTTTGTTTTCCTTTGAAACTCCCTGTTTCTTTCGATCTGTGTTCTGCCATGCTAGTACTGGCACAAACAAGAGGCCCATGGGCCACATCGCTCACCTGAGCACAGTGGCTAGGATTGATTGATTGATTGTATGTTGTTTTACGTCCCATTGGAGAATTTTTCACTCATATAGAGACTACAACATATACCGGTGAAGGGCTTTAAAGTTTGACCTTTGCTAGGCACTCAGGTCCATTGAGCAGTGAGGGATATTTATCGTGCCAACGCCTACCGTGACACGGGGCCTCGGTTTTTAAGGTCTCATCCGAAGGACCCGCAACTTTCACTTCAAAGTGCCGAGCGCACGGCGAAGGAACAGTTGCTACCTATTTTTATCGACTTAGGTCAGTCGCGGCCGAGATTCGAACTCACGACCTCCCGATCACGGAGCGAGCGCTCTACCGACTGAGCTACCGTGAACGGTTCAGTGGCTAGGAAAAAGCACAAAACAGTTAAGCATTAAAAAGTTTTTAGGGGAGACTTGAATTTTAATCTACCTGAGGATGCTTTTATCTCAGTATAACAAATGGCTTTGCTGTTCTTGAGCAAAAGATTTTTTATGTATATTCCTTTTTAAAAATTTGATCCTCCATTGTGGCCCCTCCCTATCTCCGGGCGTCATCTTTTGAACAAACTTGAATCTACACTCTGAGGATGCTTCCATATCAATTAAGCTAAACATGGCCTTTCTGTTCTTGAGAGGATTTTTTTCAAAATATTCCTAATATGTAAAACTTTGATTCCTCATTGTTGCCCCAACCTACCCCCGGGGCCATCATTTGAACAAACTTGAATCTACACTACCTGAGGATGCTTCCATATCAATTAGACTAAACATAGCCCCAAGGGTCACGCTTTGAACAAACTTAAATCTACAATACCTGGTGATGCTTCCATATCAATAGGAATGATCACAGCTTTGCTCTACTTGAGAAGAAGATTTTTTAAAAAAAAATTTCCTATGTACTCCTATGTGAAATTTTGATCGCTATTGTGGCCCCACCCTATCCCCGGGGGTCATGATTTGAATAAACTTGAATCTACACTATGTAATGAAGGTTTACTATAAGTTTCAACATTTCTGGCTCATGGTTGTTTAGAAGAAGATTATTTGAAAGATGACACCAATATTTCACTTATTCTTAATTATTTCCCTTTAAAGAGGCTGTGGCCATTTATTTGAACAAATTTGAATCTCTTTCACCAAGGATGCTTTGTTTGTGGCAAGTTTGGTCAAAATTGGCCCATTGGTTCTTGAGAAGAAGTCGAAAATGTAAAAAGTTTATAGACGGACAGATAGACGGATGCCAGACAAATTGTAAACAGAAAAGCTCACCTGAGCTTTCAGCTCAGGTGCGCTAAACATGAAGCCTGTCTGCATTGGGTCATATCTACATAGCTTAATTACCATCTTTCGGTATTCCACTTACAATCAGGTATTAACAACTTGATTCGTTTAAGAAATGAATTTTCATGCGGAAAAGGTGGTGTGCAACATCTAAGTACAAAATTCAGACTGTTCCCTCTCAAAATTTAGCGCATTTAATCTATTTCTTCAATAAACGAGCGCACTTGGGTCTTTAAAGTTTTAGTCCATTTATCACAAAAAGCGCTAAAAAATAATCTTTGAAATAAGTACGTTTGCATTATTTACATGAGAAAATGAATTTTGTGATTCAAAAATGTTCAGCCTCCATAAAATATTATGAATAACAGTTCAGTCCATAACTTTAGATCTATAATATCGAATAAAAAATTACTTATCGCCAAACAAGCAAATCTATTTATTTTTATCTTAATTGTTTAATTATTTTGATTTTATTTATTAGTTTATTTTTTTTTAGTTTGTTTTTGGAGGTTTTTTTCTTTTGTTTTCCACGAAAAGAACTCTTGATTTGTTATTCGGAGTTTTCGTTCTCATTCTTCTTGCCCTTCTTGAAAACTTTGCCCGTTTCACACAACTTTACAATTATATAAATAAAGCAGACTAAAGGCTTTGCGTATTTCTAAAAGGATCATTAGTCCTTAAATTTGTGCTTAGGGAGAAAATAACTCAAAGCAAAATTTTCCCGAATTCAATGCTATTTATTGACTATTCGTCTCGGCGTTGAAAACGCATGTCTAGAGCTATTGATACATTCCTGTTTTATATTCATACAGAAATAAATTGAAGTGACTTTCGAACTAATTAACTCGTCGAAGTTTCTTGATGAAAACCTTAGAAAACCTTCGTGTTCTGACGAATTAAATCAAGATGAGGCAATAAATATATCTACTTTTACCCCACCAAACTCGGTGCTCCAAGGCTCCTTAGGTAAGATTAAGTCTAATTTTAAAATAAAATGGATTATAATTTCATATTCTGTCGTTTCAAGCACGACCTTCTTCATGGAAATCACTATATATTCGAGTTTAGAATTGTTCAAAGAATCAGTTAGTGGTTGTTGCTCAGATGCATTGCTCTCACAAGAGAATCAGTGATCTTATGTGCTACTCGGAAGGAATTCAGTCCTTCAAAATCTAATTCAATGATTACTTGAGATTAAGAAATGACAAATTAAAAACAGGGCCAAATAGAAAATTTGAATTAAACGGTAACGAAGAATTAATAGCGATTTAATTAATAGTAACCACTTAAACTTCTTTGCCACGCATGGTCACCGATTTTGATAAAACTTTGCCTATTATTACAACTTGACACCAGAAACATATATCAAATAAAATTTCGTTCCTATGTGTCTTGGTTGCTATGGTAGCAACCAGAAAAGTTAAAAAAAATTGAGATTTTCAGCTACTTTGAATCTTTATCAAGCCTTAATAAAGACCAAGAAAAACAAACAAACCTATGGCATGTCAAACGTTGCAATATTCGATCTTTTCCATTTGTATTGTATAACTTTCCATTTGTATTGTTTAATTTTTATTTGTATTGCATAATTTTTCATTTGTATTGTATAATTTTTCATTTGTATTGTATAATTTTCAATTTGTATTGTATAATTTTTATTTGTATTCTATAATTTTCCATTTGGATTTTATAATTTTCCATTTGGATTGTATAATGTTTATTTGTATTCTATATTTTCCATTTGTGTTGTAAAAAAATCATTTGTATTGTATAATTTTTCATTTGTATTCTATATTTTCCATTTGCATTGTATAATTTCTTATTTGTATTGTATAATTTCTTATTTGTATGCGATAATTTTTCATTTGTATTGTATCCGAGGATTGTTTATTTATTTCGTTACGAAGGATGTCATTGGTCATAAAATTTAGTCTGTATAAAGGTCTCAGGTGCCCATCACAAACTTAGTCTGGTACCCTTCCCACAATTCCGATCGCGCACTCTCTACAAACACAAACTCGGCTCCTCTATTTGCGGTGCATGCTAAGGGACGACCATTTGATTCTCGGGGGGTGTTGAATCCGATTATTTATTTTCATTCTCTCGCAGGAGAGAATATTTATTTCTAATATGACCAGAGACAAGGAGAAAAACAAAAAGAAGAAAATCCGCCCAAACCCGAAAACTCAGTTTTTTGGGGGTGGGGGTAGTTACCACCACTCAAGGTCAATTTATTTATTTTCTCAGTCAGCATTCCTAAGGACAGATTATTTATTTGCCATCTACCAGCGCTCCCTTTTTAGAATCCAATGACCGTCTAACATGCACGCAAATACATATGCCGCCGAAATATGGCTGAAATATTGCCGACTCGGCGTTAAACAATAATCAATCAATCAAGCAAGCAAATACATATGAGCCCAGTTTGTTTTGAACATCCGAAACATCTTCAACCCGATACAGGCTGAAACTTGACCAATGAAATCCTTCGTAACGAAACAAATAAACAGTCCGCGGATACAATACAAATGAAAAATTATCGCATACAAATAAGAAATTTTACAATACAAATAAGAAATTATACAATGCAAATGGAAAATTATACAATACAAATAAAAATTATACAATACAAATAAAAATTATACAATACAAATGAAAATTATACAATACAAATAGAAAAATATAGAATACAAATAAAAATTATACAATACAAATGAAAAATTATACAATACAAATAGAAAATTATAGAATACAAATAAAAATTATACAATACAAATGAAAAATTATACAATACAAATAGAAAATTATACAATACAAATAAAAATTATACAATGCAAATGGAAAATTATACAATGCAAATGCAAAAGATCGAATATTGCAACGTTTGACATGCCATACAAACCATTCTCCCCAAAACATGACACCTTGTTGCCACTTATGCTATAAAGAAACTATTTAGAATTTATCTCTAAGTGGTAACCATGGGTACATTTGGAATACATTTAAGATGCTGAAAAATGCTAAAAAACGCTAAATATTCACAAATGATAGATGTTACATGATCAAACTTAATCAACAACTTAAGAAAAACAATAAAAAATATTCGACCCTAAGTAATCAGGTATTGGCAATATTATTCTAAAAATGACTTTCATGGTTACCATGGTAACACAGTGTTACTGTGCAAAATTTGTTGCTTTAATAGGGTTAATGCTACTATCTTGAGGCATATACATCCTTAGAACCTTGCAACACCAACAACATAAGAAAAATTGGGATTGTTTCTTTGCAGTGTAACCATGGAAACAACGTACTAGTTGTTTCAGGTAACATTTTTTAGTTGCTTTAGGAATTTACTTACTTTTTAATCAAGAAACATATTATTTGACTCACCTTGAATAGTACTTATCTGGTAGAACTAAAGTTGAATATCAGATATTGATAAAGTTTGTTAAAAAATACAACACTGTTGCTATGGTTACCAAGAAGAGAAAATGTTCGATTCTGTTAATTTTATGTCAATATTAAACCCTATGTGCCAGCTTTTTACATCCACTTAGAGATTTAGTGGTAGTCAAAACTGAAAGTCAGGTTAGTTGTTCATATACATCAATCATTAAAGTTTTGGGAATCTACACACAAGGGTACGTATCAAAGAAACAGAATATTTTTTAGATTTGTATGCATGTTTTTTCGCCTTATATCCATAGCAACGCTCTATTTAAAGAATTGAATTTGATTTTTTTGAAATGCGAAAATTAGGGTCACACCAACGCCTTTAAAAATTTATCATCAGTTATATAGAAATATGCTTTTTAAAAAGATAGGATAAGATTAAAACACTAAGAGAGTAAATTTTAAATCCCTTTGTGGTATTAAAACCATGGCAACCATTGCCAACCTATAAGAAATATCATATTTCGTCCTTGGTATATGTTACAAGGATATCTTGTCTATTATTTGCTTGCATTTCAACCTATAATTGTTTTTATTCATAAGTGTATGACTTTATAAAATTAAATGAACAAAATTATTACTTTTGAATACTTTGTTCCATAGTAATGTATGTAATAGTTGATTTACCAAACACGTTTATCATGCATTTAAGACACCAGGCCTTAAACTTTCAGAAAACAGTCATTGCCACTTGTTTGCTTTGCTACAAACGTAAACTGTGGGACTCTGAACAAGTTGAAAAATGCCATTTTTCAAACTTTAGGATATGTTGCTATGGTAACCATGACACATAGCAACCAAGTTTTGCCTGATTTGAGTTCACGGTGTCCAGGACTTTTATCAGAGAGAGTTTGGAGAAATTCTGAGACTATGCGTGCCACAGCTCCTATATAAAAGTTCAAGTCATTACAGAGAATGGCTCTTAATAAGTTTCTTTGTATATATGCAATTAACGAAAATAGAAACTTTGCCATTGCAAGTAAAAGCTTTTGTTTTACCCTTAAAAATGTTTTTTAAAATATAAATCTATACTTAAAAAAATAATATTTCCAATGTGTTTACTGAACGGTCAAAATAAAATCGAAGTTGGGCGGCTGAGTGAGATATTGGACCTGTCGATGAGATACAGTGCACTGGACAGCTATTGACGTTTTTACGTCATACTGTAGGCGGGATCAATTATCGCAAACATGAAAACATGAAAGCCAGCGCAAGATATGGTCAAAATATGGTCTATCCCTGACTACTATTTAGATACACTACATCCAGATCATTACCCTATTATAATTATTACGTTGACTGTTGTGTGAATGTTACAGATTTTTTTTATTTTAAATTTGTAAACAAAGCGCGCATTGCCAATCAAGCACGTTAATATACAATTAGATTGTGTCGTGTGCCTCGTGTATGGATGTTTTGTGTGAAAATGTGGCATTGTTTATTTCTGTGTTTCCGGCTAGGTGATCTAACTTGACCTTTCTTCTAACCAATAATTGATAATTTTCATATATTAATATGCATGTCCCGATAATTCTGGATCCCCACGCTTTTCGCCTTTACGGAAGAAAACTGTTACCGATATATATGTAGTATTATTTCAAAAGTATTACTTTAACTAAAATACATGTATACTGAATTCTTGGTAAGTTTTCTGTTTACAAGTACATGTACCTTTAAAATATTTGTAATATTCAATATGTAAATGTATTTCATATTTATGCATACATGTGTGTATTGTGTTATGAGAGTGTGTTCAATTTATATTTTCTGGGGGTTTTGTTCGATCTCGGAAGTCTTAATAAATTAAGAAAGGATGTACTCAGAATTTCAAAAAAAAAATTGACCTATAGGAGATAACAAATTCCCGGAATATGTCACATTTAAAAATCAATGTTAATTAGTTATTTTCTACCGTATATATGTCTAAATTTTTCGAATGTGCCTTTTGAACCTAAAATTTATTATTTGCAGCTTTAAATTAACTTCCAACGTTAGCTAAAACAGCATTTTGTCAAAAAAATACACCAATTTTTGCATGAATTTTGGCCTAGAAGTCCTTTAAGGCAGGCCTGCCCCTAAATAAAATTATGATACTATGATACTCGATATATCGACGACGTATTATCAATTAACAATAGTTACTTTCATTCATATGTCGACTCGATATATCCCAGTGAACTCGAAATAAAAGATATCAAAGAGTCTGACAAATTTATTTCATATTTGGATATTTTACAAAAAGACACGTCTGTGTTGCCATATAGGGTAAAACGCAAATAACGTGTATTTCGTGTTACAGTAGAGCGTGGAAAATCACAGTGTATATTGTTACCACCACTGATGGGGCAATTCAAAGTGTTTCTGGACAACCTCTATGCTAATCAATTATTATAAGGAGAAACTTTAATTAATATGCATAGGAAAGATTAGAAAATGTCAATAAAAGGTACAGCTGTGACTTTGCTCATGGTTGTGTTTTCTTAAAGACAAAAAAAAAAAAATGCTTTTGCTCCAAAGTTAAATCGCGCGGATTTCTGTTTCCATCTATTGACTATTCTTTTCGTGTTAGTTATACTACAATTGAATTATCATGTTGTAGAATGCCTTGAAAATAGAAAGAAAAAATATAGCAAAACGTACTGAACAATATATAAGAAAAAGTCACATCTAAACAAGAGAAGGGGGTGACAAAAACTGAATGAAAATGATCTTCTGTTTAACCATATGTCGTCAATGAGTTATAATCGTAAAAAAAAAAAAATAGTCATGGGCAGATCTATATAATTTAATTTGTACGATTCAGAGCATTCTTTTTTAAAAGCTAACTATATGAATTATGAAACTTTAATGTGATACTTGTACTACTTTTTTTAAAAATATTTTATTTCCTTAACATTAACCATAAAGTTAAATGATTTCTAATATAAATAAATAAATAAATAAATAACAATAATAATTTAAACCATTCTCCTCGTTTTCAGTATCAGTAGAAATTCTGTTCATCGTTATATAAAAAACAGATTTAAAGAAACATAATGTTTGTAAACAATTCAGACGAGCTGAGATTCAAAATAGACCTACACAGGAAAATGGGATGGGTTTTTTTTGTTTTTTTTTCTCGAAATACATGTATTATTGTATTTAGTGACTAGGCAATCACCGCTTTTAGAAATATATATGTAAATAAATATACATGGAATTAAGTATGTAAAATATGTTCTTCCATCCGCACACGTAATTGTGTTGTCAATAAAAAACATTTGAACAATCATAATATCATTGTGAACTTGTACTATTCAATTTTTGTTTTCACGTGCGTGTTTTAACACGTTTTTTTCCCTTGCTGACTGGAAAGTGTGACTTACATGTATGACCTACTATGAAAAAAAAAAACTCTTTATTTTCTCTCGTTATCTGTACTTTAATTCTTTCTTTCCAAAATAACATTGATCATTTCCTCCAGTTGTTATCCGTAGGGTACTATTGACCGATTTGTATCAAAAGTTAATCGTTGTTGCTTCGATCCATTCCTTTTTGTAAAGATTACAAAATGATTCACAAATATTAACCTTCGTGGTTTTCTTCACGTTTTAACAGAAAAATTCACGTTGGGGAAACATCGGGCGCGTTTATATAGGGCTACAGTTGATTTATTGAGGACACGCTACAATATTTAATAGGAAGTTCATTGTGACAAGTGTCTATTCAAACTTCTACAAAAAAAATGTTACTATAGTTACAGAATAAAAAGCATGTATTTGATCTCGAAGCAATTTCTTTGCAGAAACGACTCCCTTGGACTTTTCAGAAGCAAGTGCTCAACGGTCATGAAAAAACAAAATGAAACAAATTAATTTTACCATTTTTCAGTGTGTGTTGCAGAAATAAGTGCTGTCTCGATTATGCACCCAAAATAAAAATTGTATGTTCAACTGAACTGGTACTCAGAGTAATTTTTTAACCCTCAATCTGTAAAAGAACTAAAGTACTATTTATACGCAAACCAATAGTACAAACACATAAACCGTCTTCATCAGTATCGACTTGGCAGGGCTTTTAATTATGGATGTTTCAGATGCATAAAAATTTCTACAGATTCGCTGACGTTAAGAGCGTTTTTGGATTAGATGAATTGGATTTATACTTCTGCTATCTGGTAGGCGAACAATCACTGCAACCATATCTGAGTTCCAGAATTTTTAAGGAGGGATTTATTATCTATGAATCACGTTCACATAGACTTTTTTTCTGTGAATATCAAAAAACACGATAAAACGTTGGTATTCCATATACTGCTAGGGTTTAACTCTCCCATCACAATGTAGCCCTAATTGTTTTGTAACCTGTTAATTAGTTGAGACTCTATCAAACATTATTTGTAGATAGACGATCTTTTAGAATGTAGTTTGGGTATTCTATAAAACTTTAAGGTATATTTCCATGCTTTATATGAATTTTACTTCATCCACATAGGCACCTACATGTAACAAAGAGATCTAAGACCAATAAAACTTAACTTCCGTATTTTTTAGATAGCCTGTTCGTATCAAATTATTTAGATTTTTTTTTATTGAAAGAATAATGTAATCTTCCCATAGTCCTACATATTAGCTGGTTAGTCCGAAATATCTGACGTTTTCCAGGGTTTTTTTTACGATTTTGATATTTTACGTTCCAGGAAAACGTAAATTATCAAAATCGTGAAAAAAGCCTAGAAAACGTCAGATATTTCGGACTAATTAGCTGATGTGAACTATTTCATCATCAGATGTATTCAAAAAGACATTTTTAGACAGAAATTTGGCTTCATAGCAATTCACATTCCATATCCAAAACATCACTTCGAACAATCTCAGTATTTGGACCATAAATTATGATTGAAGAATGCTCTGACCATCGGAGGGCAGCATGTTTACAGGCCTAACAGTGAAAGGGACTGAACATGAAATTGATGAACCTCAAACTGTGCAATAAGTGAACAAAAGAAACTGGTTTTATTGTTTTAAAATAGCTTTACGTGGGACACTTCATTATGAAAACAATTGTTAAAAGGAAACATCATTATCATTACAAAGGATCATTTTTGTATTTCTCATTAAAAATTTTAAAAAATGTATAAAAATTACAATTTAACACACTGAAAGGAGGGGAGTTCTCTAAGTTTGTTGCATAATTATATTGCATAATTATATAATGTTATGAAAGAATAGTTCTTTAGTATACAGGAAGGTAACAAAATTTTCTAGGCAAAATATCATATGCTTTTTTTTTTTACCAAAAGTGACCTGACTGCATTGAGATTCCATAAAAATCACTGCTTTTACTAAGGAATGAAAAATCCTTGATGCGGGTGGGATATCAGTTTTTTACACTTCCTTTTTATCATTAATAATCCGACATGTGTAACAGCGATTCCTTTTCTATAACATCTCCCCTATGAAGGAAAGCATAAAAGCCAAAGCTCATGATAAAGTGTAATAAATATTTATTTGTAAAAAAAAGAAATTTACAATAACAGGTATGAGAGTTTATCTAGCTGCTTAAATATCAGGATATCCTTGGATCACAATATAGGATGGACATATTGGTCTTCTGCAACACTTTCCAGCAGGTGCAGCTTCCCAGTGACATACATCAGGTAGATTAAGTTGTGGACACCTGTTTAGAGTTTAAAAAAAAAGAAATATACACTGTATGTTAAAAGGTGAGTCAAAAATGTCTGTCATGAGAGCAGGTATATTGTTTAATAGTAGGGCAAAACACCCTTATAGAGAAGAGCCAGAGATGAACAATTTTCAATTTGATTCATTATATACATAATTCATTATATCTGTTAAGTTCAGATGTGTTAAAAACACGGGAAATAAAAATCACTTTACTGTAAGTGTGAATTCATTATAAGCGTGTTCAATATAATCGTGTTTTACTGTAATAGTTTTGTACAGTGTCAGTCAGCAAACAGAACATTATTACATACAATTGTGGAAAAAATGCATCTTGCATAAAGAAAACAAGATTTACTTACAATTCATTGCACTGGTAGAATCCACGTTGAGCATCAGTACATTTACAGGTCAGTTTGCAGCCTTCACTCCATGTCTGATCCTGTCCATAGGCCACTCCATTGTAGTAACAAGAGTCTGTAAATTAATGCATGAGAATAATTAGATGATTTAGCTTTAAATGACATAGGAAAAATGAAACAATTTGAAAATTTTAATGAAAATTTCTTTGATTTGGCAGATTTATATTGTATGAAATTATTGCCTCGTCATTATTTCTGTATAAATAATAGCAATCAAGACAATGTAATGCTTTAATAATTAACAAAGAATCCTTTCATAAACTCACTGTGTGGTTGCAATTTGACAATAGGACAACATTGGCCAGGAACCTGTTCAATCTTCCAACCACTTGGTAAATTTTCAAATGAAGGACACCTAAAATCAGAGTTTAAGGCCATCTTTAAAAAAATTTTTGCTTGCCCTCTCCCGACCCAGGATAAAAAATTTGGTTGGTAGGTAGGGGGAAGAATATTTCTATTAATGGGATGAGAAAACTTCGGAATGAATAAAAAAAAATAATTGTTTCCTGGAGGTTAAAAAAAGTTTTGAGTCGGGCCGTTTTCATTCAATCCGTTGGGAGAGGGCAACCAATCAATTTTTTAAAGATGGCCTAATCATTTTGCCACAAAAATCAGGAATTATTACCCAGTACTAACATAAAATGTATGGATGCTAAAATTTACATCTAATAGTATGTAGAAGTGAGTGCATCAGCACTATACAATGTAGCAGCTAGAGTGAAAATGAAAAACAAGAAGAATCGGCAACTTTTTAAAAACTTTATTATCTATCACAAAATGTCAACAGATTTGTAAACAACATGATAATAGTTAATTTATAGAATCAGTCTTGTGGATATCCAGATATAACAACAGGAGGAGGACACTTGGGCTGACGACAGCATTTGCCAGGAGCTGGATCCTCCCAATGACAATCGTATCCTGGTGGGAATACCAGAGCTGGGCATCTACAGAATATTCAACACAAACTTATTAACTCCTATCCCCAAAACAATCTCTAAAAAGTCCAGTAAGATTAGTCCTTTTACCTATACAGTAAATTTAGATTCTACCGCTTTACAACTTTCTAGTAATATGTAAATTTTGACATAATTTTATTACAATTTTGTATCTATTTTTGGTTGTTTAGAAATTGACCAAATATTCTTGTAAAACAGCTCTCGCTTGTAACATGTGCTGCATGACAAATTATTTTTTCTTGCAACTTACTTTTCTTTACACTGATAAAATCCATTCTTTGCATCCGTACACACACAAGAAAGTTTACAACCATCACTCCAAGTTGCATCTTGTCTGTATGCTGAACCTTTGTACTGACAAACATCTGTTAAAAACAGAGATTTGAAGTACTTATTATAAATGAACAACTTAAAAATTTAGATTTAAAATCTGACATGAAGTTCTTGGGTTTCAATATACTGTATACACTTGTGATGTTAAAATTGCATGGTTTTATAACCACATTGAAGTGACCTCATGGTAACTTTAATACTGTGGTTTTCTAATTCATATAATGAAAACTGAACATTATTGTTGGAAAATTTTTTTCTACGATTTAACTTTGTTGAATCTTCCTTCAAATGAGCAAAATTTAACTGCCTTTGAACATTTCTGCTTCTAAAGTAACTATGCAACTCTTCCCCCCCCCCCCCCCCCAGCATGGAAGCCCAGCTTAAAGTTCTTTACAAACAATAATATAAACTAGAGGTACTGTGAGCACTGAGCCCACAAAATGATAACTCCACCCCAACCCCCAGCTCCCACATGAGTAAAATGGCAAAGTCCATTTTTTGCTGTAAGAAACCCCAAAACATCTGGCCAATCAGAACATAAAAAGGAGGTGCACAATGGTACTATGTAATAAAGATTCTGTGAAAGTCTCATTAAAATTTATTCCGTGGTATAGGGAGAGTTGTGGGTAAGATTTGGGTACCCCCAATATTATAAAAAGAATGGCAGTGTCCATGTTTTGCTATGGGAACCCCAAATATCTGTCAGATCAAAATGTAAAATAGAAGATGCACAATGACACTATGTAATGAAGATTTGGTGAAAGTTTCATTAAATTACTTTCAGTGGTATAAGAGGAGTTGCAGATAAGAGATGGCTACCCCAAAGTGTTACCGACATACAGACCGAAGGAGGTACCGACGGACACCCCCATCACTATGTACCCCCCATTTTTTAAGCAGGGGGTATAAAAAATGTCATACTCATTTGAATGATTGTTGACATACAGTACACATAATTTCATATGAAAGACTAGAAAAAAATTTATATTTTGTACCTTGGGTTATCACAACAACGTCCACAATAGGACAGCACACTCCAGGTTTCTCCACTAATCGCCATCCCACAGGCAAATTGGTATAATTTGGACATCTGTAACAAAAGTTCACATACTCAAAACTTAGTGCAGGGTATCATTATTTTCATGAAATTGTCACAGATTTATTACATACTAGATAAACATGACATGAAATAATGACAGTAAAACAGATGACTTATCTTTGAAGCACAATCTTCTGCAACAACCATTCACCGATGAAGCAGTCAAGCCGAAAAAGCATCATCAATCAACACCCAGAAAATAAACCGATTTTTGTGGAACTCTTTTTCATGTTTTCAAAATGTCGAGTATAGAGGAATCAAATTTTTACAGGCCATTGGTTAATTTGTTCAATGCTGTAGCATTAAAGCAAGCATTAAGCAAAATGGTCACTATTTTATCATCACAGTTTCTTGTGTGATATATCACTATATAAAAGTTTATTACACCACTTATTCTAAATGCGTATACTGTCCCCTTGGTTTATCATAATGTGTCTCATCATATCAATTAAAAGTTCAAACTATCCAAACATGTGTTATATGCATTTAAAAAAATTTCTCAAGTGTTCACACCAGTTACTAGAATGGCAATAATACTGTCCAACAAATTATTGTAGGTAGAGAAATGAAATCAAGTTTGAAAAGGTTCTTGGTCAAAGGACATTTTTGCAATTGCCCATTGAAAATCAATTTGTTCTAATGTAATTAGCCAATAACCTACAATTTTATAATTCAATAATTACTTCCAATATTCATGCAAGTGCAATATACTGTAATACAAGTTTGTTTTTTTTTTGTTTTTTTGGGGGGGGGGGTAAAATGGGGAAGATCTTTTATCTTACATTTGTGTGCAAATATTTTTTTCTTCCATATATAACAACAAAAGCAATAAATAAGCCCAAACAGCCTTCCAAAAGAACTCAAGAGATAAACTTACAGTCTCAAGCACTTCGCAACACCATTATCGCATGAACAGTTTTTGGCATCAGCACTGCAGCCATCTTGCCACCATGTACCATGTGCATGAGTTACACCATCAGCGTAACTACAAGACTTTGCTACAAAATCAAAGATTTTATATTCACATATAAATTGAAGTAAGCAGAACTTAGATATGATTTAATTGTTGTATTAAAGGGGAATTTAAATTCCAAGAAACACTAAATTGTAAATTTCATAGCTTTATGAAACCTATCTGAAACAATATACCCTCTGCCAATCATATACTCTCAATGGCAATTACATGTATTTAATGTATTTTGCAGTTGAATTTTAAAAAAAACATATTGCAAGGAACTATTTGCACATTCTAAAATATATAAAAAAATCCAAATAGCAAGGTGTTTAATTTTCACAGTATTTCACCATTTTTACGTAGGTAATACGTACGTGCCGCTGTGGTCATTCCTGTATCACCAGAGCACATATTACAAGTCTTCCTGCAATTCCTCTGGGCCCACTGAGAGTATGCTATTGAAGTACAGATACTGACATCCATCTGAGCACACACTTCTGGGGACTCGTCATGACAGACAGCCACTGTTGTAGCTGAGTCACCTTCATGTGGCAAAAACAAAATAGTCCATTATGATTTGAATTCAAAATTTGGTTATTAAGCACTTGATAAATAATTATCCCAATATCAAATTGACTTTCAAGTTTTTTTTTGTTTTTTTGTTTTTTTGATTAGGTATACCACAACAGAAATATACATTAATTAGCAGAGTATGAACAGAATAATTACAACTCTCAAATGTCGTAGCTGAGGGTGTATTAAGTTTAAATCTGATTATTTTCAACTTACAGTAGTTGCAGAAGAGTTGACAGTTTTCTCTTGCCCATGGCTCAAACAATCCACCACAAGATTCCTTGCCGAAATCGGCACAGTTGTCCAACTTGTCACGGCAGCCAGCAGGTGGTGGTGTGGTGGTGGGTGGAGTGTGGTTACAATCATATTCTATAATACGACAAAAATCCCATAACCCCTCAAGATTATACCATTGTCATCTCAAAAACAATGACATACTGTATGATAGTCACACAGATACATGACTGTAAAATATGTACCTATATGAGAGATTTCAAATTTCAGAAAATTGAGACGTAAATTAAGTGCAGATTAGAACATACCACACAAGTTGCAATAGTTGGGACAGTTTCTCTTTGCCCATGGAATATATGGAGCAACACAGGCCTGGTGTCCGTAAGAGTCGCAGGTGGATAGGGTGTCTTTACACCACTCACATGATGGTTTGGTGGGTTTGGGTGTGGTGGTGGAACCAATTGGAACCACATGAGGACAGTTCAGTTTCTTGCAGCAGTCTCCTGGCACAGTATCCAAAGTGCAGAAAGATGGAAGTTCAGTGTATACTGGGCATCTAGTAAAATGACACTAAATATTCATAGGCTGAAAGTCTTTTTGAAAAAGCCAATTTAAGAAAAAAAAATCACAACTGTCTATTCATTTTATTTTCCCAAATTGTTCATTTTCACTTGTTTACATCCAAATAGAAATCATTTTTCTCCTGAAATACCTAATTAAAAACTTTTTTTACATAAAGCCCCCAAATTTGAAAAGCTTGCTTTGAATTGAAATATCTGCCAACTTAAAATTTAAAAGCTACCGAGGTGTGCAAGAGAATTGTCCACTGGTTGCATCGTCACATCTACAGTCAAAGTCACATCCATCACTCCAAGATGTGCCCTGCTGATACTGCTGTCCCTTGTAAATACAGACTGCATGAAAAAGAGAGAAAAAGCATCAATAGATATACATATGTGGTGCATCTATGGCTGATTCATGAGATGCAAGACTTAAATGTGCCCCGAGCTCTATAGTTAAACTTTTAACCATTTCTAAACACATTATTGTGTAAGGTGTTGAAAGTGGTTCAAACTAAATTTCATTTTCAGTAGTACTCTGTATAATAAAAGCTCTGTAGTGAATAGAATTCAGTACCATTTCTGCTTCCACTGATGTTGGAATAGCCTCCAGATCCCATCTGAGCATAGTTTGTATCGGGTCTGAAATTGACATAGCCTCCACTCAGTGATGGCACAATGGGGAATGAAGTCTGGACTTTGGTAGGATCTACAACCTGTCCGTTGGCCAGGGTACATCTAGGTTCTGAACAGCACTTGCCATCTACACGTACCATGTAGCATCGGCTAGACTCCAAGTTATTGTAGGTTGGGCAACTACACAAAAAGTGTTTGATGCATAGAAAAATTGCAAAATATTCATTTTATGCACTAACAGTTAACATCTAACTTTATGATGATTTTTTACGGACACTTCTGGACTAATTTAGCCTAATCCCCAAAGACATTAGTACCAAAGAATACTTAATTAAATTTCAAGCATAATGTTCACCTCAGATTGCTCTACTACAAAGACTTACGATGAGATGCATTCATAGTAACCGGAGGCTCCATCCTTACAAGTACATGTGTAATCACAACCATCATTCCACTGTTCTCCTTCATTATAGATGAGATACTGACGACCATTCTTGGATGGGAAAATACACTGATCTATTAAAGATAAAATCAATTATACAAGAGACGTGCCAAAAATCTTGCAAAAATACATCTTTTTCATAATACACTCAAACCTCATTATCTTGAACTCAATGGGACCGAGAAAAAGCTTTGAGATATCCGAGGGTTCGAGATATCGAGGGTAAAATACTTAAGAAATATGTGTTTAGGACTTTCCATTCACTTTGACATACCCATGGTATTCGAGATATCCGTGTTCGAGACACTGAAGTTCAACTGTAGATTAAATCTACCCACTACACTCTCTAATAGAACTAGTCATTTCAGTAACTTGTGAACTTGCTTAGCTCTGATGCAGGAGATCTGACTCTGAGAGATTGAATATTTGTGAGCTTGCTTACCTCAGAGGTAAGCAAGCTCACAAGTACTACTGAGGGAACTTCAATCTCTCAGAGTCAGTACTGCTGGAGATCTGACTCTGCGAGATTGGGAATTCCCTCAGTAGTATTTGTGGGCTTGCTTACCTCTGATGCTGGTGATCTGACTCTGAGAGATTGGGAATTCCCTCAGTAGTACCAGTACTTGTGAGCTTGCTTACCTTTGATGTTGGAGATCTGACTCTGAGAGATTGGGAATTCCCTCAGTAGTACTTGTGAGCTTGCTTACCTCTGATGCTGGTGATTTGACTCTGAGAGATGGGGAATCCCCTCAGTAGTACCAGTACTTGTGAGCTTGCTTACCTTTGATGTTGGAGATCTGACTCTGAGAGATTGGGAATTCCCTCAGTAGTACTTGTGAGCTTGCTTACCTCTGATGCTGGTGATCTGACTCTGAGAGATGGGGAATCCCCTCAGTAGTACCAGTACTTGTGAGCTTGCTTACCTTTGATGTTGGAGATCTGACTCTGAGAGATTGGGAATTCCCTCAGTAATATTTGTGGGCTTGCTTACCTCTGATGCTGGTGATCTGACTCTGAGAGATGGGGAATCCCTGTCCTGGGAAGGCTGTTACTGTGTTCTGTGGGGGGTTGGTTGGCATGGTGTAGAATGTCTGACCTGAGAGTCCTCCTGGGGCAGGGGTGATGGCAATTCCTCCAGGCAATGTTGGAGCAGGAGTGATCTGTCATAAAATTAGAAACATTTCATTAAATATAAATGCATGAACAAAAATCTTGCTTACTGTATGTGCTTTTTCTGGATTCTTCCTTAAATATTTTACTCATATTCCACAATATAACCCAGTGATAGATTAAATGGGTTAGGTTTGTCTCAGAACTACATGTACTTCAAATATGACAATTCACAAATTTGTATCCAAACAGATTGATATTTCAGCAAAAGACAAACCTGTACTTCATTTGGTGGTATGTAGGAGCCATTGGTTCCCGGAATGTCACAGCTAAGTTTAGGACAACACTGTCCAGGAATTGCTACCTTTCTGCAGTATGTGGGGAGGTTGGGTGGATAAATTGGACACCTGCAATGATGTACTTAATATCAATATACTGTTGCTTAAATGTATATGTCACCCTCTAAGTATCAATCAAGTGTTTCACAAATTATGATAAAAGTGAAATCCATTGTTGTCAAAATATCAGTTTCCCAAAAACAAATTCTGAAAGACTATTGGAACATCAAGTGATAGTTACCCATTGTCTTCATCAAGTACAAGCACACAGTAAGCATTTGAAATTTTCAGTCAGAAATAATTTATCTATAACACTGCTAGGAGTTACTTTTCCTTAATATAAAATAAACTTCAATTTCTTTCACTTGATTTTCTAATATAAAAATGGCAATGTACGTCGTTTGATTACTGTAAATGTATTTTTTCCAGGGGTCAAAATTCTGCGGAATCACAATTTCTGTTCAATCCGCGGGTAGAAATTACTTTTACAGTATATTTTAGTTTCAAATGGTTTTAAACTTAAAATGGGGAGGAAATTAAATGTAAGTAAATAAAGCTTACTTGGATACACATTTGTATTCTCCCTTCTGGGCATTGACACATGTACACACATAGTTACAGCCATCCTGCCAGGATTCACCCTGTTTGTGTTCTGTTCCCTTGTAGATACAAGCTTGGTAGCCTAATAGAAAGAATACAACATCTCTGGTCAACATCACATATATATCTAATTCAAATACTTGTAGGGAAATGGACACATCATTTTTTTTTTAAGTTTAAACTCACAACTTCAATTTAATTTCAAACACATATTTCAAAATCCTTTGCCCATGCAAAGAAGGATTTATATACCATATCCTTGCGTCTTGTGAATTTTGAATACATGTTCTTTCCTCCCATAATACAAGAATATTTTACAATATCATCATTCCTCAATTTCTGTTTTCAATTAGTCAGGCATAAAAGCAAATCTTACCTCCCATTGATGTGAATGGATTGAGGTCACCTGGTTTGATCTCATTGGAACCATAAATAGTGTTGTGGGATCCGATGGGGACAACATTGAATGCATTGGGAGCTGGAGTGGAGGATCCGCCCATGTTATTGTACACTGGCTGGTAGCTGATTGGTCCACTCTGGCATTTTGGAACTTTGCAGCAAGTGTCTGCAGGATCGTTTTGAAGGGTACAGTATGATGGAAGACCAGAATACACCCGACATCTGTTCATTTAAAATATTTGAAGTGTCATTATTTACATTATAAATATGTATTTCATTTTTTTTTTTTTAATTTTAATTCACAATGAAAATCTGCAAACATATTGTTCTCATAGCAATAAAAACAGGATGAATGATTAGAGCTCTTTCAACTGCTATATCCAATGAATGTAACACAATTCTCTCAAAGTTTAACCAATATTTTACACCAGATCAACCAATCAAAGATACAAGGAGATAGATTTACCTGGCATCACATCTGTAGTTGTTAATCTTGGCATCAACACAAACACATCTGTAATTGCAGCCATCATCCCAAGTAGCACCTTGTACATGCACTGTGTTGTCGGTGTATCGACACATATCTGAAACAAACAAATTGAAATAGTCCATCTGATATCAAGAAAAAAACCCATTTATCTGAGGTATTTCATCAACTAAATTAATTTGCTGTCTATGAGACCAAATTAAATAAATTATTTGCCACTAGGGTGAATTTCTGGTAATCGATAAGAAAGTTTTTACCTGGAGGTCTGGTGGTTCCCTGTGGTACTGTTGGGTAAGTGATAACCACTGGTTTAGGAGTGGTAACTGGTTGTGGTTTGGGTGTTGTCTTACTCTCATCACATTTGGCTCTCTGACAGCAGGCGTTGTTGGGATCCTGTTCATAGGTGCAGTACCAAGGCAGATTGTAGTATTGTGGACATCTGGAATAATTAAAAAAATCAGTTCAGCATCAATTGAAAAAGCTTTTGGGGCAATAGTTTTTAGGAAGGATTTTTCAAATTACGATGGTAGCTGATAGAGAAGGGATCAAGTAATGAGGTTAGTAGAAAATACAGCACAGAAAGCATTTGCATTCATGTACAATTATTTCTAAGATCTGCACACAAGGCATCCCTGAGAGGTTACAAAGTCGAAAACAATTACTTACGTGTAAGTACACTTGTACTGTCCTCTAAGAGCATCCAAGCACTGACATGTGAGCTTGCAACCATCTTGCCATTTCTGGTTCTGTTGGTATACCTTGCCCTTGTACACACAAACACCTGTTAATTAAAAAAAAGTATTGTTACTATACATATATTCACTCTCATCACTGCAAAGCCTATCTATAAAATGTTTATTCTTCACTTGTGAATTAAAATCTTTAATTATAAGAGAAGAACATATTCCAATCAATGTACGTGAATTCTAAATTTATTCGGGATGGCAATTTCTAATCGGTTAACCGGTTACTCGGAATGATAGTAATCGGTTAGAAAATCTGTAATCGGTTAGTCGGAAAAAAAAAATAAAATTTGTGTAAATTTGAAAACAATTTCCTAAAATTTCAATTTAAAAAGAACACAAATAAAAATAGCTGAAATGTTTGCATTTTTGACTTTCAATTTAAGGGGATTTGGAGATACTTAAGGTTCTCCAGATTGACATCGTTGGGGTAATTGGTCACTTTTCGAGATGTTAATTGTTGTTTAAAAACCATGCCATTACCCAGCCAGCCCTGCGTTTCCTTAATGATTTTAATTAAATGATTGATCAGCAGCGGGAACTGATTATAATGTGTATCTTACCTCTTCGATCTGTTATAATTACCTATCAAATCATATTATAAAACAAACATTGTAAATTAAGCAAGAGTTTAGACTTCATTTTGATTATTGTGACAGTACAGAATGAGCTCGTGTAATATCTCTTCTGAATTTTTTAAATGTATCTGAGACTTGCATGTCTTTTGAGTTCCTTTATTTTTCTTTTTTTTCTTTCCTTTTTAAATTGAAGTTAAATATAAATAGTGTTCTGATAAAATATAAACATAATATTTCTACATGTAACAAGTTTACTTCTTAGCCTTGTTTATTTTAGGAGAGCTTAAAATGATGAAATATGCAGAGAATTTTTGATATGATTAAACGATTAATCGGTCGGAACGTCTTGCAGTTAACCGATTGGCAGTTCTGCATTCGATTGCCATCCCTAAAATTTATATATTCACATAACAGTTACAGAAAGAATTTTTCTGCAAAAGATTATTGGCAGTGTAAAACAAAAATGTTGAATAATTAGAAAGAAACCTACCACTTGTGCCATTAATCAAAGTACTGAGTGGATTGTTAGGTCCTACATTGCTCTGGCCACCAAAACCTGGATTCACAACGGGAGTGGCATAGTATACAGGCATAGGTGTGGTGGCTCCTGTATAACCAGGGGGGTAAGAAGGCTGAGGATTGCACTCTGGAACCACACAGCAAGGATCGTTCTTATCTGCAACCAATTGGCAATTGTCTGGGATCTGGTTGAACTGTGGACATCTGTTAAAAAATTATGTAATTTCTTTACTTTCTCTCCAATATAAGTTTCATAATATAAAAAACATTTGCTATCTTTCAAATTTGAACTCAAAATATTAAAATCTTATATTGGTGTAAGTCATAAACTTCGAAATTAGTCTATATTTGTGGAAAGCTGTCATGTAGAGCCTTAATAACTCTTTAAGAGTTAAGTCCCTTATCAACATAACACTGATAACAGTTCTAATATTCAATATATTGACAAAAAATTGCTAGATTTTTCAATTATACTCTATCTATCACTGATAAACCTTGCTAAATTCAATTGTTCCAACATTTCTAAATGCACAGTAAAGTTAGATAAAGAATTGGAATTCTTATAAGCAAACTGACCTGGCTCTACAACTGTAGAGATTGTTGTTGACATCGTCACATGTGCAGAGCTTGTCACAGCCATCTTGCCATGTTTGTCCTTGTCTGTAGTACACACCCTTATATACACAGTATCCTGAAAACAGTTCTACTCATTACTTGCAGTGAAACAATGTCTAGTTTCCACAGAATAATAAATGATACAGAGTCAGAGAACCAAATAAATATCATTTATCTCAACATTTGCTGAAATGAGCTACTGTTATTGACATTTAATGGAGTTTTTTCACAGCAATGCTCTGCAGTTTATTCTAATTCATATCATCCTGCTTATCAAACACAATGAATCATTTTCTCACCGTTAGTCTGAGTGGGTGGCTTGGTACCAGTGTAAGGTCCTGGCTGATTGGGGTTGACATACACAGGTGTGGTGGGGGGCATGGTCTGGTACTGTGTGGGGATGTTAGCCAGAGGTGTGGGGTTCTTGGGGTTACCACAGTATGGGACTCCACAGCACTGGTCATTCTGATCTTGTACCAGTACACAGTAGTTAGGCAGATTGGGGAATTTCTGGCATCTGAAAGATTTCAAATGACAATAGTTCAAAGGACTAAGCAAGGAGTAAAAAAATCGTGAATTTGGATAAGAAAGGATTAAAGTTCATTCAATTATGAAATGTAAATTAAACTCAATTCTTGAGAGTTTTGATTTATTCTTTTACCTTTCTGTGCATCTGTAACGACCAGTCATATCATCCATACATTCACAGATGTATTCACAGCCATCTTGCCACCTAGCTCCCTTCTTGTAAATAGTGTTCTTGTAGAAGCATCCTGTAAAACAAATACTATCTCATTGCATTAATGATTTCACTTTATCAATCAGGTAATTTTCCTTCAAATTAAAATTCACATTGAAAAATTCTGGAAAATAACCAAAAGTGTAATCAAATCTGTGTATACTGTTACATTCTTTTGGTTTCAGACTATACAAACTTAAAGCAGTGAAGAAGCATTAATGTGGATTGCTGATTTGAATTCTAAGTAGGGGAAATTGACCAAAATTTTATTATTAAGAGAAGTTCAGCTGACTGCCAAAAGCCCAGGTTCATGTTAAACTGCTACAACTCTTTTTTTACCTTTCCTTGGAGTTGGAGTAGCATTGGATCCACCAGTAGCTGGCTGTGGTTTACCATTGACCATAATGGTTGGCACCGGTTCTGGTGGTGGTGTGCCATTTCCAGTGATAGTTCCATAGGCTGGTTGGAGGGGTTTGATCACACCGGGTGTCGGGGTGGCTCCAGGCTGGACAACAGGACAGCTGGGAGCTTTACAACACGTTGGGTCATTGGGATCGGGAACCAGCGTGCAGCCTGATGGTACACGTGGGTACACATTACATCTGTATAGAAAAAATCAATAGGAATTTGTATTTTAGAAAAAATATTTAATCCTCTTGTAGTAACTTAAAGATTAGGTTTTGTAGAAGTGTTATAAAAATAAGACAGCTACCGCATTGAAATTGTGGTCACGAGATGATCTGTACATTTTCCAAGATTAATTGAAAATATATTTTACATGTCTACACGTCAGATTTTGGTAGTAATGGTGTACCTCTGTTGACAGCTGTAGTAACCAGTCTTGCCATCTACACAGATACACTTCTTATCACAACCATCAAACCATTCCTGTCCCTGCCTGTAGGATTGTCCATTGTACACACAGACTTCTGTTTATCATAAAACATTGAAAAGATTGATAATTCAGTCATGACACATGCCTGCTATGGGAAAGAAGAGTTAACATAATCAACATGCAGAGAATAATATCAAAATATATCACAGTAATTTATCTGACATCTTCTTATGTTCTTGAAGAAAATCAATTAAAAAGAACATGGCTATAAAAATGAAAGGAATCTCAACACCCCCCCCCCCCCTCTCCAAGAAAACTCACTTACCCAGAGGTGGAGGAGCTGTGTAAGGGTTTGGCATGCCTGGACCAGGTGTGACCTGTCCTGGTTTTGTGGGGGCAGCAGTTGGTTGGATGGGACAGTACACTGTCTGACAGCATGCATCATTTGGATCTTGTGTCATGGTGCAGTATGATGGAACTTGTGGGTGTCTTGCACACCTGTATAGAAACAAATGGGAAGAAAAAAAATCTTTAATAGTCAGTCACTGAGCCAACTCATGATTATAACTTTATGTCTGACATAAAATAATGTACATATAGTCCTTAGAAATTTGTAAAAGAGATACAAAGATTTGAAATGCCTACCTTTCAGTACACTTGTATCGTCCATTCTGTTGATCAATACACTCACACTGGAACTGGCATCCATCCTCCCATTTCTGTCCTTGTGAATAAGCCTTGCCCTGATACACACACATCACTGTAACACAGAGGTCAATATTTATCTCAAAGTCTGTTCAAGAGGCCCACAGGACAAAAACTGCAAGATACCAGTTTCTTTGGACCTATTAATTTCTTGATTAATCAATCAACTGTAGTCAGTCTAAAACTTGGGAAAAATATGATAAATTTGAATTTCAACACCGGGATAAAAATTCTAAAGGAGTAAATATGTATGTCAATTAGCTGTTGGTTCTGTTGCTTCTTGCAGGGACACTAACTTTTGCCATAAATCTGAGGAATGCTTGGTTGTCCAGTGGCAGGCTGTTGGGGTGTTCCAGTGAAGGTTCCCTTGTTTCCAGTGACCACTGTGAAGGGGTTTGTGGAGTTGACATCAATGCAGATAGGGGCCTGGCAACACTGGTCATTTGGATCAGTGACCAATCGGCATCCTGGTTTTGGTGGTGGATAACTTGGACATCTAGGAAAATCATAGAAATTTTTTTAAAAACAGTTGTGATGAAATAATGGAAATGTCTAGACTCTCTTTATGTCTCAATATATTTGAAAGAAAGTAACAAGGAAGTTGAAAAACTCAATCATGTATCCTTAATATCTAAGCTTAAAGTAAATGTTTATTATGAAAAACATGTAAATTCCTCTTTCTACATCTGACACAAACCTTTCATCACAGTTGATCTGGCCATTCATAGCATCATCACATCTACAGATCTTCTCACAACCAACCTTCCAGCTTTCTCCTTGTTTATATGGCACACCATTGTACACACAGAAGGCTACAACAAAAAATGGCCATCTTTTTACCAAGTTTCTGCTAAATTGGCTGCAAAAAGCCATTTCCAAAGAATATACGGTGAATAAAAGCAGAGATTCTTCCTCTTCATATACCTGGTTGTGGTGGTGGGTGAGCGGTGGGGGCCAGAGTGGAGCCTGGTCCAGCAGTAGGGGCAATAATGGCAGGGCAGTCAGGTAGAGGACAGCATGGGTCGTCTGGGTTGTACTTCAGTTTGCAGGTCAATGGAATCTGGTTCTGGTTGGGACATCTAATTGCAAAAAAAATTTAAGAACTCTAAAATTTATAGACACCCTTATATGACAAAATGTGAGACATGGATTTGAAACTTAAATTTCACTTCATTTCATGTGATGCTCTATCCTAGTCAATTCAGATTAGTAGCTTTGGCTAGTAAAAATATTTATGATACTTTAAGATTATATGTCAACTATAGACCAATGTTGTTCTCTTTTTTTCACAACTACTTCTTATGGGTGAGGTTGGTCAATGTCAAATATAAAAATTACAAGAATTTCATTAAAATTGCTGAGACACAGCACGCATATAATCTGACCTCTCTGTGCACAGGTAGCGGCCAGTTGTAGAGTCTACACACTCGCACACATAGTCACAACCATCTTGCCATTTCTGGCCCTGTTGGTACATCTGTCCTTTGTATACACACATATCTGTAATTATTGCATTGTTTTAATCACTGAGAGAAAACACAATATGACAGGCTGCCTGACCCTGCATGGTAAGCATTTTGTATACATTTTAATTCATCTGGAAAGAATTATACATATTTTATTTTTATATTTTAATCAAATAAATTCCTATAAAATTGAAAAATATATTGTTTTAAAATGACCTTTAAAAATTAAATTGCAGTAATCATATTTTGATTTTTTATGAATGTTTTGAAAATAAACAACAAAGATTGACATACGAGGAACAGGTGTTGTTGGTGCAGGAGTACCAAAGATAATAGCTCCATTGGGATTGACAACGATCCTGAAAGGAGTAGTCTGAGCAGGAGTGGGGGACTGTGTTCCTATGATGACTGGGGGTACAGTGTTACCCTGGGGACACTGAGGCACCTTACAACACTGAGGATCCTGGGGGTCAGGCACCATAGTGCACTGAGAGCCAGCTTGATATTGAGGACATCTTATAAAGGGGGGAAAAATGATTATCAAATAATGTTGGATACAAAAAAGAAAATTTCAAATTCTTTTATAGAAGATTTAATAAAAAACAAATAATGAGATAGTTACAGCTGTGATGTAATATAATACTTGGTAATATAATACACATCCAGCTTGGATCAAAATTTTGAAACTGATGGAATTTTTTCACCAGAAAAATAAATTCAGAAGAGATTTCAAGTAGCAGAAATATTTTTGCTTAGGAAATATTCTAAAGCTAGCAAATCAAAGCTATGTAAAAAGAGGAAAAACATTTTGTTCATAAATGCATCACCTTGGGGAGCATCTGTAGTGTCCAGTTCTTCCATCATCACAGACACATTTCTGGTCACAGCCAACATACCAGGCCTGTCCTTGGGTGTAAGTCTTGCCATTGTAGACACAGACCTCTGTTAACAAACATGTAATTATGTAAACATCACTTTTATACATGGTGGAAATCTCAGAGCATTTTTTACATGCATCAAAAAACTAGTAAATTTGCAAGTCATTCACTAATAAATGTGTACGTACAAATGTAGGATTTAATAGTTCAAATCAAGTCATATCTTCAAAATTTTTTTAAATAGTTCCCCTGGATGTTATATATCTATATACTTGTTTCCATTAAGCCCATAGAGAAATCAAATATTTTTAAACAATAATTTCTCACAATGATAAGAAAAGTAGAATTATATCAAAGAAAGACTGCAGAATGTGAGTGTAAAATGTCTGACCTCCTGGTCGAGGTATGGGAATAAGTGGGGCAGTGGTGATTTGCTGTGGTGGTACCAAGGTGGAGCCTGGGTTTGGTGAGAGAGTAACACCCACTGGGGTGGTTTGTTCTGGGGGTACTGGGGTGGTGCCAGGTGTTGGTGGTGGACAGTACTGTACACGACAGCAGTTGTCTGATTGGCTTGGCACCATGAAGCAGCTAGGCTGCACAGGGAAAGTTGGGCACCTGTGAAATACACAGTTATTGAGACCAATTTAAGTCCTGAAACAACCATTTATTTGGAAATTCCATATAATTAATTAATTATATAAATCATGGAGTAAAATCAAATTAAATTACATATTAACTGAAGGATTTAAATGTTTTAAATATACAAAAGAAATTTTAGGGATTTTTTTTCATCAGTTTTCATTTTTATGCATAGTAGAGAAATAGTTACTTATAAGCATCCTTTATTATTCAATAAAGCCCACATTGATTAAAGATTGTGAACCACTGTAGGCTCTGGGCCTTAAAACTTAGGTGAGCTCATGCACTTTAGAAATGGAATTAAAAAAGGAATATTAGTATATAGTAAAAAAGTGAGACTGAGAACAAAAGTG
Source organism: Saccostrea echinata (assembly GCF_033153115.1). NCBI lineage: Eukaryota > Metazoa > Mollusca > Bivalvia > Ostreida > Ostreidae > Saccostrea > Saccostrea echinata. The sequence continues at coordinate 6,657,988 of NW_026889811.1, forward strand.
AGCTTGTCTAATTTTTATGGTCCCGGAGCAAGGACTCAACTATCTATTCCTTCAAAAACACATTGAAGATGTTTCCAAGAAAATCTCTTAAGATATGATTCTTTGCAATTAAACAGACAGCATATATATTTTCCTTCAGTAATTATACTTTACCTCTCAGTACACTTGTAGCGTCCGGTGGCTTGGTCAATACATTCACAATTGTAGTCACATCCATCTTGCCAAGTCTGTCCATTTGTGTATTGTTTACCCTTGTACACACAGTATGCTGAAATAATTTTAAGGGGATAAATTAGTACACTTTTAAAAATTCAATATTAACTTTAATACTCCTAAAAGATTTCCATACCATTCACCTACACTAGGTAAATCATTAAATATTCAATCATTTAATGTAGCCACATACTTGGTTTGGGTGATGGGTTATACGGGTTCTGTGTTGTAGGATTATATCCCACAATCTCTCCTTTAGGCAGTGGTGTAACGTAAGGATTATAGGGAGTGGTAGGCTGGTTTGGTGGTGGTGTGGTTGTTGGGTACAATGGGTTGTAAGGTGTGGGTCTGGGAGTGCTACACACTGGAACCAAACAGCATGGGTCATTGGGGTCAGTTGTCTTGGTGCAGCCTGCTGGTAAGTTAGGATATTGTGGACATCTAGAAAGAAAATTCAGAAAATTAATTTCAGGACTAACGAAAGAATCACTATGGAACAAGGAATTTCTAAAATCAAAGTCACAACTTTCAGATACTATAAATCACTTTTTATTTGGGAGAACTTTATGCTTGCGAAAATTTCATTCTTGCATATATTTGTATTGTTAAGGATTATATACAAAAGAAACCATCATTCGCAAAGAATTTGTCTCGCTCATAAATACACAATAGCTATATAAATTTCACAAAAAATAAGGTGATCTACAGTTTCTTAAAACAATATTCTGGAATTAAAACATTCATCACTTTTTAAAAGTCTGCTTACCGTTATTTAGATCTTTTATTGATTATATTCTAGAAAGATGTCCTCTACCTGTCAAAGCAGTTGTACAGGTTGTTATCAGCATCATCACATCGGCATGTTGTAGAGCAACCATCCTGCCAAGTCTGTCCTTGAGTGTAAGGAACTCCCTTATACACACAGAAAGCTACAAAATAATCAAGGAAAAATGTAAAACAAAATAAGTTAAAAAAAAAAAAAATCATATAAATTAAAAAAGGTGAATTTAATTTAAAAAATATCAGAAAATGAAACAGTGTAAATACTTGGTGGTTTGGTTGGAGGTGGTGTTGGTTGTCCTGGGGCAGGAGTAGTGGTCTGACGGCACACAGCAACCTTACAGCAGTAGTCATTGGGATCTGTCTGTAGGGTACAGCCAGGAGACAGTCGGGGAAGTGCAGGACACCTGTTGATAATTAAACCTATACTGTACAGCTGTGAGCTTGCATGGGTGAATGCTCAATCTAATTAATAACTTTTTTTCATAGGAATACTAGTACTTCACAATAAAAAAAATCAATAACACAGTGAAACATAGTTACAGTAAACATGCTTATAATGAATTCATGCAAACTGATTTTCATTCTCTGTTGTTTTACAATGTACTATGAACTTATTGGATATAATGAATTACATTATTAATGAATCAAAATTGTTCATTCTTTTTGCCTTGCTATAAAGATGTTTTACTGTATTTCTCTAATATATGTAATTTTCTGTGTATGTTTATGAAAGTTTTCATAATTATATCTTTCTGGAAGAAAAATAATGGAATAATCTGTTCATAAGGAGCATGTAAGCTCTCTTCTACCAAAACATAGTAGCCCACCTCTCGGTACACTTGTAACGTCCTGTCATTCCATCCTCACATATACAGGTGTACTTGCATCCATCTTGCCATTTTTCTCCTGTCTTGTAGGTCAAACCATTGTAAATGCAAACTGTAAGGAGTACAAAAAATATTTTTAATTCCCCTATGCAATTCTATCCTTCTAATCTTTGTATTAAGTAGTAAAAAAGATGTAAAAATACCTTTGTAACTTTCATACATATAGATGTATGTATATGCATGAAAAATCTCTTATCACTGGACACTATTGTAGTTAAATTATGAGACATAACAGCTCACCATTTGGTGGAGGAGTGCTTGGTTGAGGAGAAGGAGTTGGCTGTAGAGTGGGCAAGAAGGGGTTACTGGTGGTTGGTGGAGTGGGGGGCAGGGTTTCAGTGATTCCAAATCCTGTGAAGGAGCCAGGCTGTCCCTTGATGGTGACTGGCTGGTTTGGTCCTGGGGTGGGTGTGGCACAGCGTGGTACCTGGCAACATGTGGGATCATTGGGATCTGGGATCAACGTGCATGTTGACGGTAAGCTGTCATATGTGTTACATCTGGAGAAAAAGTGGGATTTTTAAAATTCAAAATAAAGTAAATCTTACATACGAAATGCCACAATACACAAGCATCTGTTTTAAAATGAAAAGGAACCACTTGAATAAAACAATCTTGAAGTAAAGCCTCTTGCAAAACAAATAAATCAAATCATAATTAAATGACACTTGAGCTTAATTTTACCTCTGTCAATTGCAACTTTGATGGTGTTTTTCAATTCATTTAAATAAACATACAGGTATTTCTCTTCAGAAGTCATGAAGTTTCACAGACTAAATAATTATTTATTTTTAATTAATACAGTCACACAAACCTCTGGCTGCATCTATAGTAGCCTGTCTTTCCATCTTCACACACACAAACTCTGGCACATCCATCATACCATGTCTGTCCCTGACTGTAGGTCTTGCCATTCATAATACAAATATCTACATGAAAAATTGCAAAAAAATGTTATGTCACAATGAGGCCTTCTTTAGGCACCTACGCATCTACTCATTATCATCATGTAATTATACAGTAAAACATGGTTACAATGAACACACTTGTGGAGGAACACAGTTGTAATGAATTAACACTAACACCAAGGTCTTTTCATTTCTTGTAGTTTTAAAACATATCATGAACTTATTGGATATAACAAATTAGGTTTATAACAATAACAGAATTGTTCCTCCCTGTCATTTAGCTATAAGCATGAAATACCGGTACTATATTTATACAGTCAAACCTCATTATCTTGAAACCAATTGGATGAGATATCAGAGGATTCAAGACATCGAGGGTAAAATACATAAAGAATAAGTGGTTGGCACTTCCAACTCATTTTGACATATCCGTGATATTCAAAATATAGATGTTTGAGAACCCCAAGTTCAACTGTACTTACTTTTGGGTGTTGGAACAGGAGTGTTTGGTGGGTTGGTCAGGTATGGGTTTGGCACTGGAGTGGTACCTGGTTGTGGTGCAAGGGTACCTGGGTTGTTGGGGTTGATGCCTGTGACGGGTGGTCTGGTTCCAGTGCCGATGTTGAATGTTGGGACAGGAGATGGTGTGGGCTGTAGGCACTGCAGCATCTTGCAGCAAGGATCTTTTGGATCAGTGACAATCTGGCAGTTAGGTGGTGGTACTACACCATCCATAGATGGACACCTGTAAGAAATAGAAACATCCCATGGCTTCAAATGTTAAATAGATTAATTTCTAAATTACTGGCATTGCATAATGAAGAACAATGTATTTATTGCTTTCATGGATATCAAACACATCCCTTCAAGTGATGTTGCAAACCCAATTTTTCACCTATAGTGTACATGTGTGGTCTTTTTTTACACCACATTTTATACATATAACTTCAATTAGTTTTAACATTTCTATCAAAATGAGATCCAAAGGTGGTTTAATTTGAGTGGTTCTGCAAAGCAAAGAATTTAATATTATCGCAAATCTTGCTTGAAAGTATACACTATGACCGAAATAGTGATGCGTTGAGTGACGACACTGCCGGTGTTGAATCTGACTGAAATACAATTGAATCTGACTGACATACCATTGCGAAATCCAACAAAGAATCTGATTGGTGCATTTTTTATAGGTCCGCCCACATTCTCAAATGTACTGCCGAAAAACGTGGAATGTTTCCAAGATAGAAAACGGGCAAAAGATCTAAAGTATTTTCTTTTGGTGAATAAGTGGGATGATGCAATACCTTATTAAATGATTGTGAGTGTTGGTAAACTGTTAAATGGCCTTGCAAATAAAGTCTGTGCCAGGACTTCATGCATCTGTATATGTACCCCGGGACATACATGTATTTCTGCGATTGAAAAACATGGCCGTCCCCCCCCCCCCCCCCCCCCCCCCCCCCCGTTTTCTTCAGTACATAAATAAAATTAAACGTACTTAGATTCGGTGAATATATATTTTTAATTATTTATTTTTTAACATGCAAGTATATATGATAATTATTTTTTTTTTATAATGAATATATAAATAATATCCGCCGTTATAGTAAAAATTGCACTGAAAAAAACACAAGGATTTCGAATGTTCTGGTCATTTCTTTATTGCCATGACGGCCGTTAAAATGGGTATTCAGTAGCACACACACATTTGAAACATGGTATTTGTGACAGTTGTGGCAATAAAACAGTAAACTTTTGAATAATTCCGATGTTTCACGTGTTTTTACCAGCTATCAATATATACTAGTATTTTTTTTTTCAATAACAAGTGCTCCGGTATATCAGCTGGGTATGCTAAAACAATAATGCCCGAGTTTTCAATTTGCTTGTGTTTGCCTACCCAATGTAAAAGTTCACTTGTTTACTCACTAGGGACTAAAACATTAAGAAAAAGATTTTTAGTGCGCCGAAAAGTCATACAGACTATCCAATTTAACGAACACAGAAAATGGAAAATGTCGTCAATTTATTGCAGAGGAAATCGGCAGATACATGTAGGATAAATCAGTTTTTGTCATTGAACAATATACATGTACCGTATGTGAAAGGAATATCACATGCGGAAATATGATATTTTGGTTTGTTTCTTTTTTTCTTAGTTCAAGTTTGCAACCATCAAACTTGGCTATTGGCTAGGCCGTTGGACGCTTTCCAACTATATGTAGGCAAAGGATACCACAAGAGAGTGGGCGGGTCCTAATCAACCAATTAAAACGCATGTTTTATAAAATGCAATCCGTGATTCAAATTGTTCAATTGTCAAATCCAATAGTGTCATCACTCAACGCAACGCTATTTCAGTCGAAGTGTATACTTTCAAGCGAGATTTGCGGTAATAGTACAGTAAAACCTGTTTTGTTGTTGTGTAATCTGAAATATTGTTTATTATGTTGTAAAAATTTAGTCCCTTTCAGTAAAATTAATTTGTTGATATGTTGTCTAATCTAGAATGTTGTCTACTGACCAGCCAATTTCATGGAACCAGTGGTGTCCAGATTAGACAAGTTTTACTGTAACCTTTTTTTTCGAGAGCATATGAAGGGTCTGAGGTAGCTATTAGCTTATTAGACTGACCTGTCCTTGCATCGGTATCTTCCAGTCTGCATGTCTAAACATTCACAATTGTAGAAGCAGCCATCTTTCCATGTCTGTCCAGCATTGTAAGAAATTCCCTTGTACAGACATCCATCTAGTGATGGAAAATTTCGTTTTATTGATTGCGCATATCAAGCACCAACTTATCATATCATAAATATTTGTTTTCTCCACCTGGTAAACCTCCAATCATATATTTACAATATATGTATATATATATATATATATATATATATATATATATATATATATATATATATATATATATATATATATATATAAATATGCAACTCAATAAACATAAATTGCATTTAATTTGGTTGCTTTAAAAAAAAATAATTTATATAATTCTTTTAAATATTATGACAGTATAAAGTAAATAGATATAAGATATTTAGTAAATTTCAATTCTGAAAAAAAGATAATTCCATGACAAAAGAATAATGTAGAGAGTATAACTACTTACGTCCTCCATTTGGTCCTGATCCGTAGGCTACAGCTGTAGGCATTGGTAGTGTATATGGAGTGGGGGATGGTGTGGGAGCGGGTACCTCTCCTGGCTTAGGTGAGGGAGTGGGGGCCACTGTTGGGGGTTTCATAAGTTCTGGGTGGCAGACAGGTTTCTTGCAGCAAGAATCAGCAGGATCAGACTCCATGGTACATCCATCAGTGAGCTGGTACACTGGACATCTGATAAGAGGAAACAGATATGAAGATTCAAGTGGAGCTACTGTGGTTAATCCACATACAAAAAGACAGCTAACAATGAGAGCTATCGTCTATTTCAATGTACCCACAAGATAGAATCTACACTAAGTCCTAAAAATAAACTTATTTTCATACCTATCATCACATCTGTAGAATCCTGTGGTTCCATTCTCACAGATGCAAACCAAATCACAACCATCTTTCCAAGATTGTCCTTGTGCAAAGGGTACACCCTTGTACATACAGACAGCTAGAAGAAAAAACACATTGCCAATTATAAGTATATTGAAATAATTAAAAGCTACCTATATCGTAAACTTATAAGATCAATGATGAGCCAAATAAATGTCCCCATGTTTTTTTAAATTAGGAGTTGACTTTTCTCACTTAAATGTGAACAGTATTAGAACTCATAATAAAGAAACTGGACAATTTACTGTGTAGATCCCAAAAGCTGTATTTATTGCATAATGCATCTGTAGGTCATTTTTGCTAACCTGGTCGTCCATTGATGGTGGTGGGTGTTGGTGCTTTGATTACAATGGGGGATACGTTGGGGGGACAGTATGGCTTCTTGCAGCAAGGCTCATTAATATCTTGAACCAACTGACAGCCTGGATTCAGATCTGTGATTCTTGGGCATCTATCAACAAAGAATGCATCTCATTTAATGAAAATCATGTTTAAAAACATTAAAACTGATATAGATTTTTGTCATAAAAATTTATTTTTTGCTGCTTGCAGAAATTTCATCAGATGAAAATTTATGAAAATAAGGATCAGAATCTATTTGCTTTAGAAATCTAAATAAGCAGACATCTTACTTTTCAGTACATTTGTAAACACCAGTCATTTGGTCTTCACAGACACAGTCATAGTCACAGCCATCCTGCCATCTTTGTCCCTGTGTGTAGGATTTACCCTTGTAGATACAAGTGTTGGCTGAAAAAAAAATCAAAACATTGATTTCTTTCTACTATATCTGATAAGCTTCTATAAGCTTCTGTATACGCATATAATGAACAACTGGACATTGTCCTAGCAAATTACTGGCAAAAATCAAAGCACAGTTAAAAGTTGTGCAAGTTCCACAATATTTTTTGATGCATGCAGATTCAGAAATCAAAACCTACGCAAAAAAAAAAAAAAAAAAACAAAGCACAGTAAAGTATATAAAAAATGTTTATAAATTTCAAACACTGCAAAAAACCCAGTAAATTTTAATGATAAATATTTTCTTTTAATGTAAATACTTGACAAGAATATTAATAAATAAGAAAATGTATCAAATCATGATCCTATGAGAGACTTACGTTTGTAAATAGCTGGTGTTGTTGGCACTGGTTGGCGAGTTGTGAATTGTGGTGGCAGAGTATAATTTGGAGGGTAAGTTCCTTCTGGGTATGGGGTGTATGGCACGGTAATACCAGGTGGGTATGTTCCTGAAGGATAGGGTGTCAAGTATGGAGGATAGGTTCGTCCTGGGATTAAGTATGGCTGGTTTGGATTTCCACCTGTATATCCTGGTGGGTATGTTCCACTTGGGTATGGTCTTGGTGGAGGAACAGTTCCTGGTGGATAGGTTCCACTTGGATATGGAGTCTGGTTAGGTGGATATGTCTGATATGGCTTAAATGTGATTGGAGCACCACCAGTGAAATAACCAGATGATGGTTTGATTGGTGGATAAGTACCACCTGGATATGGTGTATATGTTGGGTAAGTCAGATTTGGTGGATAAGTAGGACCTCCTGGATATGGAGTGGCTCCTGGTGGATAAATGGTGCCACCATTGTAATGAGGATAGTTAGTGACTAGATAGAATGGAGTATAGCTAGGTGGGAATGTTCCTTGTGGATATGGTGTCATTGGTGGGACAGTTTGATGGGGAGGGTATGTTTCACCAGGATATGGTGTAAGGTTGGTTGGGTAAGTCTGGCCAGGAATAAATGGACTCTGTGTGGTGGGTTGTGGTTGCTTGAAAGTGAATCCTTGAGGATAGAATCCACCTGGGTAAGGTGTACCCATTGGAACAGTACCAGTTGGATAGGTGCCAAATGGATATGGTGTTTGATTAGTTGGATAGGTACCACCTGGTCTGAAAGTGGATGGTTTGTAATATGGTGGAGGAGTGTTATTTGGTGGATAAGTTCCTCCAATGAAAGGTGTGTATTGTGGCACAGTCACACGTGGTGGGTATGTTCCACTTGGGTAGGGGGTTTTATTGGGAGGGTATGTCTGTCCTGGCATAAATGTTGGAGGTGTTTGTCCTGGTCTGAAAGTAAAACTAGGTGGGTATGTTCCTCCAATGAATGGAGTATACTGGTAGGGTACTGTGCCTGTGGGATATGTTCCACCTGGATATGGAGTCTCTTTTGTAGGATAAGTATACCCAGGAACCAGAATTGGGACCTGTGGTTTTGGAGTTGGTGATGGACGGGGAGTGTATCCCATAGGATAAGTTCCACCGACAAATGGAGTAGGAGGTGGTACAGTTCCTGTTGGGTATGTTCCCTGTGGGTATGGTGTTTTATTGGTGGGATAGGTCTGGTATGGTGCAAAAGTTGGCTGAGTGAAATATGGTCCAAATGTAAAGCTTGGTGGATATGTTCCACTTGGGTATGGAGTGTAGGTTCGTGGAGGAACAGTGCCAGTGGGATAGGTTCCACCAACATAAGGGGTACGTCCTGGAGGATAGGTACCACCAGGGATCAGTGGAGGGTTAGTAAAGTAAACCACTACAGGACTGTAAGGAACTGGGGTTGTTACTGGACTAAAACCTGGAGGATAAGTTCCACCTCCTGGATAGATGGTAGGCTGTGGGTATGTTTGCCTTGTTGGATAGGTGCCACTTGGATATGGTGTCAAATTTGGTGGGTAAGTTTGTCCTGGTTTGAATGTTGGGATTTCAGATGGATTAGGTGAGTAGTTGACTGGATAAGTTGCTCCTGGATATGGTGTGTAAGTCCTTGGTGGTTGTGTAGGAACAGTTCCTGGTGGGTAGGTGCCTCCTGGATAAGGTGTTCCTGATGGGTAAGGTCTTCCTGGGATCAGGATTGCTGGGGTAGGACGTGGAGTGGTGTACACAGTACCACCAGTGAATCCTCCATAGAATGGTGTGGGTGGTGTGGGATTTGGAGTGTAGATGGGTCTCTGAGTGGGGCCTGGTGTGACCTTTCCTCCTTGAATGACCAGAGGTGGAGCTGTGTTATAGTTTCCTGTAGATGGACACTCTGGGATCTTACAACAAAGTGGGTCTTTTGGATCAGCGACCAATTTGCATTCTGCTGGTGGTGCCTGGAAGGTTGGGCACCTGTTAAAAAAAAGGGGGCCAATATTTTGTAAAATTACATGGGTACAGGATGTGTTATGAAAACAAAACAACATCTAGCTAAAAGTAAGTACACTGTGTGTCCATCACTTTGAACGAGAATGTCTTACCTTTGATTGCACCTGTACACACCAGTTACACAGTCTTCACAGATACAGGAGAAGTCACAGCCATCATACCACTGCTGACCTTGGAGGTAGCGCTGTCCTTTGTACTCACAGGTACCTGACAACCATAATATCAATACAATTAATAAAAACAATATCAAAAAAATGCTAAGTTTTAAACACAAATGATATATAGAAAGTCAAGTGCAAAGACGTTATTTTCATCAAACACACTGAGTTGTCAAATCAGTGAAAATCTACCAGTTAACCAGTCCTTTTAACCATCAAGTACTCAATTTCTTAATCAATTGGGAAAAAGAGAATGACTCCTTATTTGTATCTACTATATACACTGAGTATATTTATATGTATATTTATCTCTTTTAATCTTTACACAAGCAAAAAAAAAAAATTCATATTTTTTTTTATTGTTTCATCACAATAACAGCATTAACAAACACAAGAATCAGCATATAATGATATTTGAGCCTATCAACAGTTGTCTCTGCAATGTTACTGATCTTTTAACCAAATAAATGTTTAATTCTATTGACAGTTGAAAACTTACATTTTGGCTGTGGAGTGGGTTGTGGTGTGGGTTTGACAGTGTATACTGGATTTGGGGGCTGGACTGTGGGATTGGGATTAGGACCTGGCTGTGTAGTCTGAGAAGGATTGGGAGCAGGAGTAGGCTGGGCACACTCCACAATGTCACAGCAAGGGTTGGCAGGGTCCTTATGAAGTCTGCATCCCTGTGGCAAGTCAATGTAACGTGGGCATCTACAATGTGCATCATTAATTGTAGTGTACAGCCTATTCAACCCTTACACATCCACCTCCCTTAAAACTATGATATATGTAATCGATCTTGATAGCAAAGATATAAATAATTATTTTTAAACTGTATGCATAACAGGCATTTAATAACATATGTTAAACAATGGAACATAGATCAAATACATGTACTACTGCAGATATTTGTACAAAATGCAATTCAACTCATTTGTGAATTGTGATAATAGATTGTACTGAATGTGATCTTACTTGGGATTACATCTGTATTTTCCATGCTCAGCATCATAACAATCACAAGTGTAGTCACATCCATCATCCCATTTCTGTCCTTGCATGTAGGTGACACTCTTATATACACAGAAACCTGCCAAAAATGAAGATTGGTATTCACATATAAAATCTCCTGAAGATATTCAGGCGTTAAAAAATGTCTGAAGTGTATCAAAATCTGTCAAATGGACACTCTGGTTGCCTATATTACTGAGTCTTTCTATATCAAAGAGGAAAATATAAATGAAACTGCATTCAAACTTAGGGCTTTTGTAATGAAAAGAAAATTGATTACATACCAACTGGTTTTGGTGATGGTTGAGGTTGTCCGGGAACTGGGCTTGGTGTGGGCAGGTTGACCTTTCCTGTGATGGGAACAGGCTGAATGGTAGGTACTGGATTAGTCTGATGTGGGCCTGGTGTGGGCTGTGGGCAAACTTCAACCAGACAGCAAGAGTCTTCAGGGTCAGTCTTCATTGTGCAACCTGGAGTCAGGCTGGAAAATGTGGCACACCTGGAAGAAAAATCAAGATTAGTCTACTTCGAAATAAACTTTTCTCAATTTCTGAACTGTAATAATCAAAATTAATCCTGACAACTTTCACATGTCTTGATTAATATGAGAAACTGTAGCAGTCTCAATGTTGGGATTTTGGGGTATATACTTTCCAATCAGACTGACCTCTGGTTGCATGTGTAGATACCACGGCTGGAGTCGTCGCATCGACACTTGTAATTACAGCCATCTTCCCAGGTCTGTCCTTGCAGGTACTGAGCATTCTTGTACACACAGAATTCTATAAGGAGTAATATAAGTTATAACAATTCAATATCACATAATACTTTTGAGTTAATAATACATGTATTACAAACTTATCCCCAGCAGGAATGTTCAACTCAAATGACTGATTGATGTGCATTATTTAATTATTTACTTGAAAATATGAGAAAAGAAATTATGACATCTGGTTTGTTGATTGTCATTCAAATTTCTTTGAGAATATTCACTAGCCAGATTATAGATCCTGATACACGTATATTATTTCTGACTTCTTTGGACCTACCTAACTCAATATGACAATTATTTGTTTTGAGATCAGTAACTTGCAGACTCACGTTGTTTTGGGGGGAGTGTCTGAGGGAGAGCAGGATTGGGTGTGGTGGTTGTTCCTGAACCCTGAACTACTCCTGGATGACCAGGGATGTTGCATTGTGGCTTCTTGCAGCAGGGATTGGCGAAATCATTAACCATTCTGCAGGTATCTGGCAGATTGGTGTACACTGGGCACCTGTTATAATTTAAATCATCACAATAAAACCTTTACTCTAAATGCTCTCAACAAAACTTTTTTTGGATACTGTCTATATTTAAAACAGAAACTTGAAATACATATCTGTTTACTGCATACAGTGAAATTTTTGTCCCCATTTTATTTTTGCCCCTTTCCCAATTCTCATCATCGGGTGAATTCAACAGAAACATAGTCTTTTAAAACAACTGTGTCTGGGCATTTACAATTGGGGCCAAATCATTTGAAAGTTATTAGGGCCAAAATAACATAGACAACTGTATACAGTACTATAGATATGGGATTTTTTAAAAATATTTAAGGCTACATTAAGTTGGGAAGGAGAAGGATGCTTAAACAAAGCAGAATATTATAGATTATTAATGCAGAAATATCAACACTTATATTGCTCAGTGATGAAAACAGATATCTACCTGTCCACACACTCATAGTGACCTCTGAGGGCATCAGTACATGTACAGGTGAAGTCACAGCCATCCTCCCATCTCTCTCCTGCCTGATATTCTACCCCCTTGTACACACACTTACCTGCAAAATATTTCAAAATAATTTTGAACATTTTTAATGGATACCAATTTCAAAAGCTGCAAGCTCAATTTTTTTTTTACAACTCAAGAATGTTTTAAATCAATAATTCTTATTTTGAAATGGCAATTAATGTATAATTATTATCAACAAAAAAATGGCAATGGACTTATACATATATTTACTTACCAACTTTTCCTACAGTCTGTCCCTGATATGTCTTGGGGGGGATAGGGTGAGGTTGAGGATTGGTAGTATTTACTGGGGTACAGTCGGGGATCCTGCAACAGGTAGGATCTCGTGGGTCTGTGATGTAGTTACAGCCTGGCTCAGCATTTAAGATTTCTGGGCATCTGTAATATAAGATCAGATTCATCAATGTCAATAATTACCTCATCAATGATACACTTTCTCTTCAATTCTCAACTTATAAGGAAAATTATTATGAATGAAATATCATGTAAGAATAATATGAAACATAAATAAACGCTTTTGTTTGCCTTGTACCCTATTCATAATGAACTTGACTTTAGGTTAAGTTGTTTGCTTTTTGTTGTTGTTGTTGTTGTTGATGTCTTTGTTTTGTTATTCCAATTTTTTTTTTCATTTAAAAATTGAAACACTTTAAATTTTAAATGAAAAGCTAACAATGAAGAGAAAAAAACAATTTAACACTCCTTCAATTCCTTTTTTTTTTTACATTTTAATTTTAAAGTCATTAACTAAAGTCTTTTAAAAGATAAATTTTCATTCATAACAATTTCACTCATTACAGGAAATTAAATCCCTGTATAACAGACCTGCTAAGACATCTGTAGACTCCATTTTCAGCATCCTCACAAGTACACTTGTAGCTGCAGCCATCATACCAGGACTGGCCTTGTTGATATTGTTTGCCATTGTACACACAGAAGTCTGTTGAAAATATTTCCCAAAATTCTTAACTAAGTACATAAATAGATACCATAAATTGTATTTAATATACATGAACAGTCAAACCTAGTTATCTCAAACTCAATGGGGCTATGGAAAAAAAATCAAGATCTATCCAAGGATTCAAGACATTGAGGTTAAACTACATGTATATAAAGAAAAAGAAGTTAGGACTTCCAACTCATTTAGACATATATCCACACTTTATGAGATATTGATGTTTGAGATTCCGTAGTTCAACTGTATTAAATAATGAAATATTTACATAGTTGAAATATCTAATTTATTTGTAGAGCAATTTCTCTAAGCATTCAGATTTTGCCTTGATTTAAAATCAATCAAGTTTTGACAACTTACTGCCTTGTACACTGGGAGTGGTTCTCTGGCCCTCAATCTGTGGATTATGGGGTATAAATTTACACTCAGGGACTTGGCAGCAGGGATTGTTTGGATCCTGTGTAAGTCGACAGTATGGCTGTGGTACATAGTCAAATGTTCGACACCTTAATAAACATGGAGAAACATGTATGAAACACCTTTATACTAAAAATGTTTCCCGTAAATAATACAAATATAAAAACATCAAGTCTTGCATGTGTCAGAGAATAATGACATGTTTGAAAATTTTTAAAAATTCCTTCTACAAATCAATAACTTTTAATACCCTTGTCATTTCTTTTATTACAGATAGTTTGCCTTCCATGTAGGCTACTTACTTGTCAATACATTTGTAATGTCCGAGAGCTCCATCATCACAGACACAGTTGTAGTCGCATCCGTCTTCCCAAGTCTGTCCGGCATTATAACGCTGTCCCTTGTAGATACAGAAACCTGAAGAGTTCACAAAAACAAAATAAAACTTAGATTCCTTATATTCCAAACATCATTTGTGAACAGGTACGTATCAAATATATATTGATCCATGTATTTTCTGCACCTGTGACCAATGCTTTTACAGGAAGCAGAGAAAAAAGAAATGAATGGGGCAATTAAAATTTTAATACCTTGCTTGACATTCACTGGGGCAGTTGGTGCAACAGGTTGCATTCCAGTAGTATTCAGAATGACCCAAGGTCCATCAGGATAAACAGTTGGATACAGGGTTGGGACAGGGGGCTTTACCATTCCAATCCCAGAGGTAGCTTGGCCATACGAGGGTACAGGTACAGGGATTTGGCCTGTAGCTACATCAAATCCACATTTTGGAACCATGCAGCAAGGATCATTTGTGTCTGTGACCATGACACATGTTGCAGCAAGGTTAGGGTAGGATGGACACCTAAAACATAGCAAAAAAAAATACTTAGTACTTTGAAGCTTATTTCACCTTAAACAATATTTTAATTTACAATCTTTATCTTTTTTCATATTAAAAATGCATTTAAATCGTTGTATACTGTGGAATCATTTTAATTCATGGGGGTCAATGTTGGTGGACAAGCAAAATTTTAATTGTTCATGGGGACGTAATTTTCTGGGTTACTCGTTTATACGATAGATTCAATGAATCAATATGTTTACAAAATAAACGTTTTTGGGGATGTAAATTTGTGGGTAAGGGTGACCTGAGAAATCCACGAACATTGGTCCCCCACAAAAAATGATGATTCCACAGTAGGTATCTTAGAAAAACATGGTTCAGTTCTAATCAAAATTAATTCTAATGGCTTCCTTGAAATTTTATCAAATAAGAACATTTGCAATCTCCCACTTCCTTCCCTAAATGCAAATTAACAAAGTAAAGGTCCAATAAGGATACATACTTTTCACGACATTTGTAGTCTCCTGTGGCAGCATTCAAACATGAGCAAGTGTACTTGCAGCCATCATCCCACATTTGTCCTTGTGCATAAATCTGACCATTGTACAGACATCCCTCTGCAAATAAATTCAAATGAATTTTGCTGCTTTTTATTTCAGTTTTCCAAGCAAATGCATTTTTATTAGTGAAGAAAGACCCACATACTTAGTGTGGGGGCCATGAATCCTGTTCCTCCAGATCCTATTTGGGTCTGACCATAGGGTGGGTTCTGAATGTGGTTGCCAGGGGGGTACAGTACATTGATCAATCCTCCATTTCCAATGGAGTTAATGTTCTGACTGGATGTGTAGAAGACTCCAGACTGACAGTTTACCTGGGGACAGCATTCACCTCTCTTGGTTACAACATTGCATCCAGCTGGTAAGTTGTTATACTGTGGGCACCTGAACAAAATTTTTTTTTACTTAAATCCAACATAATCAAACATTAAACACACAATGGGCAATCTAAAAATGTAAGAGGCAGCATACCATTATATATCAAACTATAGGGCTGTCCTAACATAACTAATAAAGAAAAAATCCAAGCCCCCCCCCCCCCCCCTTTCCACAAAAGAAAGACATCATTTTTGCCTTAGAATAAAAAAGTGCAGATCTTGTACTTTCTACAGTTGTCTTGACTACCTCCACAAAAAGTCCCTAAGCACCTTCTAAACTCAGATATGTGGCTGCAATTGGCAAAAAAAGATATCATCCTTTATATTAAGTTGGCTAAAGTCCTTAGTGCTTCAAACTAAGAAAATTTTGAAAGAACAAGTGTATTTCTTCTTACGCATCATTGCATCTGTAGTAGCCATAGTGGGCATTTTCACATGTACATCTAGTGCTACAATCGGGTTCCCAAGACTGTCCTTGCAAGTAGGTCTTACCCTTGTAAATGCATACATCTACAATAAAAGCAGTCCTATAAAGTCAACTTAATGCAAATGGTAAATAATAAAATTTATTAATAAAATGCAATCACTTAGTAAATGGAATAAAATCTAACTTAATTATATGGAAACATATTTAATTTCCTTTTTTTCCAGTAAACTTAACATTGTACTGCATCCACTTCTAAGTTATATATATACAGTGTACATGTAATTCACTTTACTTACCTCCAGCAGCTGGCTGAACAACAGAGTTCTCTGAAAATGGAACAAAAGAAGAATACAATTTGGAAATTTCAACTTCAATAGTGTTTTCACAGTCTTTCATTTACAATATTGTAATGCTAGATTAAGATTCTTGCTTTTAATTTAATATAAGACATATTTCTGGGACTTTTGAATTTTTTTTTTTATTACATAAACGATTAAAATAAAATCCTTCAAATTAAAAAAAAAAGAAGACTTACGACAGATCCCACAGTATTTTCGGCAATTGCTTGAAGCCCACTGTGCATAAGTGGTGCAAATGGATTTTCCATACACTTTACAGTTGGTTGCAACATCTACACAGGGCTGAGGTGGTACCATGTTCTGAGCTGTATAAAAAAAAGTTTTCCTCACAAACTTTCTTTTATTTTAATGAAATAAGGCACTTCATATACTGTATACTTTTTTCCCACAGGGTCATAATTTCGTGGAATCACAATTTCTGCTCCATGTGCAGGTAGAAAATTACACAGATTTCTTGATTTTGCCATTGTATGTCTTAAATGCATTTGAGAACACAGTTATAAAGAGCAAGAGCCACTTAGGGCCTTTTTTGGCCCTGAGAATTTCTGAAAAATTGAAACTCCTCAGTTTTGGCTGAATATGCAGTATTTATAACTTGGATCCTTAGTGACCATGTATCTATTGAACATGACGTAATTTTCTCTCTAATCAATGCATTATGACGTCATAAAATGCGTAATTTTTCCCATATCCTGTAAATTCCCTTAAAAATGACTAAAAGTTGAGGCATTTTTTCAATATTTCAAATAGAGCACAACCTCTGATCGAAAATATGCAATTACATAATGAAAGATCTGTTTCTGAAGATCACAAAACATGTTTTAATTTTTGGATCGTGGGCTGCGCTTATATTTTACTTCTTTGCTGAAGGTAGTCAAATACACATGTTTTCTGCAAAATTCAAGAGCATTGCATTTTCTCAAAGCCTGTTTTCCAATACCAATATTCTCAAAAAGAAATTTTGTTACAGGAAATGAAAGCACTAAGTCTCTACTTTATTTTGATACATGAAATGGGACAGAGGGTGATAATTAATTGATATAAGGACTGTGCAGGGCCATTGTATGCATAAAGTGAACCTAGCTCTTTCTGCGGAAAATCTGTGACCGCATACTAAGCATACATTAATCCCACACGGAAAAAAAAATATGTCTACAGTACCTACTGGATACAGCCTTATGAGAAATTCTTCAACCAATGAAATTACATGTATGTGGAGGATAACAAGTTAATACACTTATTATTCTTAAATAAACAAAGAATATCACGATTTCAAATACTACCAGGTGCAGAGATGATTGTCAATTTCAATACCGACATGTACTTAAGTTATACAGTACAGACCTGTTCCATCACCACTGGTAAACCCATATCCAGTGTAGCTACCCTGCTGTTGATCAAATTCACATGATGGGGTTGAGCAGCAGGAACCAGGATCCTTGTGTAGGTGACATCCTCGGGGCAGGATGGAATAAGTGGGGCACCTGATTTATTCAAAACATTGACATATTGCAACAGAAAATAACACATTAACTACTGTAATAAAGCTTTAAAAAAAAGCAAAGTGTAAACCTTTTAAACCCATCCCCTTATTTAAATAAAAATTTTCTCTCAATTTTTACTAAGAAAGGTATAATATACATGTATGTATTGGTACTAAGTGGAGATGTACGTAACTTTCATGATGTATGTATTTCATCTAAAACACTTTTCCTAACTTTGCATTTTATGGGGTAAAATTGCACTTAAAAGTTCTATCCATAGCCCCAGACAGTCCTTATAAAAAAAAAAGATATTCAGCTTACAATTGTTCACAGGAGTAGTAACCCTTAGAGGCATCAAGACAAGTACACTGATATTGGCAGCCATCTCTCCAGGTCTGGCCTTGGAAGTACATCTTGGATTTGTAAGCACAAGTAGCTAAAGAAAAGTAGAATCAAATGAAAATTTCCATAAGTCATGAAAAAAAAATTTAAAAGTGCAACAGCCCTCTCAAGATAATTAACAGTTAATTAATGCTGTCTGAGATTTACTCACGTATTCCAGTGGCTGTGGTTGCCATTGCTGTGTTGTTGAATCGGTTGACTGATGGGTTAAAATTACACACTGGCTGTAGACAGCATTCGCCCTCTTTTTTCACCAATGTACACATGGATGGGAGATTATAGTACAGAGGACATCTGAAGGAATATATTTTGAATTATTTATATTTTTTTCAATCTAAATGCTAAACATTAGTGCAACATTGCCTGAGAAACTTTTAAATAACTTTTTTGGCCTTAAATTGAGATTGTTTTCTTCGAATGAAAAAATGAATGCATTTGTAAAATCCCCATTCATTCTCAGCTTCTTTTCTCACATAGTACATTTATATCAATAAATTTTTGTTTAAAAACTTGCAATAATTCACCAAAGAACCAACACAAATGACAAAAAAAGGGATTAAATATAATAAACTCTGAAAGTATTCAACCTGTTGTAGCATTTGTAGTCTCCCTTGTTCCCATCTACACATACACATTCATAATCACATCCATCTGTCCATTTTTCTCCAGTCTGGTACATCTTTCCTTTGTAGTTACACATTCCATCTGCAGACATAGCAGAAAAGAATTATGAAAACACTATAACAATTAACAACAGCTCATTTGAAATTCATTTTTTTTTTTGGAAAGGGGGGGGGGGGTATCAGAAAAGAATTATGAAGTCACAAATAATTAAACACTTTAATAACAACAGCTCCTTTGAAATTCAAGTATTTTTGTTTTTTGTTTTGTTTTGTTTTGTTTTTTGTTTTTTGTTTTTTTTTTTTTGGGGGGGGGGTATCATTTCAAGAGTGAAGTATATACTTACAGAATCCATTGGAGCTGGCTGATGTACCTGAAATCCACAGAGGAAAATGTAACTACATTTTAGTTTGGATGTTTATTAACAAAGAAACTTTTAAAATTTGTTTACATATGCATTAAAAAAATGAAAAAAGTAATGCTTACTATAAAATGTTTAATAACAAGTATTTATCAGTTTGATTATGCATGCATAATTAACATCCACATATTGTTGTTTTATAGAAGAATTAAAAAAAAATGATTTTTCAGGCTTAAAAAATTATATTGATGTTACAAATTCCAAGCCAGCTGAACAATTCGTCACAATTTGTTGGACTAACTTGTTTTGGATCAGTACAACTTTTTCATTTATTTTTATAAATTGCATCTACTGACCACAGAATCCGCAGTAAAGTTTGCAGTTGTCCTGGGCCCAGCTTCCATGGGACTTACACACATCTCTGCCATAACTCTCACAGTTTGTAAGTTTGTTGGTGCATGATGGGAACTTTGTAATATATTGATCTACAATTGAAATATTATGTATATATAATAATTCATTGATTGTTTATAAGTTGATAACATGTTTAGATGTCAAATCAAGTGAAATGTAGAGTGAATAATACAGGAATCAAAACTTAACATTGGCCAAAAAAGTTGTAGGCAGCTAGTGCTGCATGGCCATAAAACTGTTAAACATCAATTAAAAATCAACATATATGTACATGTACCAATTAAATATAAATAATAATTATAAATAAATAATTATTTATTAACTGTTAAATCAGTTTCAAGTTACAACTTATTTGTATACATTTACTCAGGTGTTTGATTCAGTATAGGTTTTTCTTACTGTAAATTCACAATATTTTTTCATGAATAAACATTATCAAATGAATACATCATAAGACATTATTAACTTTAAACATTTTTATTTTAAAATAATCTTCCCTTATTCAAAAACTTGTCAAAAATCCTTCCTAAACAATATTATTTTGATTTCATTGTAGTAAACACATGTAGTAATCACTCTGTCTGCAGTACTCACATCGGAAGTGTTCCAAAGATACTAAACGTTCTCATTAGTCTAGATACGCAAACTGTTATCAATCCGAAATATTTATTACGAAATTTGTTGCCACGTCTCATGATAATTCATTTGAAACGTAATATCATACCTTTCTTATTAAAAAAAATTAATCTTTATTGTATAATTCACCCATATGGGTCAAGCAATTAAAAAAAGATGATGCAGAATAATTAAAAGATAATGGAGAATATTTACAGTTAAATGAACAATTACTGAAATCAGAGACAGACTGATAAATTCTAGTTAAAATTTTATATTTATCTGGATCTAGTTCATACTTACATGAACATAGTCCACATGACTTTTTGCAGTTGGCTTCTGCCCACTTTGGATAATCTCTGCATACGTTGTTTCCGTATTCGTTGCAGTTAGTAATTTTGTCGGAACATGTAGCGGTAGAAGAGCTGGCAAAGTTGTAAGTGCTTGAAACTGTTCAAAGAAATTTAAAACATAAAAAACAAATATTATCATTATTTATATATATATTTATTTTTTGATAACTTAAAATACCGCAATCTTGTGCCTTTCCGTTAAGATTTCAAGGCCACCGGAAAGGGGGGGGGGGTGCGTTGGGCGCGACCGCAATCCCTTTTTAAAATTATAATGTTCGAAACAAAATAAATTCATTTTTAATCTGTTTAGAATAATGCTGCTTTACTTTGTTTATATGATGTGTGAAGAAATGGCTTCAAGGACGAACCACAATTCGCCAAAATGGTTACCCATTTAAAATAAAAATCTGGCTCTGAGGAAGGGATACCCCTCCCAGAACCTCCTCGCACCCCCCCCCTTTTCAGAAACCGGTCCTGGATTTAATAACTAACCAGAGCATGCTTGGTTGAGAACCTGGGTTGCCGCTTTTTCAAGTTGGTCGAAGTCGGTAACTGTGACCACGTGACTTCCAGCTGGCTGGTTGGCGATGGACTGAATCTCTTGTTGGTTGATGCTGTTTCCAATGCCAACAACATTAATTCCGATTCCGGCTTGTCTTGCAATATTCGCTGCATTGATGGCGGCTTGGCTGTCAACGGTACCGCCATTTGTAAGCAAAATGCCGATTCTTGGTACGTTGCTCCTGGCTCCACTTGTAACAGAGAACATCTCGTCTGTGGTGAATTTGATCGCATCGGCTGTGTTTGTTCCTCCACTGGTCATGTGCATATTCTCTACGGCGTGTAAAACATCTCCACGGTTTCCGTACAGTTTGAGAGGGAAGCCCATGGTTGGGTAGCTGCTGTATTGCATGACGCCCACCTGAACTTTGTCATGGCCCACGTCCATGTTGGTGATAATGTTCTTCAGGAAGTTTTGTGTTTTTTGGAAGTTTTCACTTCCGACACTTGTAGAAGAATCTACCATGAAGACAACATCGGCCCTGTGGAGACATCCTGTAAAACCAAAAAGGTACACTCAGCATACATTTACTTTGGTGACACTGTCATGTTACGTTACGTATCTTGCTTTGAATTAGGAATTTTGACTGATATACCTGTTGGAGCTGGGAGAGTGGATGTATCGGGTGGCAACTCTTCAAGAAGAAAAATACAAAATTATGTAATTTTTTTTAAATTTCATAACAGTTGATACACTATACTCTGTAAAATTGGTCAATTTTAAGGCAATGGCAGTCTAGTGTTGAATCTTATTTTTATTTTGTTTTCACTTTTGTAAGAGAGGTAACAAAATGGAAAGATTTAGAAAGACAATGTTTGCCTGAAAATGATTCCTACCATTGCAGATTTTGGTAGCGAGCATGTCAGACAAGCTGTTCAGGGTTTCGTAGTTATCAGCAAACATGGAGTATCTAAGGTCTGGGTTGCTGGATACGGATGTCAGTTCATCCACATCTACGCCGCTGCCTACGCCGATCGTGTAGATAATGGCATTATTATCCTTTGCCGTCTGGGCTTGCAGTTTAGTAATAGCCTTTGTGGTAGACGGCCCGTCCGTAAGAAGCACAGCTATGTGTGGCACATCTCCTCGGGCTCCATGTGCTGGGCTAAAGCTCTGCTGTGACATGAATTTAATAGCATCAGCAGTATCGGTGTTACCCGGGAAATACTGAATGCCACTAATTGCATGCAGAACGTCACCCTTACGCGTGTAGTCATTGAGGTAGAACTTGTTATGAACTCCGGAACTAAACGTCAGAGCACTAACGTGAACCTGGTTTTGTCCCACATTCAATTTATTTGTCACATCCTTAAGAAAATCTAATTGTTTATTAAAATTTAATTGTCCTACGGTGTCTGAAGAGTCTATCATGAACGTCACATCAGCTCTTGTATTGCACCCTGAAAGAATATGGTTAGTTTGAATATTATCAAAGATAAAAAAAAATCATGTGACTGGTCAACTCCTTCATCTAACTTTCTGACTCGTTTAAGTTGTTAAAAATATTGGCTTCTCAAAATGTTATATCTAAGGTCTAGAACAATGCACCACGGTGTCAGCTTTTTATTAATTTTTAATTGATTCTTTTAGAATTTTTGAAAACTTTAAGAAATATTCTCAAATTATCTATTAAGAGTAATTCTCTGAATACAATTCCTTGTAGAACTCCTTTGAAAATTTAAGCTCCATACAAAAAATAGTATGTACATATGTGATATGTTCATTTGTGAAAATTTCGATAGACATTTATTATACCTCTTACACTGAGATTTCTTTTCATTTAATTGAACATTATAACAAGCTACATGCCCATATTATACAACACGAGCCTTATCAATGGGATTGTCAACTGCAGGTCTGGGAAATAACATGTGTTCTATAGACAATGGTGTAATTCTGAACGATGAAAATTGCTGATTGAAATTCAAAGCATATCATATTTGTAATCTATTGTCATGTTTTCTCATTAAGCAATATGTAGGTCCTCAGTGAAATGAAAATCCATTTGAATTTAGAGTCGTTCAACATCCTCGACACTTTTTTGTATGACGTAATGTCTTCCTGATTTATTTACATACTGTACCTCATGTATTCTCTTTTTGAATGTCATATACTTTTATAAACTCATGCTGAATTATGCAATTTTAAAGCAATTTGTATGTGCATATTACATCATTGATATATTAAAGACAACTACGTCAAAGTATGCAGTGGCATCATGTGATGTTGAACAGACAGAATACCAACATTGTACCGAAATGGTATAGCCAATTTACCGAAACCAATATCTAATTAATATTTCTTACATAAACTATTTCATTGAGGAAAAGCACAACCTATCTGATCTATATCATACATAAACTAGAATGTTAATTTATTTTTTTAAATCAAAACAAATAATCAAATATTTTTTTTTTTAATTACTAAAATTACTAAAGTTAAATTACATATAATTAAGTTTATTTTCTGATTTTCAATTTTAAAAAAAATGACCTGTACTCAAAGACCAGCAAATTAGGTGTTATTTAAAACCATGAATATTTTTTTTTATCAAATTTCCACTTCTGTTTTTAAGTGATGAAGCATATGCAAATAAAAAAAAAATGATGCTCAAAATATTGGATATGTTACGTAATGTTTAGAAAAAAAATACAGACCCGTCGAAAGCGCCGCCGCTCCTTGGACGGCGACTAACCAAAGAATGACAGTAATCATCCTTTGGGTTGTACGAAACGAAATAGTGAAATCAGAGAGAAAACTTTGCATATATACTCCTATCTCATGTATGGGCGCCAAACGTGCGGACAAACCAATGTAATTTTCAGTACATTCATTGTTTTGAATCGATTGATAATTTGCATTTAAATCTGTCAACTTAAGAAAGTTATATGTCTATATAAATCCCAACTTTACAAAATGCTCACTGACTGCTTTATAGACGTAGAAGACGTTTGCAAAAATATATCTATTTTTGAACTAAAAAACAAGAATTTCTTTGCTTGGCCTAAGTCTTTTTGTGTAAGCTGATAAGCTTTGGAGTGCCCGTGTCAGGTCGCAAGGTCAGTGGGGTCAACCATCTTATAAGCATTTCCGTAAAATTCTTCTAGAAATAGAAACAACCTTCGCAGAACT
Organism: Saccostrea echinata; assembly: GCF_033153115.1. Lineage (NCBI taxonomy): Eukaryota > Metazoa > Mollusca > Bivalvia > Ostreida > Ostreidae > Saccostrea > Saccostrea echinata. The sequence goes on from NW_026889811.1 coordinate 6,682,338, forward strand.
CCCCCAGATTTAGGTATGGTATCTTTGAAATGCACCCGGAAAATCGACGATTTTGCAAGCTGATAGAAAACATTTTATCGTCATTGGCAATAAATGGCTGTCCAATCAGAGTTAGCCTGTTATTTTGTGTGTTTTATTTTGACTGTTTATAACATTCATTGTTTGAAGGTTCACAAATTTGATAAGACCTCCTAAACGTGAAGACTTCATCTCTTTTGGAATCAAGGTAGGATATGGGGCATCTACATAAAAATAGTAAAGACTGTTCTAGATAAGTTTAACTTGATAGTCTAAACTTTTAATGTAACAAATACAGGTATATCCAATGAATTAAAATAACCAAGGATTATTAATTAACAATATCCAATAAATCAAAATAACCATGCATTATTTATTTACTTTTGATTTCAATTGTTTTGTTTGTATGTTTGTTGGCATATGCCAAACCCCCGCTCTCACCCCTAACCTCATACATGTACTTTCCCTATCTTTAAACGGTAAAGTGTAAACGTATGTCTTCTGATTATAAACAGGGAAAAATGAAACAAATATATCTACTCTAAAATCTTAAATTATACTAAAACAAATAGCATTTTATTATAAATCAAATGTCCATTGACCAACCTTTTCATATTCACGTACCGGTATTTCGGAGAAGTTTACTGTGAAACTTTAATCTCAATTATGGTTTTTTTAATGTTCTGACACTGAGAAAAACTAATGTGTATTTAAAATTTGCTAAATCTAAAGGTGCTCTTTCGTTTCTGGGCATGTGGAACAGGTGACAGGGCGTACCCCTTCTCCTATCTTATAATATGTTTTAAATTTTGATGCTTAATCATTTTATTTAGTCAATTATAATATATCATTAAAATGTTTTGCAAGATCAAATGGTTATAGAAATTATAGCAATTGATAACATAATCATTCAATTACTAAATTGTTTTATGCCCAAATTTATACAAAAATGCACTGTGCTTTATAACCGTATATCATTAGGTATCTTTTGCATTCTAAAAAATAAATAATGTCCAAATTAATACAAATGCACTGTGCTTTACAACCCTATATCATTAGCTTTCTTTTGGATACTAAAAACTAAATTGTTTTATGCCCAAATGAATACAAATGTCTTGTGCTTTACAACCGTATATCATTAGATATCTTTTGCATACATGTACTAAAAACTAAATTGTTTTATGCCCAAATTAATACAAATATACTGTGCTTTACAACCGTACATCATTGGGTATCTTTTGCATACCAGTGGTAGAATAGCTCGGTGTATTTTTACTAAAAGAGAGTTCATTTTTAATAGTAGAATAGCTCGTTGTGTATATGTGCTTTAAAACTAAAAGAGAGTTCATTTTTAATAGCAGAATAGCTCGTTGTGTATATGTACTTTAAAACTAAAAAGAGAGTTCATTTTCAATGCAAGACAAGGTACGTGATACAGTATTAAAATACTAGTACCAGTAAAATACTAATACTATAAAAATTAGTATTAAAAAGATTTTTATCGTTTGCAGGTCCCTTGGGCGTGAATCCTAGATAGGTTCGGTATTACTTTTTCCATACAATTTTTAGTGAGGAAACAAGATGTTTCAATAGGTTACTTTTTAAAATTTTGTTTCCGAAATTTAGTAATATGAAAACTATTTAGGAACACGTTGTCCAACAATAAGTCGAATTCTTCTTTAAGAAAAGCGTTGATATAGAATTTGCAATTGTTTTCTAATTTATTACTCCCTTGAATTCAGTTTTGATAAAAATGATGTAATGAATGTACACAATTGTTCAGTCTTTACAACTTTAATTATTGAATAGAAGTGTAGAAAGGGTTTTTAAGGAGAGGGAGTTTTACATTATATACAACGTATTATTTTAAATAAATAAACAACAATTTGGAATTTCTTGATTTTTGGTAAAATTAAACAGCACGTAAATGTTTATACGCCTATTTAGTTTGACTTCAATTCGAAATACAAAATTTGGCAACATAATTATAATTTTTGACTAAAATTCCTCTTACATGGACACTCAAACAACTAAAGAGTGTCAAAAACACATAATTCAATGCAAGTAACGGATAAATATTCATTATTTATTTTCTGGGGGAGGCGTGGTGGTATTTGTAACACAAGAATACATCTATGTGTAAACTGTATAATTTCATAACATCTTCTTGGAAGTTATATAAATTTATGTATCTTGACCTCAACTGATATGTACATTATTGCATTGACTAAAGGTCTTCAAGGTAAACATTTCGAATTGTCTTGGATAATGTTTAGGATAATATGAAAAGTTTATTAGCTATAGCTTAACGTTACAGAGCATGTACTTGAATCCCATCTTCCCCTTTTTGTGTTGTCGTTGTTGTTGTTCAAGAAATTCGTTTTGAATAATTATTCACCACAATAACTTATTGATACTTCCGCAGGTGTTAAAAAAAGTAATAAATTTTTTTATTACGTTTTAACAAATGTACATGTAAATACAGTATGTCCAAACTGCGACAACAAAAGTTATGTCATGTTGTAAATTTTGAATGACCGTTTGGCAGTAAATACAAAATTTACAACATGACAACTTGTAAATTTTGTATTTACTACCACCAGGTAAATTCACAACATGACAGTTATGTGAGAGCAGATTGGATTGAGCTGATCAAATAGAGATTGGTCTATTGCTTTACCTGGGGTGTTATTTCCCTCACCCCATTACATTTCATCCCAATTTTGTTTTCATGGGAAGTGTTCATACTGCAGATATCAATTAAAGTTCACAGGGAGTTTAAGTAATTCTCCGAGGTACTTGAGTTGTATAAAATTGTCGATCCTTGAGCAATTTGTAATCGTGGCTCTTGATTTCGTGCGAAAAATATATCCTGAATGTATGTTTTTATAATGGTCTTTTAGAGCATATACTAATAAAATGTCCAGTATTTCTTGAATTCAAGGCTTTATCTTGAACTACAATACACACTGAATAATTAAAAATGAAATTCTTCATTTGATTGTTAATAAGGGGATTAATGGTTGCAACACCATTGCAGAAAGAATATAATGTTGACTATAATCATATACATGTACGTTTAAATACTTTTGTTCTTGATTTGAAAGCTAAGAAAGCTACCTGTATTTTCATGAGCAATGGCTCTTCCATCAATAAAACATACGATGACATACATATCTAGAATACAATATTAAATATACTTAATTCTACTTAAGTTTATATGATTACATGTATTTATATAGACATAAATTAAAATATAAACAATAAAATGTCTTTCTTTCTTTGATAGTACGGGGATTTTAACGACATAACTCGCCTACGCGAATTATGTATTTTTTTCTGCAATAGCTGCAACATTACTAATGTAATAATGAAAGAAAGCATTTTATTGTTTAAATTAGGTCGAAATGTCGGCTCTTAGAAAGAAGAATGGTGATAAAACTAGAATCCTTTGTAGGATCACAAAAAAGTCCTAATCAGCATTTAGTACAACCTATAATATCATTTCCAAAACGCAAAAACATGGGAGAGTCAGTTGTATATTGCGCAGCGTAGATAGCTGCTGCGCACGCATATATATATATATATATATATATATATATATATATATATATATATATATATATATATATATATATATATATATATATATATATATATATATATATTCCATCGATATCAAATGAAGTCGCTTTAAAAAGATGCAATTTTGTGTAAAATATGTAAATTTACTTTATAAATATCCTGTGATCGTATATTTCTTTTCAATATACTTTTTCAAAATCATGTGTCATTAAGAATTAATAAATTTAAAATTAGCACATAATGATTTAATCTATAACGCGGGGGTTTAATAAATAGAAAAATCTTGTGCAAGAAAGTACTTTTTTACAACATATAAACAAAAAAAATCAAACAAACAAACAAAATCAAATGACATTAAATTCGAAAACAATGGGGGAAAATGAGTGAACGTGGCTATTTTTATTTTTCTTCGTATAATTTTTCCATGTATTTCATCAAAAATCAAAGCATTTTACGCTATGGGAGAATTGATTCCTGTCACTTTGCTCCAGAATCTGCAACGACGTTTAAAATTGAATAAAATACATGTATTATGTTACATGAAAGTAATGCATGTAAATTCTGGCTTAAAAGTTAACTTATTCAATATTACCTAAAAATACTTACCGGTAGACCTCGGGAAAACCTAACGGAACGACTTTACTTTACCGGTCCCCAGAAAAACGCGCTAAAATATAGTGTCGCCGTAGGCGTTTCCACTATATAATACGACGGCGCCAGCCGTCGTAAAAATCAAAAATAAGCGTTTTTTGGCATTTTTGGCCCCAGATTCGTAATCTACACAAAATTTCATAGTTAAAAACTTCGTTTTAAACGAAAGTTTTTAACTTGAAAACAGAATATTACATTAAAACACTTATGTTTACATTAAAATATAATCAACTGTTCTCAAAAACGCCGTTGTCATCACTGCACGTGCGGAGTTTGCGCAGTAGTTTGACAGATGAATTTGTAAACAAATGCACGTTGCGATATGCCATACAAATTGAAAGATCTTGGAAAAATATTCTAAAATGTCGAAATAATTATTGACTGGTTAATTCAGTTAAATTTATTGATTAATCTGAAAGACTGTGTATGTAAATTTTGTGATTTCGGACGTTTTGGTTTGAGAAGGGACACTTCATTCAGCCGTGATTGCTACGTATGGAGATGCTCCAACAAAAAATGTCACAAAAAGGTATCAATTCGTAAAGGATCGTGGTTCGAAAATCATAATTTAACCTTAGAGCAGATCCTCTATATTACTTATTTCTGGGTTCACAAGTGTAACCAAGAATTCGTCATTCACGAACTGGAAATTAGCGAACGTACCATAATAGACTGGTATAATTATGCCAGAGAGGTATGTGATGTAATTTTACAAAAAAACGGAAATAATGTCATTGGAGGCCCGGGAATTGTAGTTGAAATCGACGAAAGCAAGTTCGGGAAGAGAAAGTTTCATAAAGGTAGGCGTGTTGACGGGGTGTGGGTGTTTGGTGGAATTGAACGGGATTCTAAGAAGTGTTTTTTCACCACCGTTGAAGATAGAACAGCTGATACATTAATCACAATAATAAAACAGCACATTAAACCTGGAACAACAATTATCAGTGACTGCTGGAGGGCTTACAGTTCCCTAAACTCGGAAGGTTTCACTCACCTGACTGTCAACCATTCAGTTCACTTCGTCGATCCCGACTCTGGTGCCCATACAAATACTATAGAATCCACCTGGAGAGCTCTAAAGAAATCCTTACCAAAAAACGGATCACAGAAAACATTATACGACAGCTACTTTTCCCAATACTGCATCAGAAAATTATATTTAAACGACTCCCCTGACCCTTTCATTTGCTTTCTGAACCTGATTTCTGAAGTGTACAAGCCAAAAAAAGCTGATTTCATTTCCGATCCCACCATTCCGCCTTTGAAAAAATCACGAACACCTTTAGCTGACCTCACAACAACCCTCAACAACAGTCTGGATGACTTTCAGATCTAAGGTAGGTTTTATTTGTTAGTAATTTATACGAAACATTTTCGCCAACTTTTTACAAGCGATATCAAAATGGCCGCCGTAAACACTGGAACTTAGCAACGTGTGTGACGTCAAAGTTTCGCGCGTGGATCTAGATCTCTGGGGACCGGTAAAGTAAAGTCCACCCAACCTAACGACCAAACATTTGAAATCATGTTTACGTTGTTTACATTGGTCTTGCGAACCTCAAATCTTTGAAACAACAACTGATGCTGACTGGCGGATTTTGCTCTTATTTATACCCTTCTGGGTTTTTGCGCGTTTCTGATTGGTTCCATTTTGCGCCAGCTCATTGGTTCTCTCTGGCCAATGAGATTTTGGCGCGAAAATGAAGCGTCGACAACGTTTTGCAAGATGGCAGACGATTTTGTGTCTCCGAGAGAGGAGTTTTTCTGGATAGTCGTCATTCCTTGATCAGTGACGACAAAATAAATGAGGAATTTGAAACAAGATGGAAAACTTCTTTGTGTTTTTGGCCATGATAGCATGCCTAAAACCTTTGTATTTTTATTTTACTGTTTATTTTGGTGCTGGCTCACTATTATTCAGTTTCAGAGAAGATATAAAAAATTTTAAAACCTATTTTGATATTGAAATTTATTAGGAGAATTATTTATAAATAAAATAGATGATTAAGGTAACTGTTCTGTGTATCTTTTTGGCTAAGTGGATGATTTAATCACACTTTGTAGAGAATTTAAATTTCATTACAAATACAAACGTGGGCATATATTTTAGAATTAAGAAGCAAAGTCATCTATGTGAATTTAAAGCAATTACAATGTCCATAAATGATTAAAGACGATAAAAATTGTGTTTGTATCGCTGATGCATTATTTTATAGGCAGTTCGGTCCTATTTTTCTGCTGTTTTTTCGAAAAGTTTTGTTTGTTTACATTTCCATTTCTTTGACGTCATGGCGACATGTTGCTTGGCGGCATACATTCGGAAACTCGTGCCGTCATATGTTTCCGATAGTCATATGTTTCCGATAGTCTATTTTCGTCGCGTGAGTTTTCCCTTAAATGACGTCATATTTGTAATTACTAAGGACACCTGACGTAGGGAATCTCGCAACATCAATATATGCAAAAGATCGATAATATGCTGCGTGCAAAGGTAAATATCATAAAAATAATGCAATCAGTGGTAAAAATACTCATTTTTCTTATTACCAAAAATTGTGGTCATCAAAATAGTCTGAAAACCCTTTTAATTCGCACTGTATCTAAAGACGCTCATCATCTGATAAAATACACTTCCGGTGAGGTATTTTGGTATTGAAATTAATCATGTGACTCTATTAGTTTTTCTATGTATGGAAGCCTAAAACCGTCATAAAATTAGATGATTTGCGTAAATAACGTCACTTTTTTGTAATATTTTAGGCTGTATCAAATAAAAGAAAACGTTGTTATTCCCCATCTGCACTTGTCAGGGCATATCAGTCAGTGAAACAAGATGGAGTCCCTGTATATAGGGCAGCTAAGGAACATGCTGTTTCCTTAACTACTCTTAGAGACCGTGTTGACAATAGAGTTAACATTGATTGTACAAAAACTGGTCCAGAGCCACTTCTGTCTCAGTTTGAGGAGGCCAAACTTGTAAACCATTTGAAAGAATAAGCTTCTGTTGGATATGGTTATACAAGGACAGAAGTACTCACCATGGCAACAGATTATGCCATTCATCTTGGAAAGAAACGGATGGAAGAAAAATGCTTAAGCATGCGATGGTTCTACAGTTTTATGGGCAGATGGCCAGAATTAAGAGTTGTTAAACCATCAAGTTTGTCGGAATTAAGGGCCAGATGTGCATCAGAAACTTCAATAAGATCATACTTCAGTGAACTTGAATCAATTCTTGATAAGTATAACTTAAAGGATAAGCCCCATTTGATATATAACATCGATGAAAAGGGAATGAATACCGAGTTTAAGCCCCCTAATATAGTTGCAGGAAAAGGATACCATCCTCAAACTGTTATGTCAGAAAAAAGTAAAACAATTACAGTTATCGGTGCTGGGAATGCACTAGGAAATCAAATCCCGCCATACTTTGTTTTTCCAGGTCAGCGGATGATGCCGGAACTTTTGAGAGGGAAATCCGTTGGTGCTGACGGAACGATGACACCTAGCGGATGGTCAAACTCTAAAGTTTTCCGTTCGTATATGAAAAACCACTTTTTAAAGTATGTTCAAGGTCGAGATCAGTCTGCGACTATACTTGCCCTTTATGACGGTCACAGAAGCCACATTTCTTTAGATCTAATAGATTGGGCTAAAAACAACAATGTTATTCTATTTGTTCTGCCTCCTCACTGCTCACTTATTTTGCAACCAATGGATGTAGGTTGCTTTGGACCCTTTCAACTAAAATACAATCAGGAATGTCTATCTTTTTCACGTTTGAATCACAAAACAGTCACCCGTTATGATGTATGTGCTCTTGCTTGCAAAGCCTACACTGCTGCCTTGTCGCCAACCAATATTCAGGCAGCATTTTCAAAATCTGGCATCTATCCTTTTCAATCAGCCGATAGCATGATAGAAAAACTAAAGCAAAAAATTACTCCATCAATCCTCTACCAAAATGAAACAGGAGATAATCTTGAAATTAAAACTGAAGAAAAAAATACCACTGAACCAAATGAACTTGCAACATCAAAAATGACATCTGCAAATTCAGACACAGCCTGCAGAGAGAAACAAACAAATTGCACTGGAGATAGTAACCTATCAAATAATGAAGATTTCTTTTCAAAGAAAGGGGGAGAAGTTCAATGTAAAATTGAAAACTTAAAAAAGAAGAGAAGAAATATCAGTCATGTAATTGGAGGGAAAGCTGTAACTGAGGATGAAACACTTGGGAAAATGAGAGAATATTTAAACAATACTGCTAAAAAACCAAAAAAATCATGCAACAAATTAACTTCTAAAAGTACAAAAACTGTGAGAAAACCAATCAAAAATAAACAGGAACCAAAGAAGAACAAGAAGTGTATCGCATCATCGGACTCTCAACAGCCTGGACCATCTTGTATCAACCTAACTGATTCAGATGATTATATTCTAAACTCAGATGAGGAAGAACATGAATCGCAGATGAGTGAAAATGAGAAGTGTTGCGTTTGTAAAAATTTCTATGTGAAGTCAAGAAATGTGTATGAAATTGCTATTGTCAAATGGGCTCAGTGTGAGTCATGTTGACACTGGGTTCATCTCCAGTACTGTTCACCTGTTCGTGTTGTCAGGAAAAATACACCATTTAATTGTCCATGCTGTGAATAGATAATATCTACAAAATATAATTGCAATTGAAAACAATTGTGCACTTAAAGAAAATGGTTAACTCACTGAAACATCCATTTTCCAAGCATTATTATTATGCTATCATTGTATTTCAATACACTAAATATTAGTAAATATTTAGTAGAATTTCATTCATAGTTGTATAATTGCGAATTTAAGATATGTGTATATGATTAAATATATTAAACATATTTTTACGAGAAAATAGCTTTTTATTTTGATTATTGCACCAGTTGTTCACCTTACTTTAGTAAAGAAATATATTGACGAATCAAACTATCGGAAACATATGACGCTCGTTTTGATTGGTCAAATACGGTATCCATTTTATTTATACCTAGAAAATGCATATGATGACGACTTTATGCCAATTTATTGTCGGCGATTTTTAATGCAATGCTTAAGGTTAAAAAATAATACGATTTAAAAATCATTGAGAAAACTGGGAATCAAATCGGACCTTGGTTGTTGTTAGACTATCGGAAACCCATGACGCCAGGATACAAATAAATAGATTTTTGGTTTCCGAATGCTAGAACATTCATTAGGCCATATAGGCCTACACTGGGGCCTATATATCTTTGGGTAAAACAAAGCTGGCGAAAATTATCTACTTACCTCAGATTTGCATTTAGGGCTTATATGAATATAATGTAGGCATAAATGATTTTGGGCTTGCCATTAGGCCTATTATCTACATTATATTATAATAGTATGATGCAAACGCCAAAGGAGTGTGACGTTATACGAGCTAAAAGGCACACATCACGGCCGAGTTAGATCTGGTAGATTTTTGTGTAATCAAACTGTATTTTCTTCTTTTATAAACGTTTCATTTCATGATTTAATGTTGCATATGGAAAGGCACACTTTGAACTTGAAATATATTTAGGCTGCAAAGATGTAATAAAGCTAGCTACGAAAAGTTTCCTTGGCAGCATCAGGTCATCAATGTTCACTGAACTTTTGATAAAGAGGCTTATAGTCTCCCAATTTATATTTCTCAATGTTGGAATTAAAGCCTTCGAACAACTCTCAACTCACATTTTGTCATCTCGAGCACTTTAAATGTTACCATAGGCCATTTGTTCCTTCTTTTTCAATGTTTGCCCTTGAATATATTGTTGTCATGTATATTGATAAGTCCGCACATTGTAAATTATCCACAACAAATTTTTCCTACATAAATTTACCTTAATGATTATAAGATTATAGTTCCATCGTCCGATTTTTTGTCCTCTGGATTATATAAAAGACCTTTGTCGTCTGCCTTCTTTTTGTTTACAAGGACTACATTGAAGAGTTGAAAGAAGGGAGACAACTTATTCTTGGATTTCATTATGTCAGCATTAAATAATTACAATTTTTTTAACATACTTTTTTAATGGATTGACTTTTATGAATAATTCAACATAATAGATACGTATATGTAAGAAAATCACAATAAAAAGAAACGAACAAATTTTAAACAATGAAAGTTTTTTTTTCTCTCATCGAAAAATGAGGGTGCTTTTGATTGGCATTCGGCAGGAATCTGGGTGTAATTGAAAAGTGAAAATTCCATTTATCTGTCACATGAAATTTTAGCATTCTTTTGATGTATCGGGTTCTTGTGAAATAGAAAAGAGAAATATTTACCCCATAATGTATTTTGATTTGGTAAAAAAAGAACTTGAAAATTAACTAGATGAGTTATTTGGTACAAAATGTTACATTTTTAAACACTTTTTTCTAAAAATTTGCTATCTTTTGGTCATGCATCTCTCCATGATTTTGAAAAGTTATTTGCGGATTATAAAGCGTAAACTGACCCAAACCAGGTTATACTCGAATAATTTGGCCAAGAATTAGAGTCATTCCTAAAATAATGTAGGCATAAATGATTTTGGGCTTGCCATTATTATCTACATTATATTATAATAGTATGATGCAAATGCCAAAGGAGTGTGACGTTATACGAGCTAAAAGGCACACATTACGGCCGAGTTAGATCTGGTAGATTTTTGTGTAATCAAACTGTATTTTCTTTTATAAACGTTTCATTTCATGATTTAATGTTGCATATGGAAAGGCACACTTTGAACTTGAAATATATTTAGGCTGCAAAGATGTAATAAAGCTAGCTACGAAAAGTTTCCTTGGCAGCATCAGGTCATCAATGTTCACTGAACTCTTGATAAAGAGGCTTATATTCTCCCAATTTATATTTCTCAATGTTGGAATTAAAGCCTTCGAACAACTCTCAACTCACATCTTGTCATCTCGAGCACTTTAAATGTTACCATAGGCCATTTTTTTCTTCTTTTTCAATGTTTGCCCTTGAATATATTGTTGTCATGTATCTTGATAAGTCCACACATTGTAAATGATCCACAACAAATTTTTCCTACATAAATTTACCTTAATGAGTATAAGATTATAGTTCCATCGACCGATTTTTTGTCCTCTGGATTATATAAAAGACCTCTGTCGTCTGCCTTCTTTTTGTTTACAAGGACTACATTGAAGAGTTGAAAGAAGGGAGACATCTTATTCTTGGATCTCATTATGTCAGAATAAAATAATTACAATTTTTTTAACATACTTTTTTAATGGATTGACTTTTATGAATAATTCAACATGATAGATACGTATATGTAAGAAAATCAAAATAAAAAGAAACGAACAAATTTTAAACAATGAAAGTTTTTTTTCTCTCATCGAAAAACGAGGGTGCTTTTGATTGGCATTCGGCAGGAATCTGGGTGTAATTGAAAAGTGAAAATTCCATTTATCTGTCACATGAAATTTTAGCATTCTTTTGATGTATCGGGTTCTTGTGAAATAGAAAAGAGAAATATTTACCCCATAATGTATTTTGATTTGGTAAAAAAAGAACTTGAAAATTAATTAGATGAGTTATTTGGTACAAAATGTTACATTTTTAAACACTTTTTTCTAAAAATTTGCTATCTTTTGGTCATGCATCTCTCCATGATTTTGAAAAGTTATTTGTGTGCATTTTAATTCAAAGAAGCTAACAATCATTTTAAAAAAATAGAGAGAAGACCCAGAGACAATGAACTTGACAATATAAACAGTCATTCTACAAAAACGTGACCAATTAAGAATTTTTTATGTCGCTTACAAATTTACCGTTGTAATATCTTAACTATAGATTTAAAGGTCGATTTCAACTCTAAGAGTTATCATACACTCATGGTTTTGTAAATATTCACCGATATATATGCAGTAAAAGTTTTGACATAAACATAATGTAATGTTGAAAAACGTAATACATTCCACTGCAAATCTTAATGTCGCTTCATTTATTTACGAATTTCAAGATGAAATTTTCAGTCGTAAAAATTGCAATGAATGTTTAAAAATGTCTTTTATTCTATATAAAAAGAAATCAAACCACTTCTCGCAAAGAAATGCATGGATCTCCTTTCATGCGAATTCATAAGCATGTCGCTTAAAATCGATTAACTTCCGTAACGATTTTGTTTTAAATTTCACGCATAGAATGCAGATTTCAAAAAGAACTGAAACTTGTCTGAAAGTGACCACGGAACCTTATATCATCGATTCTAGTTGCGAGTCAGCTATTTTAAACGATTACATTTTCGACATTTAACAAAATGAATTAGACAAAAACAGTTGTCTCTCTTAAAAATTTAACTTCCGTAACGGTAATTCAGGAAAGTTTTTGCATTAAAGGTATTAAAAAATTTATCATTTTGTTAGCGAAATGCTTCAAACTTTTGTTTGATGTCCTAAAACAAACTTTGATTTTAACTATTAAAGAGAATTTTAACTTTTATTGCTGGGAATTAACTTCCGTAACGATTAACTTCCGTAACGATATTTTTCCCGAAAATTTAATTTAAATTCGGATTCATGGGAGACTTCATGAATCATTCTTTAGCGTTCTTTACTGAACATCAGAAACGAAAAATTGGTCAAATTCAGCTTTATTTAATAAAAAATAAAGCTTGATCAAGCATTAACTTCCGTAACATTACCTTGGAATCAATGGTATCTTGAAATTGTTGTAAAAAGTTAACGCTACCAGATTTGTTGGACAATTCTTTGTTTTCAAGTTCACTGATATATATTCTTTAGAGAATTATGATGTTCATTTTGCTATTTGAAACAATTATTTTTTTCATGTTTTTTACTCTGAATTGGTACATTTATCGTAGAATGACTGTTATAAGGAAAAAAAAAGAACAAGAACTTTGTCAGTTGATGCACCGTAGGACTTCTGGGTATGTCGATCTAAAAGTAGGTCACAGTCACCACTTCTTGACTTCGCAGCTTTTCAATTTCAGATTTGTTTAAAAATATCTTGCACATCTTGGAGTTTGTGGCACCTAAAATCAACAACCTTCTCAAGTAAGGTACGTTAGGGCCTTGGGATATATGATAAACAGTTACTTACTCATTATTATTTTAAGTCTATCAACTCTATAACAATCAATCATTCATCTCTACTTTATCTCTCTTTCTTGTCTTTCTCTTCTCAATCTCTCTCAATTATTTCTCCATTTTTTTATTTTTTTATTTTTTGCTTTTCCAGACTCATATTTTCATGTACCTCTTCCGTTAGCCAGGTAAAACCTGTTGCCCCTGCTTACCACAGAGAGGTGGAAGTAGAATTTTAAGCAAGATAAGTCTTGTGAAACACTGGTTAAGAACATTGATTTAAAACCATTAGCATTGTTTCATGATGTTAATTCTGAATTTACTGGGTCGGGTGGCAGTAAATACAAAATTTACAACATTTGGTTCACTGCAAGTTTCTTTGATCGATTCCCTCATCCGTTAGTAGCACAGCTCTGATTTTGATGACAGTATGGCAAAGATCAAAGGAACATAATTTCAATTTTTGTAGCCAGGTTTCTTGTGGAGTTGAAGAAAAATATTTGGACAACACCTGGATGTACCATCAATAAATATTTCATTTGTTTCATTGCATAAACAATCAAGGTTTGCAGCATACGAGAAGGTGATGATGCCTGTTTCATCAGGAATGGCTCGTCTTTGCTTTTTACTTCCATCTGCTCAAGAACGTCGTGCACTGCATCTTTACTTTTTGGTAGAACTGGGTGATTTTTACAGCGTCCCTTGTACATGTACAATACAAGGTTCTTCAGATCACTTGTCTCTAACTGGGTTTCTCCCTGAGTTTAAAGTTCCTTTCGGATATTTTTTGATGGACAGGAGGATATGTCACCAGATTCTTTCCTGACTCTAACACGTGATTGTGCTTCAGCCTTTTTCTCATTGCTGAAATGGTTGCGAGTACATTTCGTTTTTACCACGGCAATTCCTTTTGCATCGGTTGTAATTGTGGCTTTGCATATTTTGTCTATACGCTGCATATATTGGTAGGACCATCGCCATTCTTTAAAACATTGACCTTTCTATACGTAAATCCATCGTATATAAGATTTGTTACCAAGATTTGTTTCTGTAGGAACAGTTTCCACATCTTAAGTCTATCATCGACCAGTGTTAAAAAATTTATACGGTAAAAATATTGTTTTTAATTGTCATTCTATTTTTAATTATTTGATGCATCTTTCCACCACAGTATTTATTGATATTCTTATTATTTGAATTTTTATTTTTAAAAAAATCGTTTGTCTCAATAGACTTCAGTGCAATTTCTGTTAATTTAATTACATTTTTAAAACTTTCTCTTGATAAATCCTTTTCTACTGTAAAATGCTTTGAATTAAAATCAGAGTATTATAGACGTGATGGATATTTAAGGATAGAGAATTAGGTCCAATTAGGGATGAAAAAAAAAGAATTATATAAGAAAGAAATAATTCTTGTATTTCTTATTAAAATAACGAAAAAATATTAAAATTACAATTTATTATACTGAAAGGTGGGGGGTATTTCATATCCTTCTAATTTGGGTAAATAAATATGTAGGAGAAGTTTCCTCTGGTATCCAATACCACCTTAAGCGGTGTATCTACAAAGTTTTGACTGATCATAAGCACTCAACCAAATCAAAACAGTTCTTCAAACGGAAGTACATGTCCGTCATAACATGAAGCTATCCTTTTTAGTATTCTATGCCTTATTGCATTTGTTTAAAAGAAACAAAAATCATGTCTGGGAATAATTATGATTAAAACATATTTAATTCAAAATTAAAAAAAAAAAAAAAACTAATACGAATTTTGTTTGTTTGTTTCTACAGAGGCTATTTTGACGATTCACTGTTTTTACTTAAGGTGGTGTGGTATACCTCCACGTTATGACGTATTTCCGTTTGAAGTATTGTTTTGATTTGCATGAGTGCTTATTATCGGGTCAAAATTTGCAGGTACAACGTTTAAAAGAATACTCTGAAGCTATTTCAATGCAAGTTCTCACAAATCGGCATTTTAAGTAAAATCGCAAGTATATAAATTTACTTATAATTGTACAACGCACAATTAAAAAGCAAACCCCTGTAAAAGATAATTTAAACATTACTGCTTTTGAACTCTTTTAAGCAAAAGCTGTACTTCAATGGTTTGAGTAACTGTTCGACACCTTGTGTGCTGTGAGGCATGGATAAGTGCGATTACTTCACATTGTGCTGAATTATGACCAATCAATTATCACGTTAAACAGAGCTGGTCTTCTTTGTTCTTTCATTCAAGAAGTAACTGTTTGGTAACAAATCAGCTAGCTGATGTGTATGGTCCCAAAACGTTTAAATGAATGCAATTGCTCTGAACAAGACACGTCCTAGAAAGCGATTTTCCATGCATTGTTTTCAAAACGGTTCAAAGTTGAAAACTACCACTGCAACAATTTGCGATTTTTTATGTTTGAGAAAAAATGCCGGCTCATAATTTCTGAAATAGTACCCAGGTTTTTTTCAATCCTAGGAAAATAAAGATGGATAACTCTTCCGCTCGGATCTTTTAATTCAAAAAAATTTAAATGCATTTTATATTTTCCATTTTTATATATATATATATATATATATATATATATATATATATATATATATATATATATATATATATATATATATATATATATATATATATATATAATTCAATTTGTCTATTTTACTTTGCTAACATATTAAGATACATTCTAATTGTAGACTTTCATGAAATGTTATCCGTCTGTTTTCAAGAAATCAAGTTTTCCCAGTTTTTTTACGCTTTTTTTTGTTGAAAACTTAAAAAATACTAAGACATATTTTATGTCATTTTTGTTTTTATATACACTTTATATTAGTAAACTCCTGTATATAATATTAAGATTTTGAAAAAAGAATTGCATGAGAAAATTTCATTTTTGTATTTCTCATTAAAATAATTTTAAAAATCATAAAAATTACAATTTAACATACTGAAAGGTGGGGGGTATTTCAAATCCTCCTAATTTGGGTAAATAAATATGTAGAAGTTTCATTTGGTGTCCCACACCACCTTAAGCTCAAATATTTTTTTTATTGTTTCTCTACTGTTGACCATTGAATTTGTTCATATTTTATTTATCATTGAGTCAAATGCGAGTAAATATTTCAGCAAAAAATTTTTGGCCAAATATATCCACGTGTAACTGTATGTTTCAAAACTGCTGCAATTTGTTCCCATTTTGACAGGGAAATATATGAAATGACTGGACTAAAATAGGACATTTCAGGCATACAAAAGCGTCGGCGTTTCACTTGTAATCTTTCAAGGTCTTACGATAACGAACATTCATGAAAAGTTTGTTATTAATATACTTGTGTAACGTTTGATATTTTGACATGGTAGAAGAAACTCTCAATTTTTTTTTAGGGCTTAAACTTTTTTTATCTTGCATATACGTAAATAAGGAGTAGTACGGAGAAATGGACAATATCATAGTTTTATGACTCTGCTATGGTACATTTATTTAAACAATATTTTATTATGATTAAACATAACTGGATTGGACAGCAGGCACTGCCTATATAAGTCCTCTCCACAATACAGGTCAAGTCATACATGTTACAAGTAAATATTAATTACATAACATTGAAAAAATATATACATGTGAATATTCTAAAGATATATATATATATATATATATATATATATATATATATATATATATATATATATATATATATATATATATATATATATATATATATATATATATATATATATAAAGACAAAATAAGTAAGGAAAAAAAATATAAATGAGCTGATGATACTATATAAGTTTGCATTTAACATATATGACTGATAATTATAATAATACAAGTATAAATGTGAAAGTTAATAAGAACACAGAAATAAATGTTGGTTCTGTGGTTTGACAAAATTAAAAAAAAGAAGAATAAATATCATGCAAATCTCTTTGTAGATGCAATAAATTCTTGAACAATTTTAAATACGGCAAGTTATAGTTACACTATAGATATTAATTGGTTAGCTGTAAATACACTCACAGTTTTTCATTCACGAGGGGCGGAGCCCCGAGTGAATAAAAACTGTGAGTGTATTTACAGCTAACCAATTAATATCTATTGTGTAAGTTACTTGTACCAGAGGACCAATGAGAGAAAAGCGAGTTGATAATTAGCACCGCCTACTACGAGGTGTCAGGCCACGGTCCGGAGTCTGTATAAATAGCGGTCTCCATCTGCAAGGATCATACTTTACTGCTGCACTGCTACTACAAGTTGTTGATAAAAAAATCGGTATTGGTCCGAGTGAAGATATTGTACCTTTGAAATGTTGAAGACGCAGAAAACATGATTTTTGTCAGGTACAGGTATAGGGGTAGCGATTGTAGGCTTTTATATTCAAGCCGTCAACTCTGAAAGAAAACTTATCTTTCTAGATCGTTTTTTTTTTTAAAAAGGGGGGATGGATATGGGAAACATCGGCATTGAACTTTTTCTTTATGGCAATCGGCGTACAGAAAAAAATGAAATGATTTGTGACATTTTAATGGAAGTTTGAAATGGTATTGGAAGTAAAAAAAAATGCGGGGACTTCTGATGTGAAATTGCTATATGTATTTGGAGACGGGAAAGAAAATGACGAGAATTCGAGATAGGACGTATCATTTACTGATTAAGGATACGCGGAGAAAACATACAGAACCATTTATGAAGCGGACACCGACAAGCTAAATAATGTTAGTATTTTTGAAATTTAAAATGTTGACTTAATTCATTCATCAGCCATTGCCTTGGTCTTGAAATTGACATCATTCATTCATTAGTCAAGGTCTTGACACAGTATGGCTTGATGCCAAAAGGTGGACGTGACTTAAAAAAAACTGTGATTCTTCTGGCAAATACACCACAGCAACATGAAAGCAAAATCTAAATTTACCGCCAGTCCTATGGTACAATATTTTGGTTGTAAGTAAGATTATTGTCTCCACTCAAAATAAGTTGTAAGGATATAGGCATTGGTAACTGCAAAGTATTAAAGTTTTACATAAGGTTTTGCCTTTTTACACAATATTTTGGACATTTCATAAAAAAGTGAAATGATGTTTCAGAGCTATATCCGCACATGTCACAATTTTGATCTTCCCTTAAAAAATGATTAAATAAATCAGCATTTAAATTACTAGCATTATTTCGCAATTGACAATGTAATATATTCATTTTACGACTTCCATAGTTGTAATATTTCTTAGGTTTTAAGCAGTATATATTCTTTATGGCAGTCTTGAATGATGAAAGTGTAGAAAGGTTTCGAATATTAAAGGGTAAATCATTCCAAAGTCTTATAGTTGAAGGAAGGAAACTTTTCATAAATGAAGTCGTTTTGGCTTGTGGAATATGAAATGTAAGATTGTCCTGATTCCTTAAAGGATAAGAATTATGTGGTAAAATGCATTGTTGTAATAAATCTTGCAAATACTGGGGAGCTAATCCATACACTATTTTTTAAATAACACTAGTTTATGTATTTTTCTTCTTATTTCAAGTGTATCCCAGCCAAGATCTTCATAAAGTTTTGATCTTGATGAATTAGTCCTTAAGCCTGTTATTATTCGTGCAGCTGCAACTTGAACATCTTCTAGTAATTTTGCATCTCTATTAGTACAATTATCCCATACAATGTCTGAGTATTCAAGAACAGGACGAATAAAAGCAAAATATATTTTTATCAAAGCATCCCGCTTAAGGGTGTGCTTGAACATTCTTAAGATATTTAATCGATTACAGGCTTTGGAATGAATATCGAGTATGAGGGATCTCCAATTACCATCCTGCTGAAATCTTATCCCTAAATGAGTATGTGTTTCAACATTTTGTATAGTAGGCCCATCTTCACCAAATCTAATTTTTGGATGACAAAAGTTTTTCCTGCTAAAATCTAAATTAACAGTTTTACTAGGATTGAATTCTATTGCCCATGTATTAGACCACTGTTTTATTTTTTCAAGATCCTTAGTTAATAAGTTTGCAGAGTTAAGAATATCATCAACTATGACAAAAAGAGTTGTGTCATCTGCAAAAAGCCTTACAAGACTTGATAATTTTTCAGATATGTCATCAATATACAATAAGAATAAAAAGGGACCAAGGACTGACCCTTGAGGGACACCTGAATTGGTAGCTCTAGTGGTTGATGAAAAGCCATCAAGAACTACTTTTTTGGTTCTGTCAGACAAGTAGTTCTCGATCCAATTAACTATCTGTTCAGAAATACTATAGTATTTTAATTTATAAAGGATGCCTTTATGCCACACTCTATCAAATGCTTTTGAGATGTCACAGAAGACAAATCTAATATCTTTACCTTTATCAAGACTAGATATTATTGTATGATAAATGTCTAGCAATTGATTAGTTGTGGAATCACCGGGTTGAAATCCAGATTGATATTTATTAATTAAATTATTTTCAAGACAGTAATTATACGAATGCTTGAATATGACCTTTTCTAAGATTTTACATACAACTGAAGTTATTGATATCGGTCGATAGTTATTAACATTATGTGCACTTCCTTTATTCTTATAGATAGGAGTAATTTGTGCATTTTTCCAAATGTCTGGAAGTTGACCAGTAGCAAGAGAATAATTGTATAGTTTGGTAAGAGGCTTTACTATCGAATTAGCTATATTTTTAAGGATCAAAGGAGACATACAGTCAGGACCTGTTGGTTTTGTAACATTTATTACTTGGAGCTGATCCAATACTTCCTGCTCTGTAATAACAAAATCATCTAGTGAAAAGTTCAATGGTGGCCCCGGTCCATGTAATGGTACCTCAGGTTCATTGTAAAGGGTTGATACTCCAGCAAAATATTCATTAAGTAAGTTAGCTTTTTCAATAGGGTGAAAGTATGTATGATTTGATGACTTTAAAGGTGGTGGTGGTTTGTCTTTATTATTTTGTTTGGACAAAGATTTAACTATTCTCCACCATTTTCCAGGGGGTATAGATTTATCTATTTGGTCAGAAAGTTTTTGGTTGAGTCTATCTCGAGAAACTCTAATTTCATCAATGACTTTGTTTCTTAAATTACGATAGTGTTCCCAATGATGAGGGTTTTGAGTTTTGACTGCTTTCTTGTGTATACGATTTCTTTTCCTCATTAGCTTTCTAATAGAATTATTCATGAATGCTTTATCTCTGGGACGAATTGTTATAGTTTTAGTTGGGATATGTTTTTTAATGCATGTTTTTATTTTGTTTACAAAGTTTGTATTTATCTCGTTGATGTTGTTAGAATTAAAGATTTCCTTCTCCCAATTAGTTGCATTTAATTCATCATTAAGACCTTTATAATTAGCACTTTTATAATCCCTTATCTCTCTTTTATAAGCATACTGTTTCAGTATATGAAATTTAACTTCCACTCCAGTTATAGAATGACTACTACAACATGGAGGATAGACAAAACTTTCATTTATTATGCTAATGGTACATATTGTCGTAGACGACAATATGTACATGTACCTACACTCACTGCACATATTGTCGTCCATCGGTACATATTGTCGCCGGCTGAAAAGTTACACACTCATGTACATTTTGTTGCCTATCCTCACTGCATGTATTGTCGCTTAAATTTATTATTATTGTGGGTTTTTTCTTGTAGTTCTGTGAAGTTAATTGGTGCGTAAATCACATTGGCGTGTCTCGTATGCTATTTTATGCAGCGCGATTGTGACTACATGTACTTACCCTCACTGCACGTACTGTCGCCCATCATGTAGCTCCGGGGTCATGATATGAACAAACTTCAATCTTCACTACCTGAGGATGCTTCGATATGAATATGACTAATCATGGGCTTGCTGATCTTAAGAATTTTAAAAGATTTTCTGTATATATCACCGTAAAAATTGATCGCCCATTGTGGCCCATCCTACCCCTGGGGTCACAATTTGAACAAACGTGAATGTACACTATGTAATAAAGCTTTCACACATGTATCATCTCTACTGGCCAGTAGTTCTTGAGGAGAAGATTTTGAAAGATTTTTTACCCTATATATTTCTAAGTAAAATTTTTATTCGAACCTATTGTAACCCCACCCTTCCCCGTTGGATCATGATTTGAAGAAAATTGAATGTACAAGTTATAATGGAGCTTTCTCTTTTTTTTTGCACAGTGGTTCTTTTCTCTTTTTTTTTTTTTTTTTTTTTTTTTTTGCATAGTGGTTCTTGAGATGATGTCACTAAATTTAAAAAAAAAATAAAAAATAATTAATTATCTCCCCTTGAAAGAGGATCTGGCCCTTCATTTGAACAAACTTAAATCCCCTTTATCCATGAATGCTTTGTGGCAAGTTTGGTTGAAAGAAGATGGGCGAACGCGAGCGAAAAACCTATGGTGTGACAAATATGAAGGTGAAAAAATTAATCTCAATTAAAACAAAATTTTCTTTGATATTTCAGCTAAAATTAAAGTATACTTTATGTAAAATCTCCACAATTTGCAAAAATCTCACAAAGATTGAAGTTATTTGTCTATGCAAAAGCATACACACACCAAAGAGGACAAAAATGATCATTTTCTCATACTGTAACACAATTTTTCCATATGAGTGGGTATTCGCTCCATTTTTTTTTTTTTTTTGGAAAGGTCATCCTCAATGTTTGCGTAAAAAATATACATTTTGTGTTAATAAAAACCCCAGTTTTATCGGCACATGTATAAGAATAACGCAAAAATATTTTCCAGATAATCATTACTACAGTACTGAACACAAAAATTAACATTTAATCTCTAAGTACATGCATATAATTATTATAACGAAAAAAGAAAAGAATAGGCTGATTTATCAGATTAAATCAAGAATTCCGGTATATTGGCATATTATAGTACATACGTAATGTACACCAATCCTGGACACCATGTTTCTCACTACAGTATTGCGAGTAATGCTAAATTAATATATACAACTTGTTTTCTTATCTATCTGCCTTTGACTTTGTCTATCCGTCTGTCTGTCTGCCTAGCTGTCTGTCTCTCTCCCTCTGTGTGAGTGAATCTCTCTCTCTCTCTCTCTCTCTCTCTCTCTCTCTCTCTCTCTCTCTCTCTCTTCACGACATTGATGAATATTCGTCAAAATATGTGCAAATGTTTCCTGTACATAATATTGTCGCCGACGACAATATGTGCCGATGCATGACAGTACATTTGTCGTCCTTTATGCAGGAGGGAAAAAAGGCCCGGCAATATGTACCGATGGACGACAATGTGTGCAGTGGAGGTACATGTAGGTACCGTACATATTGTAGCTGACGACAATATGTTACAGAACGACAAAACGTACCGTCACAGACACTTATTTTTGCATAGTTTTTACTCTGTTATTTGAAGTAAATTTCAGATATTTCGATAGAGAAAATGCTTTGAAGACATTTTTTGGCTAGAATTATTGTAATTTTGAAAATTAAAATATTTTTCATCTGCAATTTCATAGGAAGGGGAAAATTTATGTACATTAAACTGAAGATTCACCACCCCGAATGCCCTAACCATGTATGGTAGAGGTCTACAGGAACCGTGATCTCGAAAAAAAAAAAAGCGTTATAACGCATTTCTGAAAGCAAGATAAACTCATGAAATTATATTACACATTTACGTTTATCTTTGACCTGAAAATGCAATTACTCATTATTATTATCATAAAACAACGTATGAAATTTTTCACCGACTCTGAAGACTTATGGAGATAAAACAAAAATCGTCGTAAAAAGGCACGTGTGGTTTCGTTTTTGTGTTGCAGCATGATGAATTGTATACATGTACTACCAAAAACTGGGGCGGGGACAACCCAGTTTTTCAATGTACATATTTAATACTCAATTAACGTTAACAGTATAACATTATGTTTAGGAAAAAAGTGCCCCCCTCTCACCCCCTCGATAATATGTACCTGGTAAATGGTTTCTGAATTGTTGACTTTTAAGAAGATCTTCGTGTCTACGCTGCTCAAAGGGAGAGAAATTGGGTTCTCGTAAATGAAGATTTCGAGGCTGTTCAAGGAGAGGTCTACTTATCTCTTGATTGGAAACTGGGCATATTCACTGCAGTGATGAAAAACACTCATAACATTTGCTGTAAATACTTGTTTTTAGGGTGATTTACAAAGGGTTATAAAGAAACCCTCCGAGAAAATTTTTCCTACTTTCTCCATTAGTTTCGGTAAGATTTTTCCCTTTAAATTTCTCATTTTATTTTATTTCTATTTATAGCGAACTTTTTTCAGTACCTCGGCCCTTTTTATCCATTTCCTACTATATGTGACGTACAAGTTCCAGTTTGTTTACTTGGCTTTTTTTGTCAGAAAAACAATTGATACCTATCTCAGTGTAGAATAGGTTTTCCTCCATATATTTCAAGAAATTTCCGTACAGAATACTGACTCTTAGTAAGATTTCCCAACAGAAAACTGACTTCAGAGAAGGATTACTTCAAAGAAAATTGGTCTCTAAAATAGATCATTTCCCCACGAAAATACTAGTATTGTAGCCCTCTTTAGGTGACAACCAAACTAAAATCCACACTACATGGGTATTCTGAATAATAGGTCGCTGTTCTGAGACATTAAAAAAAATCCATATTTATTTGTTTTATGTGAAAATAGACCCCCGATTTTAGCCTCATCCTAAGTGTCAATAGTTACGGACTTGAATCCACGTGTGACTTGGGATTGTTTGCATATTATATGAGCAAGTGTTGCCCTACTACTCTATTTTACTGTAATTTCCTATTCATTCCATGCAGAATTTTCCCCTTTCCCATTTCAAATACTTACTTTAGGCCCCATTCTACCTCCGGGGGCTTTGAACAAATCTACACTACCTTAGGATGACTTGTCATCTACTAGTATTTGACTGATAAGGGTCTTGATGTTTTTAAGAAGCTTTTTTAAAAATGTTTTCCGATATAACACTTTACCCCGTATTTTGGTTCAGCCTTGTCCCTGGGGCATGGCCCCATTTACCTACCCCTTGGAATTATGATTTGAATGAAATATAGAGATAATGAACAGTATTCAAGCTCAAAGTCCATTAAAACAATACAAATCGGGAGGAGAGCAAACACGGACCTCGAAAAAACATCGAGGTGGGATCAGGTGCCATGGAGGGGTGAGCATCCCCTGCCGACCGGTCACACCCGCTGTGTGCTCCTTGTCATGATTGGGAAATAACGGGAAAATCCGTCGACAATTCAGTGTGTAAATAATGGCCTAACAATTAGTATGAAAAACGTCAGTCAGCATTTGACTCAATGATAAATTGTATTTGCTGACAAGGTCATTGTATCGACCATAGAACTTACGAAATGATGACTTTGAACGAGACTTTTGTGATATTCTTGTATCATCAGCTTGTTTGTCAATAACTTACCTCGTTTAGAAATACGTAGAGCATGCTCTTGTGTATCGAATCAACTGAGAGGTATACACCCGTTTGCAGGTGATAAGGGTATATTGCTGCATAAGTAAGGGAAGCTGACGATTGAAAAGTTAAAGTCATCACATTTATCATAAAGATTTGTTGTTAGATTACCACTAACGTCTTTTTCTAGTAAAATATCCAAATATGAAAAAGATGTGTCAGACACTGTGGTATCTTTCATTTCAAGCTCACTGGGATATATCGTGTCGACATATGAATGGAAATAACTATTGTTAATTGATAATACGTCGTCGATATATCTACATGTCGAGTTGAAGGCCACAGCAATTAACATATTTCTTTTTCTCATGTATAAGATTTTGAGTAAATTATGCTTCATATGAATACAAAAATAGGTCTGCTAACAACGGGACGCAATTGGTACCCATGGAAATTCCAACAGATTTTTGGAAGACATGGTCTCCAAAAACCGCATAGATATTGTCAATCAGAAACTCAAGCATCTTTTTGATATCAACTTCAGAGTACTTGTGTGTACAATCAGTTTGTTTTTCCTAAAATAACTTTGCAAATGACCAATGACAAGGTTAGTAAATTTACGAGTTTCATATTTATTGAAAAAGCAGCTGCAAATGATGTCAAAAACCCTTGAGTTTAATTTATCGTGGGAAATGGTTGTATACAGAGTTGAAAAGTCATAAGTTCTTACGTTACTGATTTTGGTAAAATTTTGTGATTTCAAATTTTCCAAAAGTTCCTTGGAATTTTTAAAGTATTTACATCTGATTTACACAACTTCTCAAAAATATTGTTGCACACTACTCCTGAAGTTTCTCCTTCACTGCTGTTAATATTTTAGTGAGGAGTAAAGAAAGAGACTTGGTAGAACATTTACTGGAACCGCATTGTATATTTGTTTTTAAGGATTTTTATGAAGTTTCGGAATCCAATACAAATATGGTAATTCAAATTCATTTTGGTTGTTGGGAATATTATTTTCTCCTTAGAAAGGGAGCTATGGGTATAAGTTGGATTGCCACTTGTAGAATTAAATCCCAGATCTTCTAAAATACAATTAAAATAATGAGCCTTGCAAACAAAGACAATGTTGTTACCTGCTCTGAACATTAAGGATAGATGGTTTTCATATTGCCCCTCAATCGCCACAATAAAATTACACAAGATAAGGATACTTGCATATTAATCAAAGCCCGACTGTCCTTGAAAAATAAGATTTAAACAAAAAAAAATTAATGCCTTTGGCTTCTTATTGTGTCCCCACCCACCCCTGGGGCTATGATTTGGACAAACTTTGATCTGATGTACATTACCTGATGATGCGTGTAAAGTAATATTGCTAATCAAGGCTCTGATGTTCTATAGAAGTAGATTTTAAAAGATTTTTCCTGTATATATCCCATGTAAAAGTGTGATCCCCTATTGTGGTTCCTCCCTCTTATAGGGGTCACGATTTGAACAACCTTGGAAGGAAGCTGTCACATATCAGGTATTTCATCTTTTCTTACCCAGTGGTTCTTGAGAAGACTTTTAAATTACCCCCACTCTATTTTTATTTCCTTTCGGAATAAGTTTGGTTACAATTGGCCAAGTGGTTCTAGAGAAAACGATTAAAGATTAGCTCACTTGAACCTTCGGCTCAGGTGCGCTCAAAAGTTAAATATAACAGACGTCCGACAAACTTTGATAAGAAAAGCTCAGGTAAGCTAACCAATGAATACATAACGACAAAACATATTTAATATCTACAAATCGTATACAGTTATTGTTTATGAAAATGTGGCTGTATTGTTAGATTGAACTATATCGGCAGCTCTGAACTTCATCTCTACCATCTTAAGGGAGTATTTAGTTCTTTTCCAGGTGAAATATTCTAATCCGTCATGGATCTACAAGTAAAAAAAGAGAAATATCTTTGAGATGTACATTTATCACTGGTTATCACTGTTATCACTGGTTTACAAGTTCCAATACGAAATAAACTGTATTTGACCTGTGTGTGTATTACATCTTTTTTTTTAACAAGAGGCCCATGGGCCACATAGCTCACTTGAGCACTGCATAAATGCATAAACAGTCCATACCTACCCCTAAAGGGGAGGAGGTATGATTTGAACAAACTTGAAACTATACTTACTTAGGATGCTTACATATTTCTTTGATTAACTGTGGCTTTTTCCTATAAATTTGAACTTTCATTGATTTTTAAAGATTTTTCCATTTCATGTAAAACTTTGATCGTCCATTGTGGCCCTGCTGTACCCCCGAGGGTCATGATTTGAACAAACTTGAATCTACACTGCATGAGAATATTTCCATATGAATAAGACCAGTCATGGCTTTGCTGTTCCTCTGAAGAAGATTTTCAAAGATTTTTCCTAAACCGTGATCGTCCATTACGGCCCCACCCTAACCCCCGCGGGTCATGATTTAGAGAAATTTGAATCTACACTACCTGAGGATGCTTCCATATAAATATGTCAGACCAATCATAGCTTTGCTGTTCTTTAGAATAAAAGTTTTAATGATTTTTCCTATATATTCCTATGTAAAACTTTGATGGTCCATTGTGGCCCCACCCTACTCCCGGGGGTCATGATTTGAACAAACTTGAATCTACACTACCTGGGGATGCTTCCACATAAGTTTCATCTTTCCTGGCTCAATGATTCTTGAGAAGATTTTTAAAAGATGCAATTAATTTTTTTTTACAAATTTGTTATTATCTCCCCTTGGAAGAGGTTGTGGCCCTTCATTTGAACAAACTTGAATCCCCTAAGGGATCGACATTAACGGCTGTCCGATTGCCCGGGGCAAGTAAATTCTCAGTTCGGGCAAGTGAAACTGCTGATGTACTTGTCCGATCGGGCAACTGAATATTTTTGATAGATTTTTTTTTATCTTACATTAGTTTATAAACAAAACAATAAATTGAACATTTGATTTCTACCAGGAATATGACATTGTTTTTGCATTCGGAAATTCCTAGATCGTACCGTTTATCAAAAAATCGGGTTCGTTATTCCGTTTTTCTTTCGTGGTAGATAGTTGACAAAAATACGCTTTTTCTTTCGTGGTAGATAGTTGACAAAAAAACTTTCTTTACATTCTTATGAAATAAGATATTATAAAATAGTTTATTTATTAACTCACAGAATATAAAGAACACCAGTTATTCTTGGCACACGATGTATTCTGATCAGGATATGTATGTCTTGAAACATGGCAACTATTTTCCTCCAGGGTTGCTACAGTTTTTCAGAGGGGGGGGGGGGATCAAAATTCACAAAAAGATCGCACAGAAAATAATTTCAAAAATATGAATTTTATTTTTAAGGAAATATTGCTGCATAGCAGTGTGAGTTTACAAATATTTAAAATGTAGCATGAGCAGCAGATCAATTTTTTTCTGCCACTTAACTTGCCAAACATAAAGTAATATCTAACTTTACTTACAATAATAAATTAAGATACCGGTTCTCTTCTTTCTAATTTTGGGCAACCAAGTTTTGCATTCCGACAAGTCAAAGTTTGAGTTCACTTGCCCGAAGGGCAAGTGAATCTGAAAGTTCATGTCTATCCCTGCCCTTTACCCAAGGATAGTCTGTGCCAAGATTGGTTGAAATTGGCTCAGTGGTTTTGGAGAAGAAGATAGAATTGTATAAAGTTAACGACAACGGCGACATTGACAAGGACGACAACAGACAACGGACAAATTTCGATCAGAAAAGCCCACTTGAGCCTTCAGCTCAGGTGAGCTAGAAAGATCTCAAAGATACTAAAATACAAAACCATAAGGCTACTGTAACAGTTCTGCAGCTACGAATTCCATTACATTTCAGAAATAGGGGGAGGGAGTTGTAATGAAAAATAAAAGTCTTCAACGAAACTGTAGCTCTACTGGTTTGTAAAAAAACAAATTTTTAAGAAAAGTAGCACTTTGACCTAAAATTATGGCAACACTTATAAAGTGAGTAATGATTCCTGGTTTAGTCTCTTTTGTGACTAGTTTTATTGAAATCAAAACAAATCTATAGAAGAAGTAGTATTTTGAAAGAATTTTTTAAAAAAATTATATTTTAAGTAACCATGGCAACACCGTTCGTAAAAAAAAAAAAATGATACTACATTGATCAAGCATTCTGAGAGTATTGCATTAGCAATACTAGTCCCCTACCGGCAAGTGTAATCTGGTTCCCGTTAAGAATTGAAAATGCCATAATTCCGTCAAAAATTAATGAAGCAGGAGGAAATGCAAACTTGATCTATAACTAATCAAGGTAAAGCCACATACCAAAAATCAGCTCAATATCTACAAGCGTTTAGAAGAAAATTGCGGAAAACCCTTAAAAACTGAAAAGGCTGTAATTCCGTCAAAAATAAATGAAGCGGAACGAAATGCAAACTTGATCTGTAACTCATCAAGATACACTCACATACCAAAAATCAGCTCAATATCTGCAAGCGTTTAGGAAAAAAGTGCGGAAAACCAAGTGGAACAGACTGACAGACATACAGAGGGACAGACAGACAGCTAGACAGACGGATGGACAGACTCAGAGGAAACCTATAGTCCCCTCCGGTTTCACCGGTAGGGGACTAATAATGCATTTTAGCGTCAACTTGTGTTTCAAGTTTTATTGATTGATTGACTGTTGTTTTACGTCCCGTTTTTTTCACCCATATAGAGACGTCACCATATACCGGTGAAGGAATTCAAATTTAGAACTTTACTCGGCACTAGGGGGCCATTGAGCAGTGAAGGTTCTTTATCGTGCCAACGCCTACCGTGACACAGGGCCTCGGTTTTTAAGGTCTCATCCGAAAGAACCGCAACTTTCACTTCAAAGTGCCGAGCGCTTGGCGAAGGAACAGTTGCTACCTATTTTTTTAGCGACTTAGGTCAGTCGCGGCCGTGATTCGAATACACGACCTTCCGATTACGGAGCGAGCACTCTACCGACTGAGCTACCGTGACGGTTTATCAAGTTTTATTGGCTGTAGGACGAGTAGCGTTTTGAAAAAAAAACAACAACAGACAAACAGAAGGTGGACGAAGGAAACCTTACCATCGCATAAACTCTTTTGGTCTCTGTTCGTAAAAGCACAAAAAAAGAACTAGACATACGATCAGCAGTCATGCATCTTCGTTTTGAGGCTTTGGCCCAAATAAGCACATAAAATTTGGTACACTAAGCTTCTTAGATCCCTTTCATTGGCTTTTACCATGCAGTTATTTGCAGTGCATTTTACATACCGAGCTGTTGTAATCCGGCGTGTGATAATAAACTCCGTTCAAATTTGCTGCCCAGCAGCCATTATACCAGAATCCTCCGTGATAGACTTGTGCACAGTTTGTCCGGAAGTTATCATTATCGCGGTCCTTGGTGGAAAACTTCATTCCGTTATGTGAAAATACCTTCCTAAAAGTAAATGAGGGCAAACAGTTACTGTAAGTAAATGGTTTAGAATAACGTTTCTTGTGAAAAATTTATTAGTTTTTTTTTGGCCATATTGAAAGGTGTGTCATGCCTTAATGTTAAAAAAAAATATTCAAGAAAAGGGATGAAAGGTAATTATTAAAGCTTTTTAAATCTTATATAACACAAAAACCAGTTTAGATCCATGTCACAGATACTACAAAGTGCTTCAGAGGAATGCTAACCAGTAAAAATTCAAGGCGTCTCCGGCGGTTCCTCTGTACCCACCAACCGTCAGTTTGAATTGCTCGGATTCGGAGCCGATCGAAAAATTATCATATTCTGCATATGCTGTATTATTGTCCCAATCCATCATATCGATTCTCAGCACCAGATTGGTTCTGTTGTGGGTCACGTTGTATAACCTTTCGGTGCCCCACCAGTAACTGGCTCCAAGATTTCCAAAACCTTCCTTGTAGTCGTTCCAATTTCGGTTGAAATTTACAACGCTGCCAACTCGTCTGCAAAATTAAGAAAATGACGGATATACTGAAATATTCAAAAGTGATCATATATTTAAAGCATTTTCAATATCATTAAATTTAGTTGACTGATTCTTTGTACAATGCTATAATAATGGATGATTAAAAATAGGTGTATTTGTCAAATCTATTAATTTACGAATAATAAAAGATTCAACTTTGCAAAAACGATATATTCATTTATTTTGCATATTCTCCTTTAAAAGGCTTGAAAATATTTTATATAATAGTTCTCCATTTTTGAAATAGAAAAAAATCTATTCTTACCTTTGGAAAATGGTCCATCCGCCATTGTCAGTGTGCATGTCGCAGACGGCCAGAGTTAACATTTTGTTTGGTTCTCTCACAGTATACACGGCGTCTCTGTTCATATTCCAGAAAGTCTTCAAGTCAGAACAGTCTCTGTTGGGGGCTAAAAATACCAAGTTTTAGAAACTTGCGTTTTGTTTCTTCTTTTTATGGTAACATAGGCTATGATGGTAATTAACTGAAGACTTCCGAGTGAACAGAGTTTTTTATAAGAGGATTATGAATAGAATTACCATCACTGCTAATGTATTATCTGATTTTTTTTAAAAAAGGTCTCCTGTAAGAAAATTTGCATGCAACACATCCAAGACCCCCTCCCCCCTAAGAAAGAAATTTGACTATTATAATTCTTTGACGTCGTGAAAAAAGAACTATGTGAAATCAAAGAAAATTTCCGAAGATGCATCGAAACTTACCCTGGTCGCACAGTTTTCCCTTGATTAGAGGTGAGTTACATTCGCAGTGGAAAGTACCATTATCATTTACACATTTACCATGTACACAAGGGTTGTCCTGGCATTCGTCAAAGTCTATAATTGATATATTATCACCACTGTTAGCGAGGTTGAAGTATTATCGTTTTTCAAGAAACAAGTTTGGATTGGACACGCAACTGTCTTGAACTCTAAATGCATGGTTTTAGAAAATTACAATTCTATTATATATTTTTGTCTATAATGAAAAAAAAAACTAACTGTTTTGTTTTTGATTAATTAGTCCTTCGTGAATTTCCTCTTTTATGACTGCAATTGTACATAATGACACTGTCTTGTTTACATACAATGTAAATCAATTTTGACCAGATGACAGTATTATTATACAAAAAAAGTTGTCTTCTTGTATATTTGAAGTCATTCTCATTTTATAATTTCAAAATTTACAGTATGAGAGGCAGTTGAAGGTAAAGGAAACATATATGTTACGGGTGGAACGTTCTTCATCTCAATTTTCTAGTAGTAAATATGGATATGAGTGCAAAATCAAAAAGAAAAAAAAAACTAGCCTGAAAATACAATTGAAGGGAAAAACTCACCATTTTCGCAATCTTTTCCATTCCATCCTGGAGCACACACGCAATAATAATCGTTGATGTCATCCAAACAGAATCCTCCATTCAAGCAAGGATCGCTCTCACATTCATCATTGTCTGTCGGGAGAATTCCAAAATCAAAGATCAAAGTACCGAAAGTACTGCATATGGACATTTAAAGAGACTGTATACTTTTGACAAATATATAGACTATAATTATCGTTAATTACTTGAATATCTTCAGATATTAAAAAATAAAGAAAGCCGTTTAATTGTTTTGAAAGTAGCATTTGATTTTTCAGTTCATTCTGTATCATTTCCTAATAACTACGTCCTGGAAAAAATTATGAAAGTTGTAAATAAATGTAGAGAATAATTATGCATTGAGCACCTTTTAAAGTAAACTTAATAATGCATTGATGTAGGTTACTAATGATAGGGAGAGAATACGAAATACTTTGAGAAGCAAAAAATCATCAAATAGACATGGCAAAAAGAAAAAAAACAAAACAAATAAAAAACACTATACTGATGCATGGTTCACCTACATATGGTATGTTAATTTATTAGAATATAAATTTTAATAATTAATCAATTAATTACTTAATTAAATAATGAAATTTTCCTTTTTTCAACATTTGGGGGAGGGTAACTTAAGGCAATTTCCCTCACTGATTAATTCTATACTTACTCATTTGACAGTGGACTCCTGAGAATCCTGGGGCGCAGTGACAGAGATACATGTTGATCAAATCTTCACAGGAACCGCCATTTTCACACGGGTTTGATGCGCATTCGTCAATATCTAAAACAATTTTTAAAAAACTTTTTACAATAATGAAAAAATTAGTCAAATTAGAAGAAATTTAAAGAGTTATAATCGGATTTATGTAGTGAATGCGTTATAAATCCATTTATCACAGCGCCCCACGTGGAAGGATGCGCGCGCAATATATGCGCAAGCATTTGTACATTCCATTCTCACACCATTTCCAAATGTTGCACGTTTAGGGTTTGCTGTGAATTTTTAAGAAAATTTAGAATACTGCACAATGACATTGTCAAAAGACTGTGGTGTACAAAGACGAGGTTTTACTGATTGTTTGCACTAATTGTACCGTTAGTGTACTTCAACATGCTAGAGTTTTCGACTTCGCGCCGAAGGGCTGTAAAGAGCGTATGGACGTTAGCCGAGGCTCTTACTTCTAGGAGTATTGTTGCTGTAAATATTGACCAAGATGTCCACAACATCTATAGTCGCCAAAGCCAAACAAGGCATTACAAAATGAAGAGAGAGAATAACGTCAATACCAGCGCTAGCAATGAGGAGGACATGCATAATACTACTACACACAGCACAAACGGTATGTCATCTTGTATGCCTGCATCAATTATTAGTATAATGTTTTCACTGTTGTATCAATTACATTTTTAAAAAATGCACAAGAAAATACTAAATGTTCAGTTAATCGATCATTCTGTTAAAATCAGTGGGAAAAGGCAAAGAATAAGCTAGTCATTACAATTGGTTTTATTGTATTTAGTAGACTCTAAATTTAAGCACACCCCCTTCAACCACAGAGTTTAGAGCAATATAAATATAATTATGCACACTTTAAGATTGGGTTCCATAAAACTCCCATTGACTTGAATTAAGTTAACCTCATACTCTTAAGATCACGCACTCGGCATCGTCGGTCATTGTTCCGATGTTGTAAGCGCCCGAGTATATATTTCATGGAGCCTTAATGTTATCAATATATGAGGCTATAATAATAAGACTTATTTATCTATTCACCAATCAATGAGCTTTGAAAGGGGGGCATATATATATATATATATAATTTATAAAAACAATACAATTACGTTTATAGCAAGTAATGGCTGCATTACGTGCAATATTAACCTGATCCTCACTTGTAATATTTAACTGTCCTCGCTAGCATCCCTCATACAATTGAAAGACTAGAGTGTTTTGATGCCAAATATCGTTACTTATTGTGTATATATGTGCACATTGTTATAAAATATGTATTTTAAGCTTGTTCTCCCTTCGATTAACATCTTCGTGTCCGTCCTCAATAAATCAGCAACCCCGGCCTGGGGAAACACTTTTTGAAACAGAAAACATTAAATTTCGTTACTCCTAGGCATTCAATTAATAAACATCGGTCATTCTTAAGTAAATATTAAACTACTTCCAATATTTATGCATGTCATGTTCCACCAAAGCAAGAATTAGGCGATGAGTTGAGAAATGGTTTTAATTTAATTTAGGGCGCGTGGAGTGAAGAGCAAATTAATTAATTAATTAATTGCAATTTCAGTAGATCTGTATCAAGACAAATTCAGTATATGTTGCTGAGTGAAATAGCTATGGGCGAATGGCTGTTCCTTTTCCTTAACACCTCTATCAAAACTAGGCCCATAAATCATGGAGGGGGATCAATATCCACATAACAATAAACCCAAAAATTTTATAGATTGAGGGACATAATCGGTATGATAGCACCATTGATAAGATCTTTACCTGGCAAAATGGATACAAAAAATCGTTTTTAGACTATTGTCTAGAAAACCAGATGATGTTTTGCTTACTTGGCTTCGAATAACTACTATGTCAAACGCCTTCCATTTGTTGTTACACATCGTCACCAATAAATAAATAAATAAAGTGATTAATAAATTAATTAAACACAAATGAAATATTATCTTTTTTCAATGGGTCGTCAGATCACAACCTGGTTCGAAATATGAAACGCATTTATTTATCTTGATGTCTTTCTGTTTTGCAAGTTCAGCTCACGCCAACATTTGCTCAAAATTGATGACACGTTTGGCGATTTTGGTCAGCATTGGGAATTCTTCAATGCGTTGAACATTTGTTCCCGTCACAAAAATTAATTCATCTGGGTTTGGAAATTGATACATGTCAAGTTTGTATTCTGACGAAAAGCTAATTAAACCTAAGATTTTGCTGATAGGAAGGGCCAATAAATCTTAAAAGTCACTTCAAATGAAATGCAATTCTTTCAGTGCCGTCTTACCGCGCTGTTACCAGCGTTCCCACGGTGCAATGACTGGCATAAAAAATGCAGCAACTTTTCATTTGTATAAAGACCATTTGTTTTTATGTCATTTAAATTTTGAATAACTTTATATTTATTTATTTACGATATGGCTGATTAAGCAGTAATATTCTTTAGCTGAGCACGGTAAGCGCAGACGGAAGGCATACTGGCTGCGGGAAAGCCAGCATATGGTTATACACCTATAATTGTAGTAAAGTTATTTTGGTTACGATTAGATCACACAACTTTATAAACAGACGTCAAAATATGTAAGATCTATACAATTTGATTTGATGTTTAGTATATTTAGAAATGACTTATACACGTTTTTAGATTTTACCTTATTAAATTGAGATCTCCATCATAGAATTACTTGATCCATGTTATCATCACGGAAGTACTATTTCATTTATCAACATTACTTGCATATACAGTGTAAAATTTTACAATATACAAATACATATATAGATTATTTAGTATGTATACACATAAATTGTTTGTACTGTTTGTAATTGTAGAAATCATGCTTGTTGTTTGTGATGCCTGAAAGGGCCCTGATTTGGAAATAAAGAATCTTATCTACCATACTATCATCAATAAATAAATAAATAAATAGTGTATTCCATCTCATGTTCTCATTAATGTTAATACGTATCCAACAGTAGATAATTAACTATCTTTAGTAAGAAAACCTTTTTATACTAAGCACTTTAAGTTTAAACTCGGCATTGCATAAGTAGAACCTCGTTATAAACGAGTACTTTCATCACGTAGACGTTAAACTGCGGGGGGGGGGGGGGGCAGTAGGGTAAAGAGACACAGTTACTCTCTGTATTGTTAATTATTAGCCATGCACCATTGTTTACGAATCAGAGCAAACATTCCTGGTAATTTATTATTTATATTAACCTTAAACTAGATGTGTTGCGTCTCAATATAAATATATCCACTATACATGTAAATTATATTCTTTTAGAACTTGAAAAGCTACTTACTTTCATGCGAATCAATTCAATTATTTGGAAGAGAACAATTTAAATGTTATCATTCATAGATTATAAACCCTGCACTTCAATAGAATAAGAAAGACATTTGAACTTTTTCTCTAGATACTTGGTTCATCTGTTCATTTTAATCACAGGCTTCTATAGCAGTAAATTTTAGTATGTTGTAACGATATGCACTGCCGAATCCTTAAATAGTTCAGTAAAGTTAACTATAGGGTCGTTTCCAGATGTGATGGGAAGTTCGATCAGGAAAAAGATCGCAAAAGTAATTAACTCAGTTACCAAGCATAATTATACTTACAACAAAGGATAATTTTTATATACAATTCGTCTGGCAGTAAGCTAAAATTTTTAAAAGCGGGCTTAAAAATAGTGAACTGCCAACTTGATTTAATATCATTTATAGTAGTAGTAGTATCATTGATATATATTCTGGGGGTCACGGCTGGTTTTGTGAGTAGAGTGTTAAGCTACCCCCACGTTTGTGGCGGCGTGCATATTACATGAGTAACTATGCACGTTTGGCGGATTTAGCTTAACACAATTTATCTCGATTAGCGCCGCTGTGAACAGGGCGCGGCTGCAACATAATTATTTTGACAACTGGTCAATGGAAAACAATTGACAGAACATTGATTAATTGAAACATTGTTTGGCTTAAACATAAACTTACTACAATTCATTGAATTGAGTGAGTATTGATTGATTGAACATTGATTGATTGAATATTGAAACATTGATTGATTGAACATTGATTGATTGAATATTGATTGATTGATTTAATATTGATTGATATTATTGAAAATGGATTGATTCATTGGACTGAAACTTTTTGATTGATTCAACTGAATATTCATTAATTGATTGGATATTCATTAATTGAATTGATAAATTTATTGATTGATTGATTGAACTTGATATTGATTGATTCAATTGAATATTGATTGATTGATTGAATATTGTTTTATAAGGCTGGCGCACCGCAAAATTTGGAAAGCAAACGCCAGTCTTATAGTGTAAAAAATGACATGTGTACAGTTAATATTGATTGATTGATTGTTTGCTTTGATTGGAGGTGTGCCAAAAACCAATTGGGTCGGCACCCACTGAACACATGTACCTTAAATATTTGATCTGCAACCAGCCGTGGCCATATGATGCCAAACTTAATAAATAAATAATTAAGAAATGGTGTCACTTGTTTTTTAGTGGTAGTCTGTGATAATCGGATTTATGTAGTGAATGCGTTATAAATCCATTTATCACAGCGCCCCACGTGGAAGGATGCGCGCGCAATATATGCGCAAGCATTTGTACATTCCATTCTCACACCATTTCCAAATGTTGCACGTTTAGGGTTTGCTGTGAATTTTTAAGAAAATTTACCCGCCCTTCCACACCCCATATTACTTTGACTTTTTCTGCGCCGAGTTCTTTTCATTTCAGAGAAAGAGGCCTAAGGAGCCAAGCTGTCAATCATTCTAAGACCTTGCCTTAGTCACGACCGGCCAAAGCTGCCATTCCTCGCCATACAGTGATGAATGCTATCGTGATGGACACTTCCAAGTACCAGAAGGAAGGATTTAGCTCACCCAATCGTATTGGCTTATTGACTCTAAACAGGGTGAAGCTGCAACACGATAACTATCGATCAAGGACTAGACAACACCCATCGTCACGGCTGGTCATCTTATTATGCGGACAGTATTGTCTCTGTAATTGACAGAGCGAAGAGCCAGTTGGAGAGATACATCGTATAGCGCTTAACACAAATCATCTTGACACGCGTCGCTGTTAACAGGGCGCAGCTGCAACTTGATTATGTGGATAACTTATCGATGGAAAACAACTAATTGACTTGATAATTAACACAGAACATTGATTAATTTATTGAAATATTGTTTGGCTTAAACATAAACTTACTACAATTCATTGAATTGAGTGAGTATTGATTGATTGAACATTGATTGATTGAACATTGATTGATTGAATATTGAAACATTGATTGATTGAACATTGATTGATTGAATATTGATTGATTGATTTAATATTGATTGATATTATTGAAAATGGATTGATTCATTGGACTGAAACTTTTTGATTGATTCAACTGAATATTCATTAATTGATTGGATATTCATTAATTGAATTGATAAATTTATTGATTGATTGATTGAACTTGATATTGATTGATTCAATTGAATATTGATTGATTGATTGAATATTGTTTTATAAGGCTGGCGCACCGCAAAATTTGGAAAGCAAACGCCAGTCTTATAGTGTAAAAAATGACATGTGTACAGTTAATATTGATTGATTGATTGTTTGCTTTGATTGGAGGTGTGCCAAAAACCAATTGGGTCGGCACCCACTGAACACATGTACCTTAAATATTTGATCTGCAACCAGCCGTGGCCATATGATGCCAAACTTAATAAATAAATAATTAAGAAATGGTGTCACTTGTTTTTTAGTGGTAGTCTGTGATAAATACGCTCAGATGACATTACCATCTTATAAATATGTGGCTAGGCGTTTACTAGGTTTGCATTTACATACATGTAGTATTCAGTCATATAATAAATTATATTTATACTAACCAACACTTGACATACATGTATTTAAAAATACTGGACAACAGAGTGAATAATACTATTTAAAAATCTGTTTATTTCTTTTCATTTGCATCGTCCTATTTAGATTAGAGCTTAAAACAGCAAAACATTTCGGAAAATCTTCTGAGTAGTGAGTACTATTTTGCAATGTACCATACTCTACTACATAGAGGTAGCCTACAGAAATTTATTACGTTCTCAAACAAAAAAGGGAACGATGCTATGAAGCTCATTACTAAGTTGTTTGAATAGGATGCGTGACAGTCCATGAATTGTAGCGTTCTTTCTCTGACTGGAATAATGTGTAAGGGCCACAGATTTAAAGAGATGTTATAGACTCTGCAACGTGATCCATTGGTAAATACACTGCAGACCATAAAAACCATTACAGAGCATCAATCAATGCTAGGAGCTCTACAAAAGCTTTTTCCTTTAGCATTTCATATCTTTAAAAGGACGACTGATACTCACGAATAGTGTAGTTTTGACCTGTGTAAGTAAGGACGACTGATATTTAAGGATAATGCAATTTTGACCTGTGTAAGTAATGACGACTGATACTTACTGATCTTGTTGTTCTGAATTGTGTATGTAAGGAACACTAATTCTTACAGATAGTGTAGTTTTAACCCGTGTAAGTAAGGACGACTGATACTTACGGATTGTGCAATTTTGGCCTGTGTAAGTAAGGACGACCGATACTTATACTGATTGAGCAGTTTGGACTTGTGTACGTAAGGACGACTGATACTTACTGATTCTGAGTTTGGACTTGTGTAAGTAAGGACGACCGATACTTATACTGATTGAGCAGTTTGGACTTGTGTAAGTAAGGACGACTGATACTTACTGATTGTGTAGTTTGGACCTGTGTAAGTAAGGCCGACTGATACTTACTGATTGTGTAGTTTGGATCTGTGTAAGTAAGGACGACTGATACGTACTGATTGTGCAGTTTGGACCTGTGTATCCTGCGTTACAGTTACAGACATAATCTCCATAGATGTTCGTACAGCTTCCGTGTCCACAGATACCAGTCGTGTGACATTCGTTCACATCTGTAAATACAAAGTTTAAAAATATGTCAGGCCTTTTACCAAAGCTCTAACACTGTTATCAGTGCGTGAGGACAAGACCCCTGCCCCTCCCGTATATGTATATATAGAGAGAAAAAGAGTGGGGTAGAATTTTTTATACGTTTGTTCTAGATAAGTTTTCGAATTGATGGCATGGATTATATCACAAATATGTCATTAAAAGATAATTTATTACAAAAAAATTTTTAAGGTCTTTATCGGGGGGGGGGGGGGTGTCCTCAAGCACCTGAGTTACATGTAAGTATAGTGCATATTCTTTTGATAAAGAAGAGATAGGGCTTTCATATTTGACATGTACATTACCTGTGACAAGACCTTTCCAAATATACTATGATTTTTGACCCCTTGACCTTGAAGTTTGACCTACTTTTCAAAAATGTTAACATTACTTGAAATTGGTTATAAAATTTGAATGAGAAAAGGTAGAACTTTTTTTTTTTAATAAATTCAGTTTTCACCAATTTCACGTAAAAATCGTATCACAAAGCAAGGACGTCTGTCCAATGATATTTATATTTTATTCTCATCTAACTAACAAAAGCGTTTCGTCACGCGAAGCAGTAATAAACAATTTACAATGCTCATGCAGGACAAAAAAAATTCCTAAATCTTAAACACAGATTTTTTTTTTATTGAAAAGAGTTTTCCAATTAATGAATTAATCGGATATAGCTGGAAAAGAACAGATATATATTATACAGGACAAAATCAAAACATGACACAGGTGAAATATACTGCAATGACCAAACCATATGAGCATAGTCTGTATGTGTGATATATTGATACTGATAAGCTGGGAAGGACCAACAATACCTATCATTAGTACTACAGATTTACTGAAGGGTAATTGATGTGTGTAGGTCAAATCAATGTACAGTAAAACTTGTCTAATCCGACCTCCTCTGGTTCCAAAGAAATTGGCCGGATTAGACAACATTTAAAACAATTGAATTTACTGCAAGGGACTTCAAGTTTTCACCGTATTAGACAATATTTCAGATTACACAACATCCGGATTAGACAAGTTTCACTAGCACTTATTTATTTTGGTATGCAACAACTTGTAAACAGACCTCAATGTCTTTTTAATATACCAAGGTCTAAACTTAGGTCAGTTGCACAATGAAACATGCATCGGACTAAACATTCACTGATGCACGTGCACATTCACGTTTAATTTGGAAGCTTGCAGTAGTTTGGATGTTTCTTGTGACCAGTTTGGACAGACCGAAAAACCGGTCGTCAAAGAATAACGGAGGGATAAATGCTGCATCAGACTAATCAGTGCAAGCTTGAGGTGAGTGAAAATTTTGGAGCATACCCTAAGGTAACTTAAGAGACCGTTAGACAGCCTGAGGGACAAACATAAGACA
Organism: Saccostrea echinata; assembly: GCF_033153115.1. Classification (NCBI taxonomy): domain Eukaryota; kingdom Metazoa; phylum Mollusca; class Bivalvia; order Ostreida; family Ostreidae; genus Saccostrea; species Saccostrea echinata. The sequence continues at coordinate 6,723,597 of NW_026889811.1, forward strand.
TGGTGATTCCAATGCATCCCTCCTTAAACAACATCGTCCCAAGGGGGGATAAAAACCAGTTCCTTTTAATGAAATTTTGGGTTTAGTACATTTCTTATGCAGATTTATAGAGAGCAGACCGTATTACTCGAGATTACCTTCTTCGCAGTCTTGTCCCCTGTATCCGAGTGGACAATCACAGGTGTAATTTCCATTGGGTAGGGCTGTACATTTGGCCCCATGTGCACATGGACGCACCAAACATGGATCTGAATTTGGAAAATAATTGAACTTATGAATATTCATTCATGCATTTTAACTGTAAATATTTTGAATTTTCCTGAATAAGATATTTTAACGACTCTATTTTTTTGGATTGAACCCATGTGTTTTTAAAGTCGTTCAAATTAATACTAGTACTCACGAAAGACAATGCAAATGCTTCTGTGCCCAAATGAATTTTCAACTGATTCGTTAATTCTGAATGTGACCAGAATCACGAATACATGCAAATAAATCTTGTTTGGTGAAAGATTGCTTATCGTACACTCGTCAAACGTGTTCGAATGAAATACTTGATTTTTCGTGATTTACTGTTTCTTACTTCTGACCAACTTTAGCAACCCAAATGTTATCAAGTGGAATTGCATTTAAATGAAAAGTAAGAATAACGATAATACTTTTTATCCTACCTGAAAGCTTTGTAAGAATTGTCTGGTTAACATATGCCAGCTGATTTTTCAAAACTCCGTTCTCTGTCAACAGGTTGTGAACCTCGTCAGTTAAGATTCTAACCAGGCCATTCAGATTTTCTTCCTCCTTCTTCAGTTTACTGACTTCCTCTATGAGGTTCATAGTTCCTGTGACATTGTGGCCAAAGAGACCCAGAATCTGATCAATCTGTTTGTCGTGGTTGGCAAGGTGTTCAACCATAGCGGACGCAGTGGAGTTGTCCATTACGTGAGGGTTCACGAGGGAATCTTTGACCGGTATGGTCAGAGTATAGGTACAGGTACCATCGGGGTTACAATGACCGTCAAATTGATGGATTCTGTATCCATAGGGGTCCGCTGCTTGGGTAGACTGGCAAAAACTGTAGGAAATGTGCAGTAAAATTAGACTGAAAACGCGAAGCATTTTGCCGGCTTCTTTGTGAACGGAGTTCCAGAGATATTCTGACCAGATTTCTCTATCTCATAAAAAGTCGTGGAAAATCATGCGTCAAGGGTCATGTAGGTTAGATAATTCCAAGTGAACTTCTTAGCACTATATATTTCGACATACTTAGAACGGTGAACGTTTTATATTGAAAGTGCAAATAACTGCCATTTTTACTATAAAGAAATTCAGTGTAGTATCATGTTCTAAATTTTGAAAGGTGGGAGTAAATACGAAATTTACTTCCACTCAGTTATTTCAGAATTTTAGAACACGATCGACTGTGATAAATCTGTCTAAATGAAGTTCGCCTTTAATTTTGTCATGAGGATTTTTTCTGAAGAGAACTTGAAAGTTCATAACAAATTAAATTTATTTGTATCGAAAACGCTTATGGCATTTATTAACACTTGAGAATGATATTTTAAAGATTTGCCCAAGGCAAGTAGTTGTGCTTGTAATTATATTTTAAAACTAAGCAGAAAAATTGCTGTTTCCCACCCCACCCCCTCACCCCCAACAACTTATTTTTTGCGAAGCAAATACATGCATGGACATGTACAGTGTATGTAATAAAAATCAGTATAATTTGATAAATTAGGATGTTTTATGTCTTGTGAAAAAGATTCTCAAGTAAAAGGAATTAAATACGTCTGCTATTAAATGACCTTGATCAAATTGACCTTCTTTTACTCAAATCGAGTATATAAATATGCTGGTCAAAACTTGAAACGATCTACTTAGGTTTTCCTCGCTCACTTTTTCCTTTTCTTGAAAGTTCGACTGGACGTCTCTATATGAGTGAAAAATTCTCAAACGGAACGTAAAACAACAATCAATCAATCGACTGATTTTTTTTTTATTATGAAGAATAACATTTTAGAGAAGAGAGGAGTTTTTAACCATGATTTATTGTACCATTAAATCACAAAAACTTGAAAGTACCGCACAAGAACAAATTCTTAACTAAATTTTTTTTGTATCCCCCAATAGCACGAATTACTAGCTGAAACCTACTCCTCACAGAGGTCATGTTATGGTGTGAATTCTTATATTCCAGGTCCTCCCGAAATCAGGTTCAACCACCAATAGACTATATGCGGTTGAAAAAGCTCTTGTAATCTTTTTTTCAATTTCGTCCCATACATGTTCAATAAGATTGGAATCTGGAATATATGGGGATAACTCAATTACACCAAAAATGTGCTGATGCAGCATCTGTTAGGGATTCTAGCTGTGTGGGGAGTTGCCTTATGCATGAGAATAATTCCTCAATTTTCCCGGGTGTGAGGTATGGTCACTGGCCGGAGAATATTTTGATGCTTCACAGCATTCAGATTCCGGTGGATTGGAACATTTTATGTTTTTCCTATGAAACAATATAGTCGCCATAACCATGACGGTCCTGGTGAAGGGACGTCATTCGCCGTTTGCTTCGTCGACGCAAATTGGTTCCGTTGAAATTCTTGATAATGTTTTAGATTGTTTTGTTGTCTCAGTTGAAATTTCCATGCAAAGTTTTTTTTTGTAGATACAGTTTAAACAGTGTTCAATTTTGTTAACATTCGTAAATGCTGTGGCCTGAGAGTTACACCTTTGCAAATCATAGTATGAAGTTGACAAAAACAGTTTTCCAAGTAAGAGATATTCTATGTACAAATTAACAAATTAAATGCACTTTGCAGTAGCTGAATTAAAAAAAAATCTAGCCCTTTTATCCACAGGTATTCAGTGGCTAAATGACATATGTAGTATACATTGATGTTAACTGAAATATCAATGGGAATTGCGTAATAATTGAATTTTGTATTTCACTTCCTTATTTGTCGAACGAAGGCATTTTTCTTTGCTTGTTCGCCCATTTTCTTTGTTAATGTTCCCAATTGCTGTTTACACTTATGCAAATCATAGTATGAGGTTGACCAAAAAAGTTTCACTAACAGTTTTCCAAGAGATGTTCTATGTACCAATTAACCAATTATATGCACTTTGCAATAGCTGAAATAAAAAAAAACTAGCTCTTTTATCCACGGATATTCAGACAGTGGAAAATTGATATTCAAATTATTTCAAATATGTTTATAGAGTGCAAGCTAGCATTCAAACTTCTAGTTAAAGGAATGATAATAATATTTATCTATGTAAATACCCAAACTGACAAATTATGGCACTTTTCAGTGATGATTAAGTCGGATCATTGTCTGCTAATTTATCAAAATCGGCGAATTACAAGAAGCTTGAATGCCAGCTTGCTTTCAATTTCATATGTGTATTCCTTGTGACAAAAGCTTTCACAAACGCATCTTGTTTTTTCTGTTTTAATTTGTTTTTTTTTTTTTTTGGTTTGTTTTTATTTTATTTTATTTTATTTTTTTTTTTTGGGGGGGGGGGGGGGGTCTACAAAGAAATTCTTGTTAAGGAAAATTTTAAAAAATTACCATCAGTCCTGATTGTTATCAGATTACACAATAGTCTTTCTTAACGGCCTTTCGAGAATTTTTCACTCATTGATACGCCACCACTTCCCTGTGCAAGGCTGTAAATTAAGACCTTTTTGGCATTTAGGGCCATTGAGCAGTGAGGGAACTTTTCCGTACCAACAACTTCTAAGACAGGGGACATCGGTTTAGACAGTTCGAATCCCCGGTCTCCACGTCTCGCAGTGGGATTCGAACTCGCGACATATGGATCAACTCCTTACTCCGAGACTCTAAAGCAAACGCTTTGACTACGCGGGCGACCAAATTAAGACAGGAAGACTTTGCTGTGAATTGTAGAAAATGTATTATCATACATGAATATATCGTTCTGTATATAGTATGAATTTTTTTTTCTCTTTATAGCCTTTTATTTTTAGGAACAAAATAATGTGTTTTATACGGGATTCAGTCATGATCTTGTGAACTTAACTTTAAAGCATGGTAAGTGCGGGATAGTCCAGACAAGACTAGTGGGGGGGAGGGTTCCAGCTTCTAGTAAGCCCGTTGAAATCTTTCAACTTTACAATGCAACTCCTTTATATTAAATCTTTTAACAAAATGAAAATAAAATACAAGTTTTACATTTCAGTATTCAGTAAAGAAATATGTATTTCTACATGCCTTAAGGAAATCCGTTAAAATCCTACGTGTGAAACTAAAAACGACAGTATAATTTTTGGTGTGTTCATTTAGATCCGCCACTTTTGTTCGTTTTAAAGTGCAGGTAATATATTTGTAGTCGATCCCCTGAAAAATTATCAGTGTTCCATTCTTTGGAACATGACGTTCTTTGCAGAGTAAAACCTGACGACCCTGTGGCATGTCGGGTGTACTTTTGCATAAAGGGTATTTTGAAATTCTTTATATTATGCAAAGATTGTAAATGCTTGGTGGAAGCACCAATTTATTTACTTTGTGTGGCAAAGACTGTTTATTATCATTTATGTAAATCCTAGTTCTGCGTAGCCATAAGTCAAACAAAACAGGGGAAAAAACTATAAAATATTTTAATGGTTACAATTGTCATAAAAATATTGCATAAGATATATTTCCAATTAAAATCAATGGACATCTTTAATTTTTTTTAAGTGTTCGAAGTGCCTTGAAAGGTATTCTGCGTATAAAAGTATAAAAATTATAATTTCTGCAACTTATTAAACTTATCTTGCTAAGACATGTATATTGAAGTAGTATTGTACTACTGAATCTAAAAATGAACACAAATAGAGACAGTCAATATTGCACCAATCCCGTTTCTACAACTTCTCTAACCAGTAAAACATTTTTCTTTCCCTGTCGGATGGTATATGAGGTTTTATTCCCCTCTCAGCTACAAGTTCTTCTTCCGGAAACTCAGCTGGCGTTTCCGGTTGCCATTTTATAAGGTTGAATTTTTTCACAATTGCAACTAGTGGGATCCAGCCCATGGCGCTGATAATTAACATCGCTGCTATAAACTTACACCACCCTGGCCACTCTGTTGTTACATTATCTGCCTGAAGAAAATTAAATTTACATCGTTTTAAAAACAGCACACTTTGTCATCAACATCATCACTTACTGCTCATTTTAACGTAAAGATATAACAAGCTTATCTTTTAAAAAGATTGGTGAGCTAGAGCTGTAGCATAATAAAATACAGAAGAAGATATCTGAACCATTTGTTAAATTTGCTGAATCGATTAATTATAATAGGAAAGCAGATTGGTGCACTAGGGGTTGAGTTGGGGGGGGGGGGGCACAATTCTGAATGGTGAATCTAAGAGTGTGCTTCACGTCGGCAATGGCATAACTCCTAACTGTGCTTTAAGCATTCTGTATTTTACAGTAATTTCAATTTCGAGGTGAGTAGAACCAGTGAGCACCTTCGGGCCTTTCCGGCAAGCTCGGAAAACATATCCGAGGTTGCCGCGGTTTTCCGAGCTTGCCGGAAAGATCCATGAAGGTAGATAAGAAAAGCTTGCATTCATTACAACTTTAGAAATAACAGTCTTGGTTTTATAAAACCCGAGTTACTGTTACTTTTTGTTCATTTACGTGCAGATTAGACAACAAAATACGAAACTTCAGATCATATGTATTTTCAGATGATAAACACTAAATTGACATGTCTTTCAGACATACTCTGAAAAAGATTTTTGTTGTTGTTGTTGTTTTTTCCGAGCTTGCCGGAATTATCCACTAAGGTGGTAAAACTGTAAGGAAAGCTAGATGTCTAGAATCTTGGCATTATATGGCCAAATTTTTTCTTGTTCTTTTATGTGTGGGTTAGACAATAAATTTAAAAAAAAAAAATCAGAATCCTGATCTAGACTGGTATTGACTGTCTCTAACCTACAAAATGTATATCGCGCACATCAAACAGGAAAGGCCAGTGTAAACTCGGATCATTTCTAATTTTGTATGACAAAACGAAATTGTAATCGTACAGTCTATATTGTATCTACAGTAGTTTTCCCAGAACACCCGACCGTGAAGTCGAGCATGCGTATTTCAGAAATATAGACTAACGTAGTTGCTAGCGCTCGAGAGCGCTAGCAATAAGAGCAATCTTCTTATCGAAAACATTAAATTAATTTCAAAAAAACTATTCCTAAAAATTCCCTCAAGTGCACTTTCAAAACTTACTATGGAAGGAATCCATGCCTCGTATGTCGCGCTGCTAATCATTGATTTGATGAGACTTGCAAGGAAAATGACGATGATAACTAGGGGAGATACGTATTTCCACATAATCAACCAATAATAATTAGGCCTTTGTCCAGTCATTAGTTCGATGTCGTCACCAAACCTTAAAAATTAGAAAAAAAATTTTTTAATCAAACTGTTAAATGGACCCCCCCCCTTATTTTTTTTTCAAGTGTATACTTGCAAATGATGGCTCATTTCGCTTTAAGGAATTTGTGTCCAGATGCATTGCAATGATTACGAGATCTTACCTTTTCAGTCCATACGCGTACGTTAGTCCGAGGAGTTCGCCAAGGGCGATAATAAGGAGAGGAATGTTACCACTGTATTCATCAAACAGAACAAAAATGTATGGGCCCGCTGAGTCCGCATAACAGAAGGAGATAAGTAGGGATACCAAACAAAGAACAGCTAAAAGACAGCGAAAATACAATGTTAAACGATTATTAATATATTTTACAACCTGAGACAAAACCATCATATAGGGAAAAAAAATTAAACGTATCATATACTCAGACTTAATCAGCATCCAAATCAAAACTAAAACAAAAGGCTTTTCTCGGAAAATGCCCCCCCCCCCCCACGTACTACGGGTCAATTCTCTTCCAAGATAGGGGTATTACATAAGGATTGAACATAAAATGAATTAAAGAAACAATATATATATTTTTTAATTTTAGGGGCATTGACATACTAGTGTTTACAATTATAATGAAAGAGCACACGTTACCTGCCACCACTTCTTTACGTAGGTCTTTGACGAGGTTCATGTCGATGATAGAGGTGACGACCCCCTCTAACATTCCAAACATACTATCCAGTCCGAGGGTCAGTAACATTAGAAAGAATAACACTGACCACACCTGAGCGGCGGGCAACTGGTTAATGGCCTCTGTAAAGGCAATGAAAGCCAGTCCTGTTCCTGATCCGCTCTAAATAAAAGAGAAATCAGAAACTACAGATTGAACATGCAAAATGTGGGTTAGCTGCCTATTCACGCTGCCTTAAGGTTCATAAGCCCCTCTGCTCATTCATATAAAATGTTGCTTTAATGTTTATGATTTTCCGAAACAAATGCATTTTATAAGTAAAATACAAATATTTATATCACAGCTTGCAAAGCAAAATTAATCCAAACAAAAAAAAAACCAAAAAAAAAAGGAAAGAAAAAAAGAAAAGAATTTTCAACTTGACAAATCTTTAAAGGAATAATAAACATTTATCCCGTAAAAAGAGTTATCTCTCTTATCAGAGTATCAATGAACCTTAAGTTAATATAACAATCATACTGTGGATTGACTTAAATCAAAATAGATTGTGGAAGTCATTATTTCCCTATATCAACATGATAATAAAGTTAACTGAATCAGAAATAAGATGGTGGCTTAAGTTGTTCCAAATTAACCTTAGTGTGTATCAGTCCTACAAAACTAACATAGATACATATTTTATAACAGTTTTGCCATCAGTTACATCGTTTTATTTTTCATTAAATTTAGGTCATTTAGTTAAAAACTTATTGGGCATTTTATTAATTTGCTAGAAGGAACATATGAAACTAATTTTTTTTTTTTTTTGGGGGGGGGGGGGGGGTTTGTACCTTCTGTATCTCTGTTTTGATGTCACATGCCAGAAACCCCGTTGTCATATTCTGGCTCAATAACAAATCATTCTGGGCATTGCAGGCCTTGAAACTCTGTGTTGCTTTGAATCCTGAAAATGTATAGAAGACTATTTTATTGATTTGTAAAATGCTAGATCTATATAACTTTTCAAATGAATAGCTTAAAGGTCAGTTTTGGCCTAAGGCCTCCTCTTTTTTCATAGATATAACATTACATGTAGTAAATTGTTCCAAAATTTAATAAAATGTTCAAATGTATTTTACCGTTACTTTGTATTTTTCAGTTATTGCCATACATACTGGTATATCATATATTTGATAATTAGCCGAAATGTAACACATACAATTAGTATCTTACCTAGAATTGAGAAAATCACTATTCCTGCAAAAACGGAAGTGCCACAGTTTACGACAGAAACCAAGATGGCGTCTCTGTAGCAGTTGTTTCGAACTGGCATGTACGAGGAAAAGGCGATCAAGCCCCCAAAAGCCACACCAAGAGAAAAGAAGATTTGTGTGGCCGCCTCTAACCACACCTGTGGATCTCCAAGACGTGAAAACTGAAAAAAGTAATGCAAAATATTTGTTTAAATGATCTGTAAACGTTCAGGAAACAATGTCACATTGTTTAATATAAATGATTAAGTAATGTTTGTCGATCAGCTCTAGGAACTCAAGAAACATGAATGGGAAATGTCAATAACACATAGAGGCTTACATCTGGGATGAAAAAATGTTTGAGTCCTTCTTCAAATCCCTCAAGCGTCACACCACGGAAGAAAAAGATGAGAAGCACCAGATAAGGAAATGTTGCTGTGACATACACAACCTAAAGTAAATGAAATTAGAAAAGACTTTGTCATAAATCAATTGAAAAAGTAATACCGTGAATTTGTCCGGGTGCATTGAAAGAGATCAAGTTCCTGAAGAAAATCTCAGAAATTATACATGGCATAGGGCTGACAAAGTGTGCGTATCTTGCCCGATGTCGCTATTCCTTTTGCCGTTCACATGAAAACAATTATCCAAAATAAATGAAGACAATAAAAAGACCTTGTTGAATATCAATTGAATAAGTATGACCGTGAATTTGTTCGGGTATGTTGAAAGAGACCCAGTTTCTTGGAGAAAGTTCCAGAAATGAAATTTGGCATAATGCTGACAGTGCGTACCTTTCCCGATGTTGCTATTCCTTTTGCCATACACAGGAAAACAATTAGCCAGGCCGCTAATAAACTGACTACAATCCACCAGTTCAAGGTCCCGCGTTCATCAACGGAAGGCGAGATGTTGAGCGTTTCCCTGTACCAAAAATATGTCGTTGGGCCACTCATCTACAATAACGAAGATATAGTTTTATACATTTCATTGCAATGTAAATCAAAATTTATAGACTCGGGTTGCAGTGGAGTGTTACTAAAATTATGTTCTCTTGTGTTTTAATACAGCATTGGTAAAAATGATCATTTACTACAGATGAAAATGCGGAGGGTGTTATGGTTGATAATAAAGTCAAAGATCATAATTCTCTGTCAATTGATCATGCTTGTTTGTGTTTCTTTTATAATAAGTCTCTGAAAGTAACTACCGAACATTCCGAGGCATTGCCAGGACATTCAGCCCACGGCAAGGGGGACTGGAAGCTGTTGACCAGATAGTAGAGGCACCAGGCTATGATAGTATTATAATACAGCGAGACCCAGAAAGACACCATGGCACTAGCTATCCCGATACCAGCCAGATATGGCGATATTTGGTTCCAAGCGCCAATGGCACCTTTGCGCAAGCGCTGTCCCACCGCAAGTTCCAAGTAAAAGATGGGAACGCCCTCGATCGCCAACATGATTGTGTACGGTATGAGAAAAGCCCCTGCAAAGTAAAAACAATATCATATAAACTAGGTATGTACCTGGTATATCACTTAATTCTTAGCGTACAGGGTTCATTTATATAATACACATATAATTATTTAATTTGAATGTAATTTAATGTAGACATGGATATATAAGCTTTTTGTTTTACAACATATGCACCTTCGATCATATTCTTCCATTTAACACCGAGATTCCCAGGTATCGCTTACTCATGGGTTATTTATAAAAATTATATCATTTAAAAACTGTGTGTCCTCTATTCAAGGTCACCAAGCTTTCAACGTCAGTTCAGTATCAAGTCTACGGTTTCATGATTCTTTTTTGCTCTGTATAGACGAAGTGTTTCTAAAAGAAAAGGTTTACTCACCGCCTCCATTTTTCTGTGCTAAATATGGAAAACGCCATACATTTCCTAATCCTACAGCGTATCTACAAAAGAAAAAAAGATGATTTTGTTAACAATTGAGAGTTTGGGAGATAAACATGGGAAGTTTTAGTTCATAATTCCATGGAAAATTTAAGACGAAGCCATATGTCATAGTTGACAAAATTTGACGCTGGCAATAAAGAACATGTTAATACTATTATTATATACAATTTGTGATTAATAAATAAGTAGCCTGATGAGTATTTAGATAAAATCTTATCAGTGGGGATGATTTATGGGTATAGAACATGTACAAAAGTCGGCAAAAGGTCTCTGATTTTGTACACATGTGGACGCCCCGTCGTTTTGCTTTATTAGCAGAAATGTCAGACCAGCGGGGTAGTCGGTTACACTTTTTCAAACCATATATACAATCCCTGTCTGTATAATATATGCCATTGTTTACAAATTAAGATTTCAAAACTTTTTTTTTTATAAAATAATCTCAAAGTGAGACATATATGGGACCCTTCTCACAAAAGACTTACAACACTATTAAGTATCAACTGATTTTTTTTCTTCTAAGTCCAATTCAATCAAGTTTCTCTGTGATTTTATCCTTCAGTTGAAAAAAAAAAATCAAGGATATTGCTTATTTCTCTTCTTAGCTTTCAATTGGGACTCCTTTTTGACTCATATAACGTTGGATTCCTGTCATCTACATGCACTTATATATAGATAGCTTCTGTCTTTGGGGAATTAAAAGATTTAACCCCTCCATGCCCCCTCCCCCGCCATGCCCCCCCCCCCAATATCAAACGAACTGGGAGATGGCAGGATAGGCCCGTTTCGGTTTCATTCAATGATTAGATCTCACAATACCCTATGTATTGTAGCAATGACTCCTACTAAAAATAATACTCACCCAACGACTGCTAAGATATACTGAGCTTTGTTGTCCCAAGTTTCCCTCTCTTCCTTGGATTCTTTCGAACTTTCTCCATTTTCCGTCGCAATGAGAGCATCCGTAGACGTACCGGCCGTTTTGGCAGGATCGTCTGACATTCTTTCAGTTGATTCTCGCCAACTTTTCCTACTTCCTGTTTCCAGAGCGGATTCGAATGAGTTTCTTCGAAAGGGTGGGTACAAGTTGAGTGAAACGCCGTCCTTTTGCACGAGTGAGCTTGAACTCTCCACTGTGAAAATACTGGGGGTAGAAGCCGTTTCAGATAATGCGGGGTTGTCATATGCATACTGGTTTCGTCGGCCCGTTTGTCGCCTCGGGGGGTCTCGGTCTGCTTTGCCATGATACATTCTGATTAAGGTGTCAAAACCAGTCGGGCCTAGATATTGAACAGTGCGAATATCAATTAATTGAACAAACAAGTTACATCACCGAAAACACATCTGCAATATTTATCAAGTAATCCGCTTGCGTAACAACAAAACCTAGAAATGGTTTCCGGAGTGTAACTTCATGGACGTGTTTGCTTTATAATCTTCTCTTTTACTTACCGAAGAAATGTGTTGACATAAGAGTATCGCAAAGAACTTAAAATCACGTGCATTACCTTTGCTTTTTTGTAAAAGAATTTCTTGACAAAACGATGTCTCGCGTGAATGGAGGAATTATTAAACATGCATGGATCCTTTTTGTGATCATATACAAGTAAAGCATCATTCAGTTTTCAAGAAGACTGCACTCTAAAAACAGTTGACGCTCAAAGTTGATGTCACTAATTGAAAAGTTTTTTTTCTCTCTCTTTAAATAATTTAAGAATTAATTAGGAAATAATTTTTTTCAAAAAATCAAAAAATACTGTGCATGTATATCAGATTCGTCAACTTTAAAAATTTTCTACATTGTATTTAAAATTTTCGAATCTTTTCTGCAGAATAGTTAGGACTGTCCAAAGCTTAATCAGTAGTTGTTAATAATATAATATACGAAATATTCATATAAGTAGTATTTCTATTTTTCCCCCTGACACATTTTAACAATCGCATTATGGTTCAAGGCTAATTAATCTATCAGAATGCTACTTAGCAGTTCATGTTTGATTAATTATAGCATTAACATGCTACCTATACATCTCACACTACCCATGACTCGACCCCCCCCCCCCCCAGTAAAAAAAAAAACGGGGAGGGGGTTACAGTGTTTTACTCAAATAAAAAAAAGGAGATTTAAAAAGGCATTCTTCAAACTAAAATAGAGGTCTCTTGAAGGCTGAGAAGGAATTTATTTAGAGCAGATTCAAACTTGTTTGAACTTGGCCTTGGGAAGTTGGGGTGGATGAGGATACAATAGGACCTGATAGGGGAAGATAGGGCCATGTGAGTGTTTTAATTTTCAAACAATATTTTATTATGAATTATACATAAAAGGATTGGACAGCAGGCGTTACCTATATAAGTCATTTCCATAGTTCAAGGTCAAAATCTTACACGTACAAGTTATTAGTTACATAACATTGAGGGAAAAAAAAATACATATGGGTGTTTTGGTTCATTGGTCTTTTGTTTTGTAATCTGCTAGTTTTGGGATTTTTTTTTTTTTTTAGTTTCCTTATTATTTTTTTTTACCGAAATTTAAGGAGGAAGGGTAGTGGGAACAGACGCCATACCCCGCTCTGAATCCACTAGCCACTGCTACCTCTCTCCTATACAAATTTCATAACATCATTTACTAATTATAGTAATATAAACAAGGTGAGAGAAAACATATTCCAGATTTTCCCTCGAATTATCTTAGTAATGAAGGTTAAATTTAAAATGCTTAAACCATTTAAACTTGTTTTTTCTTTATTAAAAATTCTTTTGCATGAAATACAATGTACTTGTACTTGTACTTTATATTCGAGACTACATATATATCTAACTAAGACTGATAGCTTGTCAAGTATATTAAGAATGTGATTTTGATTTGAAATAAAAATCATACCTCTCTGGGGGATACCCTTCCTAATACTTAAGAACTGTTTCGTGTACCAGCTGACTTCCGTGTTACTTTATATTTTACGGATCAGTGAATTTAATTTTTTTTCAGTGCATTCTTAAAATAAATACTTGAAAAGTTTTAATCCGGTTTTTATATACCTTCATGATAAAACCCAGGTTTTCCATCATATCGTACACAGGATAGCTGTTATGTGTAGATTTAAGGAAATTCTAAACACTAACAAAAATGTTTTTGGACGCTGATTTTTTTTTATCATAAATATAAAGTTGTACATATTGAATTTTTCTAATTAATTTTCAGCATAGGGTACCTGCCATATTTCTCAAAGAAAAATATTCAAAGACAATGAAGTAATAGTGAACAGAAATCACTTTTATTTACTTCAATTGGAAAAAAAATATGCAAAGAATGCTATCAATTACTTTATCTTGGTCTAATATAATATTAAGAATGCTATGATCTATTTAAATCGTTATCTGACGTCTTGGCGTCAGACAGTACTAGATTTAGTCGTCTTGTCGGACAAGTCGTTCAGTAGCATTCTGGTGATCTTGGAAACTTTATACTAGAGAGCATCAGGATTTATAGAAGACCAGAGCACTGGATGTTAAAACAAAATTAATCTTAATATAATTTTTATCGCCATTTTACAGGTTACATAACATTAAGACCTTCATTCATTATTCATATCCAGCAAAACAGCAGGAATGAAGCTGGTTAGGACAACATTTGTTGAAAATTTTTAGATGTTTATTTTCAATACTTATCAAGCATCTCTGCATATATAAATAACTTGCGGACACAGGCCCGTAGAAAGCAGTTTCATAAGGCGGGGGGGGGGGGGGGGGCAGCTCTAGCCTAACAGAAGTTTTTAACACGTAAAAACAAAAGGTAATCAGACGTAATTTCTCAGGGAGTACACCAATTAATGAGCTCGTTTTTTTTTCAGTGAATACTGACAAAATTATAACCGTTATTTTTGCAATTTAGCATTGTTTTCTATAGTGAAGGATTTCATCGGCATTTGGGGGGGGGGGGGGGCGGCCCCTTCGTGCCCCCGGTTTCTACGGGCCCTTGACATGTTTAATTCATAGTAAAAGAAAAATAGAGGTAGAAAATGTAGATGAACTTTTTGTTGATGTAAGCTCATTTCTAACGAGTTTATTTTAAAAACATTTGATAGTATCCATTTATGATTATATCTCTTGGTGTTGTAACGCTTTTTGGAAGCACCGGATATATCCATGCTTAAGGACATATGATACAAACAATTTTTTTTTTAAAAATCATAAAAAATAGCAACTAAAGTCATGTTTATATAATTAAATTGAATAAGTTTAATAGCATAGATTTTAATTTTTCATTCAAAGTTCCACAATAATGTCCTTAAAGTGATAAAAAAAAAAAACGTTATACAGATTTATAAGGATGATTGCAGAAAGGTTTAATTTTGAACATCATAGAAAGTGTACAGTGAATGTTTTAGAAATGTGAGAATTGCATCATTTACAACCAAAATAGGTTCAAAATGTATATATTATTCCAGCTGGCGTCCTTTTTTTTGTATCGTCTTTCCTTAAGAAAGAAATAATATGTACCTGTAGAATGAATGTAGGTCTTAGTCTCATTTCCTTTTGATGGCACTATATTTAACTTTTCTTGGTTCTTAGGAATTTATTTATAAACTCTGATTTCTGTTGATGACGCTGGATTTAACTTTTCTTGATTCTTAGCACGATAATTTCAAAATTTGCTGACGACAAACAAGCTTTTTAGGAAACAAAGACTTGTGTCATTTTCTTTAGAGTCCCTTCTATTTAAACAAGTATCATTTGTTAAAGAACCTATGATTTGCAGCCGAAAATTACCGCTTGTGTCAATGTTTCTCGTAATGCTTTGTAAAACGTACTTCTTTCCTACTCTGAACCCATGCAGGTCACATACAATTTCAAATAAATTTGATCAAACTTAAGCTGCATGTACTGAATGCGAAAAACATTACTTTGCATTCATTATCTAACAGAAGCGGAAGCCCTTGTCCGAATGATATATAGAATCTAGAATGACATATACGAAGTCTAATTTGAACTAAATCACTGGTCCTGATTAAAATACACGTAAACAGCGAGCAATCTGACAGACATTGAAAGATATTCAGTTATAAACACCTTAACAATTCTCGGTTCTTCTTCAGCTTATTATGAACAATCGACCTCTGATAAGAGAGATAACTCTTACTGTTAAATATTTTTGATGACTGCTCCTAGGGATGTTGAACCTTAAGCATGCTCACCAACGTAATGAAAATCTATAACTGTGATATAGTCGTCACTCCATATTCGCATATGTTATGCGACATTCTGAAATTCGTTGCCATTGTTTTCCCTGTGTAAATCGTAGTAAATGTGATGAGATTAATAAACTCAGTTCAGTTCAGATATTTAGACTTGGGGCCACTGTTATTCAATGTATTATAATATTCATACGATAAAACTACTTGTTTACTTTATTGTTTTCACAATGAAAAAAGGGTTTGGTTTACAAACATTTTCACTGGCACATTATTTTTTTTTTATAATACATGTAATATTAACCTGAATTATAATACCCGCTATAGAATTATAAAAATGATACATCGAGCGTTATTGCACCAAAGTCACATTTAACAATATCACTTAATATGTTCTACAGCCAATATCATCCTGGCAAACTTTGTCCAAATACTCATCACACGGTTATCCAGTGCTTTAACTGAAACAAAGAAAAAAATCATTTAGGAACGGCTTTTCAATATTGTGAATGAAAATTCTTATTTCTGTTTTATGTCAAATTCTGTAGGAACAAGGAAAGTGCGTGCTCGCAAACACAACGAACTGGGTACTTATCAGAACATGACATTGTTCTTAAGATACCGGCGCAGAAAATTTGACAATTTTATCTGTTGCCAAGGACGCACAAAGGACTCACCCTGAAACGTTTGACGTCATTGGTTCTTGTGATTTCTTCGTGATCTCTTTTTGGGGTTATGCACTTTGCCAATCTCTGTGTAATTAGAACATGCAAGATTAAAAAAAATCATCAGAGTAATTCATTTATACTCCAGTCGCAACTGTTCTGCTAATTTCTCCGCCGAAAGTCTGATAATTTTTTGTTATATTTAATTTTATTTGTGAATATGGGCTTGTCATCATGTGTTTAATTACTATCTAGACAATATTAACTTCCCATTCTATCAATTAAGACATAATAGTGAATCTTACATAATAAATTTATTAACGCTTTCGATAATAATTACCCTAGAAATTCTTCCCATGAAATTAAATATAAATCAGACTTCTTATATTTATAAATGAAAGGATATTGCTGAGAAAGAATCCGTACATGTTCTCTACAGAAGATGCATATGTCAGCATAGAAAACTCCCACGTTTTTTTTTCTTCACTAAATTTCTATACTAATAAAACCTCTATTCTTTTATGTACTAAAATAATATTTAGCACCTATTTTTTTTTGAGAAGTTCTTGAGCGGATCAAATATTTTAATTATTATTACTCATGTCTTTGTACCTGTTTAAAAGTTCCTTTAGTGGACAGTATGTGATATACTGCATAACCTGGTATCAGGAGCATTGAGGAAAGAGCCACGCCCCATCCTATGACGTTAGCATACGTTGGATAAGTATACACGCCCATACTACCCTTATACGTCAGTGGTCGATAATGAGAAAAGCTTGATATCACAATAATCTATAAAAGACAAAGTAAGTTGTATCATACAAGGAAATGTCAAGAAAAAAAATTAAAAAATATCTTCTTTTGATTTTAGTTTAGATATATTATTTTAAACTAGCTCCAACCAGTATTCATGCCCAGGTCGAGACTTGCATTAATTTTGTTGCCGATATTGTAAGAGAATCTATATTCAAGTTTTAAGCTTAAATAATGAAAACAAACAATGCTAAATGAAACTTTTTCTATGAAAAAAAACCGCTTATATCTGATAGTCGCTTTAAATGTTCTAGAAGCTTTGCTATGATAACGATATCTAATTTACATCAAAACGCGATTCTTATCACCACTTCCACGAGGTCGTCTAAAAAAGAGAGAGGGTTCGTGAAGAAAGGTTGTTACCAGTAGGAATGTAGGACTGAGGATCTTCCAGCACACCCGCCAATACAGCCCTGGTCTGTGGCCTGTCATCTGATAAATGTCTGAACAAAACTGATCCACCCCTGAAAAAATTGGATCATAAGGTCTTAGAATTCTTATTTGACATATTCCACATTATAAAATACTCTTCATCAAGCCCTATTCTTCTAATAAGAATGAAAATCTTTTAATTATATATGTTTTTACTTACCGTAAAACCAGGAAACGGCGATGACTTGAAATAGAATGGCAAATACGATGGAAGTGCCAGCAGCGAATGTATCCAGTATTTTAAACACATACATACCTCCCTACAAAATTTAAAAAAAGAAAAATAAGTTGTTTATCAAGAAAAACAAGCAACTAGTTTACTTTACAGAGAATATACTATTGAATTTGTATCTAAATATTTGCTACTAAGTTATTATGCCATGAAAATTGTATAAGATTTCTTATGAAACCAAAAAAAAAAAAATGGTGTAAAATCTTTGATTTTTCCCCCATAGATAAAACTTTTGAGTTGAAATTCTCATATTTTATCTATAATATTATCATCAAAATAAGTAGGAAACTTAAGACAAAAAAAGTAAATGTACAAAAGATAAATGGGTTTGCACTGAAAGAAAAGAAATCAGTGCATCGCGTTTCACCTGCACTGCATTGCAAAGCCTTGACTCTATCATGATTCAAGCAACCTTTCCTATTTGTTATATTACACATGCTTTTTTTCGAAAGGTTAAATACCATCAGATTAACTTAAGAGGGGTTCATTTCTTTTTTTAACACTTGCTGGTAATACCCAGAATATTCTAGTAAAACCATGCGCAATTTCTATCAAACGTAAGAAGAAACCAAGTGTATGTAACACGTTTCTTGTACCATTACTTACTACGGTCATACATGGAATGGAGAATAGGAAGGCACTAACAACAATGACGAAGGTTAAAACTTCCCGTGCCCACCGGTGTCTAAATACCCTGTAGAATTGATCTCGTAGTCCCGTTAACGGAGACTCCAATCCGCCAAACTACCAAAAAAATTTAGACAAAATGTAAATGAAAGACAGTATAGTAATCAAATAACGCGAACAACGGTGAAACAATCAACGAAACAATGTTATGTTAAAACGCGAAGTGTAATAACAACGCAAAATGTAATAAACTGGGATTATTACATATTAAGTTATTACATTTTGCGTCGGGATCAACGCAGAATGTAATAAAGCAAAATGTAATAACACGATTTTTGGATTATTAATTTTTGCGTAATTACATTTTGCGTGGAATTAACGCAAAATGTAATGTATTTTTTGGTTGTTACATTTTGCGTTACTTAATTTTTGCGTTGAGGACAACCCAAAATGTAATAAAACAAAATGTAATAAAACAAAATATAATATTATTTTTTTTATATTGTGCTTTAAAGGTGCTTAGACACAGATTTGAAGTTAACATTTTCTCAAAATTTCTGTATAATATCACGACTTATATATTGCAATAGCATTTCACACGAAAATATAATTAAAAACTTATTTTATCTGGAAATTATTGGAACTACGAATTCCTGGACGCGATTGATTAACACATCCTTGCACTTTCACAAATTTTATTTTTATCCTTAATATTTAAGAAAAGAAGCGATTTTGTTTTGTATTAATGAAAAACATTACATCTATAATCCAGAAAATTCAGAGTAGAAATGTGCGAAAGCAAACCCCCTCACTAATATCGTCAGCCCGTGCTCAGTGTTGTGTACAGAGTTTAACAAATTGAATACACCCGTGAAACGTAAACTGTTTCTGTAAACAGGGCACGAGCTCTGTTATTGTTAATGTTTACGATTCACCGGGTGAGTTCAATTGTTAAAGTCTGCACACACCACTGAGCACGGACTGACAATACTGTGAGTGGGTTTTGCTTTCGAACATTTCTACTCTGAATTTTCTAGGTTATAGTTTTAATACTTTTCATTTATACACAACAAAACTGCCACTTCTCTTAAGTATTAAGAATAAAATTAAAAATTGTGAAAGTGCAAGGATGTGTCAATCAAACGCGTCCAGAAATTTGAAGTTTCGTAACTTCGAGATGAAATAAGATTTTTATTACATTTTAGTATGAAATGCTATAGCAACATATAAGTCATGAAATTATACAGAAAATCTGAGAAAATATTAACTTCAAATCTGTGTCCAAGCACCTTTAACGCGAAACATCACTAAATTGATTTAAACATATAACAATTGGGAAACTCGCTTTACTAATTAGAAAGACAGACCTATGACTATAAGACAAACGTTACGGCTTTTAGGAACATTACTTAATCTTATTGTATATTTTTCTAACTCTGTTTCTAACATTTTTATTGAATACTTATAAAACATTAACTTAACTTTGATTGACATGTCTATTTATAAATCAGTCTGTATTATATATCCATTATTGACATTAAAATATCAAATGATTTTTAATACATTTTGTGTTGTTATTACATTTCGCGTTGTAACAATTCTACTCACCGCACTATCCAACCCTAGCGTAATTAACATGAAAAAGAACAGAATCCCCCATATCGACGATCCCGGAAGTGTAGAAATGGCTTCTGGGTAGACGATGAAAACGAGACCCGGACCTTAAGTTTTAAAAGTTGTAATCATGTTACAATTTTTTATAGAACAGTTAATATTTATTTAGTCTATTGTTTTGTATTAAATTAAATACTTCATGAATATATTGAGTTATAAGGTATAGAAAAGCATCTATTTATTGTGTATGCGTTTTAACAAACAATTTTACCATCTTGTGCGACATCCCTGATGTGTTTTTGCTGTTTTTGAGCCATGTAACCAAGGTATGTGAATACCACAAAACCAGAAAAGATACTGGTGATGCAGTTAACGGATGCTGTTATGAGACAATCCCTGCAAATAAAAAATCGGTAAGATTTGAATTTATGGATTGGTGTACTTACAATATTTGACCTATAAATTTAAATTTTGAACCCTCCAAGTAGTTTAGAACATCTACGGTGTGAAACAAAAACTACTGCTTGTAATGTCATCTTATAGACATTCAAACTGGAGAAAAAAGGAGATTTGCTAAGTGTTGAATTAAGAGTATAAATCCTAAGACAATCATGATTCTTTAAGCACTTATTTATATTAACATTCTATTTTTATGACAAACAACCCTGAGGAGTTAATATACTGGTAATGATAAAACTATGTATAGATTAAGGGATAATGAGAAAACACATTTCTTTAAGGATTTTATTTATATATCCGGAAACAAAAACTACATCAGATCATTTGAAAAACCAGCTTGTTTATGCTTCTTTTGTTTATACCTGTAACAATTGTTATTAAACTTGTTATAACTGGCGTAAGCAATGTGAGTTCCAAATCCGGCGCCGATGGAAAAGAAAATCTGTACTGCTGCATCTATCCAGACCTAGGGGATAGAGAGAATTGAGAAAAATCAGATTTCAAAATCTACTTTGCATTTGATTACTCTTTTTGGGCAGCAATTACAAATACTAGTATTAGAAGAAGTTCTTATCAAACAATAAAGCAAGACGCATTTTTGAAACAAGAGCACAAGCACGCCCCCGCTAAAGAGCATATATTATTACTGCCTACTTGTAACTTCTATTACGCACTCACTCACATACACGCGCGCAATGCTATATCTCCTCCAACTTGGTGGTGTTGAAAATTACAGTATAATTCTAGGGTTGAGACCCATGCTTAAGGGGTTTGGTTGAAGGTGTGTCTGTTAGTTTAATAGAAAAAACTGAAACACACACTAAGTCATGACTTACCTGAATTTCCCCGAGCCTGCTCATGTTTGGAACGATGAAAAATTTGACCCCCTCTCCTGCACCGGGGAGCATGGAGCCTCGAATCAGCAGGGCAGTGAGAATAAGGTAAGGAACTGTGGCCGTGAACCAGACGACCTAATATGCATATGAATTATTATTCAATTTGAATATGGTAATATTTTTTTTACATTCGGATAAATTAAACCTCGAGTATATAACTATTTCACTGAAAATTCATAATACTATACATGTATTTTGGTAACAATATAAATTATTCTTCATTTCGAACTGAATTTCTTAAATCAAAAATTTGGTTCAAATTTAATAAAATCTTGTGTATTGTAACATTTACTACTAACATATAACAAAAATACCTTTCCTGCACTCTTAACACTTTTCCACAAACTGAGGTAAAGAATAATGAACGTGAGGGCCACACAGCCGGCTACCTCCCATTTGATTCCACCGAGGTTGTCAATCCCCGAACTCTTGTGTAAACTGAGAACGCCTCGTCTGTACGTAAAAAAAATCTCATACCACAATCTTTTAACTTCTTAATGTCACAATATATTTCATAGACACAGAATGCCAGATGCTTTGAACATGTACCTACTCAAAATATTCATAAGAGGAAGAGATAGCTGTGCTGGAGTTATAGGTCCTGTTTGAGTGTGTTTGATTGGTATCCCAGTCGGACTGCCAGCAGTCACGTGTGTTAAAGTCGTGATCACATCTAGACCAAGGGGTGTTCCAAGAGAAAGAAGAAAATAGGTAGTAGAACGCCCAGGCAATGACCATGTTGTAATAGAAAGCGACGATGTAGGCCATCCAACAAGAGGCAAAACCTATACCTATATAGGCAAGACTGATTAGAAGTGAATCCCAAATCCTTCAGAATTACTTTAAAATTACTTCAGTATTCCTATGTAAACTTGAAATTACTTCAGTGGGAACGCATTCTTATGTAAACCAGACTACAAGCCATTTTTCTTAATTATAAATATAAAATTACGAAATCAAAATAATTTGTTTAAAAACCTTTTTACTGAAATCGTTTGTCTGAACATATTTTCCCAGAAAATATTTACCTCTGAACATGGGTACAAGGTTATTCCACACATTTATGGGTCCCTCTTTGCTGAACTGCCCCATGCTTAGTTCCATAAAGAAGACGGGAACAGCGCCGAGTATAAGAACCGTGAAATATGGAATGATAAAAGCACCTGCAATATTCAATATAAACTACCTAAACGAGTGTAAGTCTTTTATTCTTGTACTATAGAATGTCAGGTTATCAATATACCAAACGTGTTTTTGTTTCAAGCAAGATCATTATAGCAAATATTTACTTGTTCTCAAACAAAAAGATACTTTATACAAAAGGTTTAACCGCGTTTATGGTACATTAGAGATGATTCCAATTATTGTTGCTTTGCCTTTAGAAATTGAAGCCTGTGTTTTATATATTTTGTTACCATTATGAAGGATCTCATCTTCAACAAAATTCAAATGTTCTAAGCTTCTTCGATTACTTTGCGATTTTCTTCTTAAAAGAAGATCATATTTTCCACTAAATGTTTCGATATACAGTAGTAAACATTTGGATTTATTTAATTTTTATTCCTATCACGTTAATATAAAAATAAATATGATCTACAGTGTATCATTAAACAGCAACACACTCACCGCCGCCATTTTTGTACGCTAAGTAGGGAAACCTCCATACATTAGATAAATCCACGGAGTATCCAATCGCCGCCAATAGATAGTCTCCACTGCCGCCCCAGTTTTCCTTGGGCGGTGCTACAAAGTGCTCCAACTTATTTTTGTTCTTTATATTATTATTTTCAGGGAGCATTTTCTCTTTAGAATCTTCATTATTATGGTCCCGTCCATTTTGCAAATTGTCCATTTTTATTAAAGGTCCAACATCATCAAATGTTGCCTCGTCTGAAGGACTTGGGAGTGTTTCACCATTATCCATGTTGTTTGAGTTGCAGTCAGGCTCTGCTTGGCCTTTATTCTGAAATATTATTGTAAGCCTTTTTTATTATAGTCTGGTATGTTTTTATTGTCACAGGGGTTAATGGAGAACGGTCGACCTATATGACACCAATAGTTAAGAAGCAGATTTGTTTTCTGGGGTGTTGTGATAAATGCTCGTTTGTACGGAATCTAGCGTTTGACATGTCAACACATTCGGTTATTAACGACACTGTTTCCTCGCGCGAGATCTTGCGATACGTTAGCGTGCGGCCAACAACCGTCAATGACGCGAACGCTGTTTGTCAAAAAACACAAATGACTTGAAAAAGTAAATAAAAAAAAAGTAAATAAACAACTTAAAATAAAGTTTTAAAAAATATATAATTCTTAACTTGACATTTGATTTGCGTTGTTTTTATGGTCAATTACTTTAATAGACTAGTTATGAAAATGAATATAGGTTTATTTTGATGTTGATGAGTATTTTCGAACAATACCATAGAATTCGTTTACTTTTTGTGTTAAATATTTGTCTTCCTGGCACATGGGGTTTTAATTTTGGTCCAAGTCATGTCTGTTTTACAAGAATAACTTCTGTATCTGTTAACGCTAGGGCATTTGCTTTGTAGTTTCAAAGATCGAAGAGGTAAACACACACACACAAATGAACAAGAAAAAAGTCATAATTATCGGAGTTGTTACCGACAAATGGAGGGAAGCGGCTCGTGGCAGTGTAAATTTCTTTTTCTTATGGGGTTTTTTTTTTTTTGCAATTAGAACTTATTTTGTTGAAAGTTAACAAATTGTCATAATAGGTGGCCAAAGTCTAAGTGATTTGTTTATCGCTTCATTTTTTTTAAAATTGTACTGCAGATATTCTCCATAAGCGTCTAACAATATGCAATGTTATTTCAGCAAATAAATGAAAGGGGGCACAAAAAAATAGTATAAAAATCTACAACACTTGAAATGCTACAATAATTCCATGCATCACAGCTGTGTTTTTACATGTATCATGGATATGGTTAAAAATACAGCGACGTATATATCGTATTCTCGGATATTTTACTTTGTACTTCGGGTTTCTTTCCACAAAAAGTAATCTTTTTTTCTTCCTGGTGATAAAGTTCCGTCAAACTTTTTGTTAATTTTCTTGTATTATTTATTGTATAATGGGTTTTAACTCTTACTAAATCACACAACATGAATTTCGTAGGTACGTATGAAGAATGGGTTTATTTTTCGTCTATCTTAGAGCTTTCAAACTTATCAGCTTGTCATTGTGGTTTTTTTTTTCATTTTTAAACTTGAATGAAATTAAATCCAATTCTGTCTAAATCTCAAACAAGATTATGCTTTTCCATCAGTATTACACTACAGTGAGGGAATTTTGCATGGTTTGGAACTTTTGACAGCTTTTGATATTAGTTATCAAGTTTTTTCTAATGTTTTGATTGAGTAATGGGCCATTTTGAATATTTTTAGGAAAGAATGTTAGATTTAAGTTCTAAGATTGTCAACTTTTCCACTTCTGCCTTTTTTCTCTAGAAGTTACAGAAGCACGGAGGAATAAATAAATTTTAGGTTAACGAGATTTTTCATGTTATTTTTAGCCTGAATGCTGAGAATACTGTACGGTATTGATGAAATTATGCTGTTCTTTTTGAGACACAAAATTATTTACCTTGAGTCGAATTTCATGTTACAAGCCCCAATTCCCAATGAAAAAAAAATGAAAAATGTGAAACTTGTTTACTTTTTTCGACTTTGCAAAATTTTCCCAATTAATACAAATTTCTGTTACTCAGTTTCTAAAAATTGATTTTTTTCGAAATAGATATACACGTACTTATATCTCCAATTTCAGAACTTTGTTATCATTTAAATTTCAGAATACATGTACGTGTATAGTTGCGTACATGTATATGTATTTCGACAAATAAAATTTTAAAATTAAATAATACTTTAATGGCTTTAATTTCATAAGTTAGCAATGAAATTAATTAAAATATATGCATATATATACGTATATATATGTAGAACGTGTCCATGAAGAACAAAATCATTCACAAAAGAATGACAACATATTTGTGCATTTTTGATGGTCTACATAGCACATTAACCCTGCAGTATACCTGAATTCATGTTTTGGAAACACTGACCTTTTTTTATTTATGGTCCTTTAAAAAGTCAACAATATTTGAGCTCTATTTTTCACTTTTTTATATTAAACGTAAAAGCGATTTGGATATACGGCTTTGTTGTAGTGGCATTATGAACATCTTAAAATTATAATTTATCATAAGTGACGGATTGATCAAATTTCGTTGAAATGTATTTCGAATTTTAGGGTGTATTTTTGCTTCAAAAATGCACACACTCTAGGGCTAACATTTTTTTTCTGCTAAAGGACAAGGTATGGTAAAGGTCGAGTTTGGCCCCTTATTTGATATGAAAATCAAAAGACGGTTAAAATGGTGATAGTTTGCAGTGAGAAAAGAAAACCTTTTACTTTAGTTTGCAGTAAGAAAAGAAACTTTAACTGATGCTTGTTTTATAGTCAGCATTGATTTTGATATAAAGTGTACACGGCGATCACAAGAGGGTGACAAAGTAGAACATTTTACCGAATTTCCTCCATTATGATGGACTTTCCTAAAATTTGAATTATTTTATTCCCTGGAAAACATAGAGCACAAGTTTGCCTAAGATTTTCATACAAATATGTGTTTCTCACACTTGTGCATGAAATACCAGTTTATAAATTTGATAGATAGGCAAGATTGTGCTCTGTATATTCTGAAATTGTGCTATTGAATTTATGAAAATTTGAATATAAAAATGAGAAAATTCGGGAAATGACAAATTTTAGGACCTTTTTGTGACCTCTGTGTATCCCGTCTCTTAAAATTTATACTCTTTATGGACTTTTTATGGACTACAACAGTTTTTTTCATAATGAACTACATATATTACATTCCCAAAGCGGGGACCAAAGAGGTGACTTATCATATCCTGTCCTCTACATATTTTCGCATCACTATGAGAAACATGGGAAAGATAGAAAAATTCATCGTGTTTTCCAAAACAAATAATTTTAAAAAAAAAGACAAAAATTCACCAAAATGTGGAAATACAAAATATTATCCTTATTATGATAACTGTCTAAGAAGTAGGACATTGTATATATTTTCAGGAAGAATTCATAGCTGCTATGTACATGCATGTCTTTGTGAATATTTATGCATTACATTGTATATAAACGCCCGAGAAATATGGGCACCCTACGTATTGCTTTTTCAAAACTTTCAGATTGTTAATTGTTTTTATTTAAATAATAGAAACAATAATATTTTAAAAAGAGTGAAAATTACTTTAAAAGATTTGGATACAGTGCGTATATATTCTTAGATATATAGCGTATCTTAAATGGCATTTATAATGTTTATTTTCGATAACATAGGCTGTCGTTGACCTCGGAAAGTAAAATAAACACAGCGGCCTCGTTAGGCGATTTTTTCTTTCGTTTCATGCTTTATCCCTCAAAACAATTAAAGCAAACCTTCTCTATGGTAACATAAACAATTAACAATTTCTCTTGTCTCCGTCTTTTATTTTATTCAATTCATTCCAAATTAATCAGCAAGTCTTCAAGATCGTTGGCATTCTTCATTTGTTGAAATCAGTGTTCCCGTAGCGTAAATTTTCTCGCTTCAACAATATCGAATGTTGGTTTATACGTTCCTTACAGCTCCTCTTGGAGAAGATCGAGAACAAATCAGACATTTCAAGCAATTTTATTGATCATATTTTACATCCTTGTAAAACAGATCCCGAAATACTTATCGTTTATCAGGGCATGTTTTCTCTTCGCATGTTTTTCGTAGCCGCCAAAGCTTTTTTGATGAGCAATTATTGCTAATCGAAATTTTTGGAAGAAGCGAGGTGGTCTAAATTCCCAGGTCTAAGTTCTTTAAATCAAAAGGTCGCGGAGAAGCAATAGACTTCTAAATATTACTATTTCAGCATTTTCCCTAGTTTCTTTACTTTGCGAAAACCTTGTTCCTGGAGTAATTGTTCAAATTATACTAGTGATAATTTCGTTCCCACGTTAAATACGTTTTTTAAAAAATGATATCTATAGTTATTTTAGGTTATAGCCCATGAAATGAAACACAATAAACTTATTATCTATTATGCAAGTCATTTTTAAATAATTGTTTACTCTCTCTCTCTCTCTCTCTCTCTCTCGTATTTTTAGAGTCATTTGCTCTTAGGAAATTGGACGACACTCCTTTTTTTGGTTCACTACATTTTTTCCTTCTTTACATTCTTTAAAATAAAATACACTATATCTAGCGGTATATTACGTATTTACAATCCACGCTATCGTTCCGTTAATTTTTCTCTCGGTTAAATTATCTCAACATTCATGTATTGAAGATACCATTTTGCTCCTGTCAGGTCAAAGATAATTATATTAACAATACAAGCTTAATCTTTTAAAAAGATAGGTGAGCTAGCGCTGTAGCTATCATAAACCACAGAATTAGATATCTGAATTATTGGATTAATTTGCTGAATTGATTAAGGGGACTACCATTTGATTCTGAGGAGGGGAGTTGGGTGGGGGTCTAGAAAAATCTTTCGAGTACTTATTTCCATGCCAGTCAAGGACAAATTATTTATTTTCAAGATGGTCAAGGACAGATTATTCATTTTCTTCTTCACTGAAAAAGTTTGAAAAAAAAAACAAACAAAAAACAAAAAAAAGTTCAAAGAGGGAATGGGGGGGGGGGGTTAAGTAGCAATAGTCAATGACAGATTATTTATTTTCTTGCCGGTCGTGGAAAGACAGTTATTTATTTTCAACTTTTTTGAGGACAGATTATTTATTTCCAAAATCTGCCAGCCCCCCCCCCCCCTTCAGAATCAAATGGTCGTCCCTAATTATTAATAGGAAGACACAGTGGTACACTGGAGGTAGTGTTGGGGGGATGTGTCTTAATTCAGAATGGTGAAGGTTTCAGCTATTCAGTGTTTAATACAAAATATTCATCAGACTATTTATAGAAAAGGCTATTGTTGGATAAATTCGGGATACCCAGAGTCAAAAAACATTACAATAATGAACTTCAAAGCTTTGTTTTGAGTGGGTTTTCACATTGGTAATGGCAGAAATCATTAACTGTGCTTTAAGCATTCTGTAGTTTACTGTAATTTCAATTTTAAAGTGAAAAATAAGAGATAAGTAGAACCAATGAACACCTAGTTTAAAAATATTCCAGTGTGATACTGTTTTGTAGCAATCGCATCCTTTCGGCCTTTCCGGCAAGCTCGGAAAACATATCCGAAGATAGTTAAAAATAGCTAGTTTTTTTTAAATATTATAATTTTAGAAACTATAACTGATCTGTACAGTTTTGGCATTTACTGTTACCCTTTGTACATTTATTTAAGATTAGACAACAAAACGCGAAACTTCAGATCATATGTATTTTCAGATTAAAAAACGAAATTGAAATGGTGCAGTTTATCTACAGTAGTATTCCCATAATGGCCTACCATGAAGTCGAGCATACGTATTCCAGTAAAAAAGACTAACGTAGTTGCTAGCGCTCGAAAGCGCTAGCAATAACAATCGGATCATAATTACTCGGGCTTTTCCGTCAAAAAAGGAAAAATGAAAAATTAAAGAATTATAATTATATCAGTGCTACTGCATTGTATCAATCGCTTCTCGTGTCTTTCCGACAAACTCTGAAAGATTTCCTGTTTTTTTTTCTCTGAGCTTGCCGGATTTATATAGGAAGGTAGTATACATGGTTAGCTTTAAGGAAAGCTAGGTTTTACCAGTTGATCTCTACAATCTTGGCATTATATGACCCAAATTTTCTTGTACTTTTAATCATAGGTTAGACAATAAATTAAGAAATTCAGAATTCGGATCATATCAATTTTTTATGATAAAACGAAATTATCATCGTACAGTCTATCTTCAGTAGTTTTCCCAGAATGCCCGACCGTAAAGTCGAGCATGCGTATTCCAGAAATATAGACTAACGTAGTTGCTAGCGCTCGAGAGCGCTAGCAACAAGCTTATCTTTTTAAAAAGATTGGTGAGCTAGCGCTGTAGCATAATAAAATACAGAAGATATCTGAACCATTTGTTAAATTTGCTGAATCGATTAATTATTAATAAGAAGGCACATTGGAGCACTGGGGGGGGGGGGGTCATAATTCAGAATGGTGAATCTAAGAGTGGGCTTCACGTCGGCAATGGCATAACTCCTAACTGTGCTTTAAGCATTCTGTATTCTACTGTAATTTCAATTTGGAGGTGAAAAAAAGGTCAGTAGAACCAATGAGCACCTAGTTTATAATATTCCAGTGTGGTACTGTTTTTTTTTTTTAGTAATCGCATCTTCTCGGAACTTTCCGGCAAGCTCGGTAAACATATCCGAGGTTGCGGCGGTTTTCCGAACTTGCCGGAAAAATCAATGAAGGTAGATTAGAAAAGCTAGGTACTCATGACAATTTTAGAAATAGCAGTCTTCGTTTTATAAGACCCGAGTAACTGTTACTTTTTGTTCATTTACGTGCAGGATAGACAACAAAACACGAAACTTCAGATCATATGTATTTTCAGATGATAAAAACTAAACTGACATGTCTTTCCGACATACTCTGAAAATATTTTTTTCCGAGTTTGCCGAAATATCCAGGAAGGTGGTGCAACTGTGAGAAAAGCTAGATGTCTAGAATCTTATGCATTATATGACCTAAGTTTTTCTTGTACTTTTACGTGTAGGTTAGACAATAAATTAAAAAAAATCAGAATCCGGATCTAGACTGGTATTGCCTGTCTCTAACGTAAGAAATGTATATCGCACATATCAGACAGGAAAGGCTAGTGTAAATTCTGATCATATCTATATTTGTATGGCAAAACGAAATTGTTATCGCACAGTCTATCTACAGTAGTTTTCCCAGAATGCCCGACCGTGAAGTCGAGCATGCGTATTCCAGAAATATAGACTAACGTAGTTGCTAGCGCTCGAGAGCGCTAGCAATAATTATCTTTGACCTTGAAGAATTGTGTACATGATACGACTAAAAGCAGCAGGCATATAAAACATATCCCACTTGACCTGGTCAAACATGAAGTTGATTAATACTACAAGAAGCGAAAAAGTTTAAATAAAACGCCCTTCTTTTGCTCTGTAGCCCATCTGTTTCTTAATCTATAGACATATATTATAATAAGAAACATGAAATAAATGCATTTTTCAAATTGTTTCTGTATTTATAAACTTTATTTTTAAAAAATAAAAATAATTTAAAACAAAAATAAGAATTATAAAGATTGGGGTTAAATCTGTTCATGAAAAACGTTTTCCCTCTGGAATTGGTTCTGTTCAACTCCGCGCTTAAAGCTTTCAGACCACAGACACAAATAGGTGTTGAGACTACGTGAAAGTACATGTATTTTTTTTACTTACATTTTAGTTACAAATATAGATAAAGTTAAGTTGTATAGAAGATCATCTTTTTTTCTCTCAGACCTGCGTTTATTCGAAACGAAATTCTATTCACGATTTACAAATTGAAAAAAAAACCTATTGCCCTTTTTTCAAGAATCATATCGAGGATACTTGGTGCACGTTCATTTGTTCTCTATATAGAATCATACTTATTTCTTGCCTTGAAATTCAATTTGTTATGAGCTATATTATGCAACATATCTTAAGAATATTCCTATTATACACGAGTACGTGCTATTTGCATCTCCATTAAGTACTTATATTTTATTATATATCTTATCAATAAGCATTAACCAAGTTGGTGTATACAGAAAGTTAAATTCCAACCTTAAAAACCGAACATTCACATTAAAAATTGACAGTTGAGATGGCATCTTTCATTAATGGCGACTGGCAGACCCATTAAATTCTGCTTAATTTACATTCTTGAATCGATTGTCTGCTTATATTACTTAGATAATGTTACCTTCTTGTGGGAGGGTGAAAGGAAATAGAAACTCACATGTATACATTTCACAGCTCGGGATCTGAAAATTACATTCCGCATTAAAGCAATTGATTGATGGCAGGTGTTGAAATAGGTAAACAAAGTGTTGTTTCTTGTAATTACTTGTCAAAATAAAGCTAGCTTCTTGAGTTTCGTGTTCATTCTCCCCTCTATATTATCATTTTCACAGGGAAGGGTTTTGGATGCATTTAGTTATTCCAGCTTGTCACATCAGATTCTTTAACCGTTTTCCCCCTCCACTGTTTGAAAGACGTTCTATAAATATTGTATCGTTTATCTGATATTATCATCTTCTGGCAAATAAAATTCACTCAAACTTCAAAATAAGATGCTATTCGATTTTAATATGCTATAAACATGCAAACAATAAAATGGTTTCTTTTTTTAATGTGTGAATTAATGGTTGTAACTATTGCAGATAAATACATAACCCGCTTACATTTTAGTTTATATTTGTCTGTATAAATAAAATGGTTTCTTTTTTAATGTGTGAATTAATGGTTGTAACTATTGCAGATAAATACATAACCCGCTTACATTTTAGTTTATATTTGTCTGTATAAATAAATGTATAAAGTAGGTTTAAGTGCGTAAAATATTGTATCATAGATCTGTACGTCAAGATATATTTCATTGATGGAAGAGCCCTTTTAAAGAAATATTTCATACAGATGGCTTTTGAAAAACCGGTTCTAACTAGTTTAAAGTTAATAGATTGACTAAGGGAAGTGGTTTTCATTAGAAATATAAGAGTAAATATTCAATGGATGTATAAAATTTGTATTCTTTTTTTTCTGCAACGGTTGCAACCGAAAATCCAGCGTTAACAAAGAAAAGAAAGAGATTATTTTCTTTGTTTATATTTAATCATATAAAGAAGGTTATAGTAAGTAAAATACTGTAAATTATAAATCCGTGCGTCGTGGTATGTTTCAGTGCTGGAAAAGCCCAAAATCTTTCTTATTATATGGCTTTGAAAAACTGGTTCTAACTAGTTTTGTTTGTTTGTTTATTGTTTAACGTCACTCTCGAGAATTTTTCACTCATATGGAGACGCCACCACTTGCCAGTGGAGAGCTACAAATTTTGACCTATACACTGCACTCAGGGCTATTGAGCAGTGAGGGATCTTTTTCGTGCAAGCACCTACTGCGACATGGGACCTCGGTTTATACGGTCTTATCCGAAGGACCGGTCTCCACGTCCCACAGTGGGATTCGAACCCGCGACGTAAGGATCAACTCCTTACTCCGCGACTCTAGAGCGGACGCTCTAACCACTGCGGGCGACTCTAACTAGTTTTGAATTAATGGAGTTGATTTGGTTTTCCTAAGAAATAGAAAAAAATATTTAGGGTATGTAAATATATGAGTCTTTATAAGTGAAAAGCCTGAATTTATGCACATTCATGCATCTGATCACATGCGTGTGATAAAATATCTTTTTGGAATTGTATATAACACAAAAAACTGTAGTCGCCACTACTGATATACAGTTGAACTTCATTATCTCGAACTTCGACATCTCGAATACCATGAGTATGCCAGTTAAAAATCCTTACCATCTTTTTCTTTATGTATTTTAACCTCGATATATGGAATCATCGGATATCTCTCTATTTTTTTTTCTCCGTCCCATCGGGTTCGAGATAACGAGGTTTGATTAATATGAACTTGCATTCATAAATGATATATTGGCCAAAAATTTTTATCATAAGTTGATAAAAATGCTATCCATCTGTGACATAATTTGTATCATAAGTGGATCTTGTATCATTAATGTTCAACATGATGTCTTTTTAATGATAAAATTTATTTATGGAAGCAAAGTTATCACGAATGCTAAGTCTCATCATATTTTTTTTTACTACAAAGGACTTGTTAAAATTTTTTTTATAAAAAGCGTCTTACTTAAATTCGTATTACAATTAATTCTCTTACCATATATTGTTCTTATTAAATTCAAATATAGGTTTTGATTTTTCAAGTGATTATGCTTGTCAATTTTTACTCTCGTGCATACATTATGCATGCAATTGTTAACTGGAAAGAAATACCGGGTATCGCCTACCCATAACCTTTATTAATAATAACCATTGCCATGGACCTGTCATGTTCTTAATTTTGAATTTACCGGGTGGGAGTAAATACAAAATTTAGAACTCCCACCCGGTAAATTCAAAGGATGACTGCACTTAACGTCGGTTTTTGGGTCTTTTTCGGTTGCCTCTGTTGCTTTTATATCTAAACCTTATCTCACTTTTGTATGTTTATGAAAGAATATTGTCAATTTGGAACCAAATTTAAATCTTAAAATGATTTTAGACTGTGATACAATAAAATGATTCAATGTTTTTTGTCCTTAGTGCTTTCCAAATATAGAGAATTTACACTTACCTGCCCTTGATTGAACATAAAATATGCATGAGAGGTGGAGCTAACATTGTAAGAATGGGTCTAAAATTAGACTAGATAAATAACAATGACATGTTGGAAATAAGGAACGTGATCACTCTTTCCCATCTCCCTCTCCATTCTATATGGCACAAATACACTACTGACAAAGGTTTCAAAACGAAATTAACAATATGAACACGTCCATGTAATTAAAGCAGATTTTATTTCAATGCCAGATGACTTAACGTGTTCGAAAACAAGTCCCAGTTAGCACAAAACATGCTACCTTACAAGTCACGTGACAGAGTTTAGTATTCACAAAGTTACCTGAGGTAAGAAATCACGTGGTGAATTATAATATTCAACATGTCACAACCCGTGGTTACAACACAGAGAGCGAATGTAAGAAGAAGCAGTTTTTTTCTCTTTTTAACCATGAGCGCATGTTTGTCTATTAATCTCCTTTTGACACATTATTATTCATGCAAATATACAACTACTGTTGAACGTAGAACAATAGACAAACATGCGCTGACTATGTATAAAGTCAGTAAAAAAGTGGGCGTCCTCATTATCGAACGGAGATTCAAAAAAAATTGTGATGGCCCCTGCCTTTGAAAACAGATTCGAACTTCGTAAATACACACTTTTATTAAACGTAATTACATAAAGTAGTAGATTGGATATTGACCATTCTTGCAATGAAAAGAAAAATGCTTGTTTTGAAAGTTTATTTTGTCGAAAATTTCGCATGTCCTTAAGTGCAGTCATCCTTTAGAACATGACAGACCTATAATTTCGAAAACAATGTTATTCCCTGCCAATTCTTAACAAATGCTAGGATCATGGATTGGTAAAGAAATAAAGAGTATATATAAGCTATGCTGGCATGGAATGGGGGTGGTGGTTAAAGACTAAATAAAATTAAGGTTTTTACATTGTCTTGACACTGTATCTTCGTCAATGTTGGAAAAAAATGTACGTTTCCACTCATTTGGTCTTTCTGTCTACAGGTATGACATTGTACGGTATGCAATATATTTCAGAAGAACCCATGACAAAGCATTTAGCTGTACGAGTAGTAAAATCATTAATGTGCTATTGATGACCAGTCACATAAATTAAAAGAACACTTCAATTTATTCAAAAATTGTTTATTCAACGAAATCTATATACACGATTGAAAACGTGATTCATTGTGAAAGGGATTGCAGGTGCATCAATTTATATTGTCTGATAACAAATAGATAAAGGAGATATTCGTGTTATATTGTGATATTATTTTATCCAAATTCTTGATATAGACCTAAAAA
The DNA here is from genome assembly GCF_033153115.1 of Saccostrea echinata. NCBI lineage: Eukaryota > Metazoa > Mollusca > Bivalvia > Ostreida > Ostreidae > Saccostrea > Saccostrea echinata. The sequence goes on from NW_026889811.1 coordinate 6,758,444, forward strand.
TTTCCAGAAGAATACATTTCTCATTATTGAGAGCGCTGTTTCTGCAGGTCTGTTTACAGAATACGACTTCCAGACGTTCCCTGATTGTACACAGAATCGAAGACGCATTTATCAATATTATGTAATTCAGAAGAACCTTGGATGTACAATGCAATGGATAAATGCATCTTTTCCCCGTCAGAATACCGCCATTATGTTGAGCGCCGTCATTTCCGGTTGCAGATGAAAAGTAAACCAAGTATACAGCAAAAAGCACGCGTAGGACTAACTAGCATTAGCCTTACTCAATGCAAATATTTTCCAAACGGAATAAAGCAAAACGGCCATCCATTCTCTGATAACTCTGGAGATAGACTTTATTTGATACCGGTATTCGAATTTTTATTTTTCTGTGTGTTTGTATGCGTGTGTGTTTATGTGTGTTTTCTTTCTTTGTGCGGTTGTTCGGTTGGTTCTTTCTTTTTACTTCGTAAATTTTCCTGTTTTACTTCATAAAATAAGAAAAATGCTGTAAAGTATGATCCCTTTTGTTCATTATGTAAATTGTGAATTTTCTAAATGTTTCATCTGTTGTCCGATTTAAATCAAAAATAAATTAACGACACGTAGAAACTTCAAAAGAATTTATGTGTTGAAACATATAAGTATGGCGAAGTTTGTATGCACTATATTATATTTTATTCCGAATTGATAGATGACAAATTCAGAGATGTATGTTACTAAACACTTTGGGATGTATCCTCTGTATATGTCTTGAGAGAATCCAGTATATCTTGTTTTTCATATACCAAAATAAATGTTAAAAATTAAAACAAATTACAAAATGGTACAGATTTTGCTTGAATTTATTTCTTGAATGTTCATGGCTAAAAATTGGGTCACTGATTTGACTAGAATTGAACAAAAAATCGTACTAAGGTATATAACTGTTGGACAACCTCATCAGAAACATTTGAAGGAAATGAAGCTTGCAAACACATAGACAAACCCCGGTACCGTATTGCTAATACCATACAATGTTTAAGTTAGATACACGTCTATTAAGTAACAATGGTATTTAACTTAAGACTGTCGCAACAGGGTGCGATCGTATCCCCTTTTTTTGACGAACACTCGAAAATATCAATACAATAAATTCATTTGTTTAAAGCAATGCTGCTAAAATTTGTCTATCTAAAATGCGAAAATGACGTCAAGAACGCACCAGGACCCATCAAAATGGTATCCTTCTAAAAATAATTTTCTGGCTCTGAGGAGGAGTACTTCTCTCACACCTCCCCTGCAGCCCGCTCCCCCAACCCTTTTCCAAAATATACATTTAAGGTCAGACGATACGTTCCTCAAATATTTGTTTTGCAAATCTTCGTAATGTATGAAAAATATTCAAAATTTTAATTACCTTCTGATTTCTTAGCGAGTTTCTTCTTGTCTTAAAATAATCGAAGCACTAAAAAGTGTGATATTAGCATATTAAGTTTTTCCCAAAAGGATTATATAGGAAACGACATCCTCTCGTATCTTGCACAAATACCTGGTAAGGTACCTCAATTTTTTGTGAGTAAACTTGTTAAAGTAGCAATACTTCAATGACAAAATCTTAGAAAAAAATTATATATTATTGAGGAACGTATGGTCTGTCCTTAAAACAGCTACGTTAATAATAAATCAATGTGGAAAAATATGAAATTTTTCGATTTGATATCGAATACGGGTGTGATTATCGCTCTACAGTTAAATAAAAGAAGACTTAATCCTGTATTCTCTTACAATGGCATGAAAACCAATAACTCATCAAGAATATAACATTAAAAGTGAAGCCTTAATTTGCTTTCCGCTGTAAACTGTAGATTCTAGAAATTTTGAAGTAAATAGGTCTTATTTTTAAACTTCATCGGCATCATTTATCGGTGAATTGGTTATATTTTACGACGTATTAAAAGGGTTGTGTTCATAAAGTAAACTTTTTGGAAGGTATAATTTCTTACTCCTTAAATCTTACTGTGGTATGGGCAAGTGTATAATCTGTAGGCGATGTAGCATTTTGGCAAATGGATGCAGTCTTATTGTGAATGAATGGATTTGAAGCCATTAAAATCTACACACACTTTCTTTTCTGATCAATGCTCCGACTTCTAAAAGCCATACCCTTCTTATTTTCAATATTTTTAAATTCAATCAAGATTGAAATTTTTCTAGAAATAAAGATCCAATACAAATACTGAAACATTTTAATTTAAATTCTTTTAAGAAAAAATTTAGTAGTTGGTTAACAGAGGAAAATTCGATATTTGACCTGTTTTTCCCCTTTCTTTCTTTTAGGATTAAAGCTATATGAATTTTTAATAAAATATTTCGGATATTGCAAAATCGCATTTGATAACTAAACCATCAGATAAAACACCAAATGTGAAATCGCGTAAAAATTTCATTTCAAACTTTACGGGAAATCCATTCATATATTTTTTTTCAACTCGTAAAAATTTGCATATTGAATGTTTATCGCCTATAAAGAGATTAAAATGCGATGTCATAGTGAGAAGACCCGTGGATTTGTTGGAGAGTGAGTATCTCGCACAATTAGTAAGGTTTCAGTTGTTACAAAAACAACAGATCAGAAATCAACTATATAGAAGGACAAATCAAACACGGAGTGGTTATAGCAAAAAAAAAAAAGCCCAAAACGAAAACTTTTTTAAATACACATAAATGCTCAAATTTACATGTATAGTAAAAATATGCTAACCTTTGATGGCTCTGTAAGATATCCCTCAGGAGGACAAAACTCGGCGAGATCTATAATCAATTGAACCTCTGACGCGACAAACAAAATTGTCGCGCTCCATTTGGACTCGCGTCGTCCTCTGTCTTGAAACGGAGCGAGAGAATCGGGTAATTCATCATCAGAAAACTTTTCTTCATCTGAATACACGACCTGAAACTGCGGAATTTCCAGATTGTCGTCATATGAAGGGGATTCGTCGTTAACATTTGTTTCCTGACCATCCTCAGGGTATTCTGTTGATCCATCTTCTGATATGAACAGACCCTCACACTCCTCATCATTTTTATTTTCAGAGTCACCTAATTCATCCTCAAGGTAAAATGTAGCCTGATTTTCTTCCTGGTCATCGTTGGTCACTTGGGGATTATTTTGTATCGCGGACTCTCTGTCTCCTAGGTGTAATAAGGCCAGATTTCCCGCGTCACTTTCAATTTCATTTCGGTCACGTTGATCAGGTATGTCAACTTCTAGAGTTACGCAGAATCTTTCTTCAGAGTTTTCCGACATATGATTGTTTTAATGCCTGGAGATATATTCCACATGGAACGCTTTTTTTCAGTGGTTCTGTCCAGACAATAAACACGTCATCGATTTCAATTTTTGTCCATGTCTTCCAGAAGATTGCGATTATTTTCTATTTTCTGTTGTATTAATCTGAAAATGCTCTTTATCTCTATGTGAATATTATGTTAACTTTAAGATACATAATCTGACGTTTGATTCGGTGAAAATCGCTCTTGCAGCGCATTCCCCGCGGTTCGCCAATCACTGGAGCTTTTAACTCCCGCTGTATCTCGTTGGCAAAATTACTCCGCCACCAGAATCTACACTCGTTTTTAGAGAGGTATTTTACGTTTCTCGTTTAAATGCATTCACTCTACATATAAGCACCTCCCAGTATGACAAGAAGTTGGATATAAAATTTATTAACGCATGATATTGACATTTTTATATCATAATTATTTGGCATAATATTTAATGAAATCATCATATAAATTTTATATAATGTAACCTCCATTGAATGTCAGCGACTCAGAATAACTCTCTTTACTTTTCTCTGCGAGATTCTACATACCCATCTTAAGAACAGCTAGAATATTCCATGCATTAAATATTTGATTTCATTTGTTTGCAAAGGTTACGAAACTCTAACACAAGCAATGGTAGCATGCTAATAGCACATATAACAAGGAGCATACCAATATACGTCCAGTGAAAATTGTACCCTTTACTTTTGGATGTCTAAAGTATATTTTTGTAAGACCCTTTAATTAAAAAAAATCAATTTTTTGTAAATAGAAAACATTGTTCCAAAATTTGAGGCAAATGGAATTCTTTCTGGCGAAAAAAATAATGTTCCCCAAAACGCAACAAATTTCCCTTTTCTGTTGGTAAACCCGTATACTGAAATTATGCCAGCTTGGATCACAACTTCAGTGAGCGCAAATCATAGTCCAACAAAACTAGAGATGAATGACCTTTCTGAACTAATTCGCCTCCACGGGATGGGGATTTGCCCTTCATCGTCTGAATGGCAACGCTGGAATTGATAATGGAACTTTCAGGTTTGTTTTTTGTGCTTACAAAACACGTTTCTGAAAGACAATGGTTTTCTTTTATCTCGATGATTTTTGGTGCAATATGACCCTGCCTTGTTTCATAATTTAGAACCTTTAAGTGGATGTTTCTGCACCGTGTGTCATGTCTACGACTGCATGCGTTCATTAAACGGATTCCAAAACCAGATGCAAATTGTCCCACGGACTTTTTTCAACTCATTGTTTGAACCCATCTAAAAATAGAAATGATAAATCCAATTATTTGCAATTGATCTTAAAGATAGTACCTTTTTCCCATTTTGTGTTTGTGTGGTGGTAGGGGAGGGGGGGATTATATATATATCAATCGAACAAAATTCCCAAAGTGGTTCTTGGCATCCTTGCATAAGCATTGGTTTATTAAATAGATTGATTGATTGTTGTTTTACGTCCCTTCGAGAATTTTTCACTCATAGAGAGACGTCACCTTATACCGGTGAAGGGATTCAAATTTAGACCTTTACTCGGCACTCAGGGCCATTGAGCAGTGAGGGTTCTTTATCGTGCCAACGCCTACCGTGACAGACACGGGGCCTCGGTTTTTAAGGTTCATCCGAAGGACCCGCAACTTTCACTTCAAAGTGCCGAGCGCTTGGCGAAGGAACAGTTGCTACCTATTTTTTATCGTCTTAAGTCAGTCGCGGCAGTGATTCGAACACACGACATTCCGATCACGGAGCGATCGCTAATTAAATAAAGAAGAAAAAAGACAACTCTTTTGACATAGCGCTCGATTCTGCTTATAGTGACGTGAGGCGATGAGGGTGTTATCCCACGTTACTTATAATATTATATACATGTATCTTATTATTTAAGGTCATATTTAAGAGCTATTCTCCCTAACCTCTTAAACTTCTTTGCCACGTTTGGTCACCGATTTTGATGAAACTTTGCCATTTATTACAATTTGACCCCAGAAACATCTACCAAATAAAATTTTACTTTGAATCTTTATTGAGCCTTAATAAAGACTAGGAAGAACAAACAAACCATTCTCACAGAAACATGACACCTTATTACCACTTATGCTATCAAGAAACTATTTAGAATATATATCTCTAAGTAAGTGGTAACCATGGGTACATTTTGAATACAATTTAAATGCTGAGAAATGCTCAATATTCACTTATGATAGGTGTAACATAATCAAACTCGGTCAACAACTCAAGTTTTGGTCAATACTACTATCCTATATAAGGAAAAACATGGAAATTTAAGACTGGCAAATGTACATCGTTAGGGCCTTGTAACGCAGATAATATAAAAAATGGGATTAATTGTTATTTTGCATTGTAACCATGGAAACAACGAACCAGGTGGTTTAAAGTGATATTTTTCGTTGCCTTAGAAATTAAGTTGCCATTTAATCAAGAAACATATTATTTGACTCACCTTGAGTAGTACTTATCTGATAGAACAAAAGTGGAATATCATATATTAGTAAAATAACACTGTTGCTATGGTTACCAAGAAGGGAAAATGATTTTGTTCACTTTATAAGTTTATAGCAATATTAAACCCCATGTGATAGCTTTCAGTTAGAGATTGTTTGGTACCATAGTCAAAATTGAAAGTCGGGTTAGTTGTCCATAAATTTCAATCATAAAAGTTTTGGAAATCTACATGCAAGGGTACGTATCCAAGGAAACAAAATATTTTTCAGCTTTTTATGCATATTTTTTCTGTTTATTTCTATAGCAACGCTCTATTTAAAGAATTCAACTTGAATTTTTTGAAATGTGAAAATTAGTACAGCACCAATGCCTTTAAAAACATCAGCTATATACAGAAATGTGCTTTTCAAAAAGGAAGGATCAGATTAAAACATACAGAGCGTAAATTTTAAATTCCTTTGCGATGTTAAAACCATGGCAACCATTGCCATCCAATACGGAATATTAAATTTCGTGCTTGGTATGTGTTACAAAGATCTTTGTCTATTATTTGGTTGCATTTCAACCTATCATTACTTTTACTTTTGAGAGTATGACTTTAAAAAAAAATGAATGAATAAAATTTTTACTCTTGAACACTTTGTTTCCATAGTAACGTATATAATAGTTGATTTTCCAAATATGTTTATCATGCATTTAAAACATCAGGACTTCAACTTTTGGAAATAGTCATTGCCACTCTTGTTTGCACTGCTGAAAATGTTAACTATGGGACTCTGAACATGTTGAAAAATGCCATTTTTCAAACTTTATCTCATGTTGCCATGGTATCCATGACACATTAGCAACCAATTTTTGCCTGATTTGAGATTACAGTATCAAAGACTTTCATTATAGAGAGTTTGGAGAATTTCTGAGATTATGCGTGTCACAGCTCTTATATAAAATTTCAAGTCATTACAGAGAATACATGTAGTTCATAATACTCAAAATCCGAAGAAAGTGGGTTTGTATCATAGCATCTTGAATTGTTTTAATTAATATTCAAACGAGTTTGTTACATGATGAAATTAGACTCATGGTCTTGCATTGATTTTCAAAATAGATATGACAGTATATATGATATAGGGATATTTTGTGATAAATATATAGGTTTTGTCAGAGGAGACCTTAATTTTTGCTGAGACCAAAATGCAGAAAAATGTGTTCTCCACTACTTACCTTTATATCAGGTTGTAGATTTTGAATTTACTAGGTGAAGGTAAATGCAAACTTTATTTTGTAAATTTTGCATTTACCTCCACCAAGTAAATTCAAAATTTACAACATGATACATGAATTTTCATCCTTCCAAATCATCTGTAATTTGTCTGCCGTGCATTCTTATAACAAGAGGGTAAATTGTTTGACAGATTTACACCTATGCATGTGGCAGCAGGGCGTTACGTAATATAAGTAAAATAAATTATGCGATGCAGGTAATGTATATTGTTTAATGCAGTGTTGATGTATCTTTTCAATTGTAAGCATGCTTTGTTTCATACAGGATCGGTTTCTAGAATTTGGTCAACTATTTAAGCAGAAATTTTGTATATGTCGCGGCGCAATTTAACGCTTTAATTTTGGCACGTATTAGAACGAACCTTGAGCATTTTTGTCCTAGTGTAAGAACTTAAAATTGCTCCAACACTCCATTCCCCTTATTTTTTAATGAATGTGATATTGATAAAGTCATAGTAAAGAAATACGAAAAAATGGGGGGGGGGGGGGACTAGTATAAGTTGAATGAAATGGATATTTTGAAAAGAAATAAAATTGTGTCTTATTTCATTTTTAGGTGACAATTATGGTCTGTATCTTTGCATCTATTTTTAAAATTTTTGATAATAAAATACACTTTGCTAAATAGCTTACTTGATATTCAATTATATCTCCGATGTTTTATAACAATAGTTATAACAATATACGATAACAATAGTTACTTCCTATGTCGACTCGATATCCCAGTGAATTCGAAATTAAAGACACCCCAGAATCCGCCACATCTGTTTCATATTTGGATGTTTTACTGACAAGACACCGATATCGGCCAACCAGCAACTAAACTGTATGACAAACTAGATGACTTCTGTTTTTTCATCATCAACTTTCCTTATTTATGTTATAATTTTCCGCTATCACTAGCTGGATTTGGTGCTTAGATCTCCCAACTTATTCGATACTCAATAACATACTCTGAGTATGATCAATTTTTAAACTGAGGCAGGCTACTGACAGTTAAGTTGATGTTAAAAGGATTTCAATGACCTCGTTTAAGGGCATCATTTTGTAAATTCTATAGTCGTTATAATGACCAAATATCAAGCAAATATAATCTATCATTGGGTCGTATTTTGACTGACATATTTCATACCAATTATTTGGCCTTACAGTAAATTTCTAAAATATATAGGACTGGGTTTGACCAGTCGACAGGGATGCTTACTCATCCTAGCTAGGCAACTGATTCCACCTCTGGAATTTCCGCTGGTCTGTGTTTTATGCCCTGTTCACAGATTTGTTCTTTATCTTCGCCTTTTCATTTTATATTATCTTTCTTGACCGATGTTATGGTGATTCTGAAATCTGCGTATCTCATGCCCCGAATAAAAATAATGCTTGTACATGAACAGAACATTATAGAAAAGGATTTGAGTAGTAATCGGTTTCATAAGATACAAAGGCGTGGTCGTCCAGTAAAGAAGAGGGGCGAATAAACCGAGAAACATGCCCATGGTTCGACAAATAAGATAAATTGAATCTAAATAATTGCCAAAAAAAATCTGTTATATTTCAGTTACCGTCAATGTATACCTTAAGTAAATTCTCCACAATTTGCCACACTCTCACAAGTATTGAATTCATTCCTCTATGAAATGGCATACACACACAAAAAAGGCATTTTTTCGTACTATAACACAATTTTTCCATATGAGTGGGTCTTTGCTCTATTTTTTTTATAGTATATCTTCAAAAGTATGAGTAAAAATAACTTCTTTTCGGTTAACAATACCCATGATGCCTTAAAAATACATTTTTATGACACAAAATTCGTATCTTCATGACCATAGGAACCCAGGGGGGGGGGGTAATTTTGCCGACATATCGTATACTATAGAAAGCAAAGCTACTTTACTGATGTGCCCCCTCACTAATTATACGTATAATGATTTTTTCCTTGTCAGTGTATTTTTGATTGATAGTGCCCCACCCAATCTGAAAATGTTTAGCGCCCCTCCCTCCTCCCTACCAAATGAAATTGCTTTCTAAGGCTTAATCTTTCCGTGGAATTTTTTTTTTTTTTATTCACACAACATACATAACATTATACATATACATCAAGTTTCAGAAGCAGAAGTGCGTTTTTATTTTATGAGAGAGAGAGAAAGAGAGAAAGAGAGAGAGAGTTAAGAGAATAGAAGGTTCCACCTGTTCCACTGGGTATCAAACTTTTCCTTTCCACCATTCTTATAAGAAATAAATTTTTGTGTTTCATAATGAAACTTCATTTGTGATATTGCAGTATGTACATTAATAGGTTTCTGGGTGCATCTTGCAGTATAAATATAATATTTAAGCCAAAGAAGAATAGCATTTTGAACATCAGTGTTTTCATCAATAAACCCTAAAATAAAAGATTTCTTAGTAACTCTAATCTTTAGACCAGTCTTATCTTCAAGTAAATGAACAAATTCTTCTAGAAAAGTTTGTGTACTATTGCATTCCCACAAAAGGTGTTCTATTGTTTCCTCCTCGGTTTGGCAAAAACTGCAGAACTTACAGTCATTTTTCTTAATTTTGAATAAGAATGAATTTGTTGCTAAAATTTTGTTTATAATCCTATATTGGAACCATTGGAGTTTACAGTCTTTTGTTACTCTGAAGGGTATTGTGTGAATTTTTTTCCATTCCTTAATTTCAACTTCTAGAAGCTCACTCCAATGTGTTTTACCTGCTGCAACAGAAGAATTTTGATTAAGGATTTCATAATAGCATTTAGATTTTTTACATTTCATTACTGTGTAGATATTTGACATAATTAATGGGTTAGTGAGCTTTTTTATTGTTTTTTCCTTACCAGAATTTTTCATCCAAGCCTTTATAGCATGAATAATACTATTGTATTCTAAAAAATTAATCTTTATATTTGGATAGGTGTTACAGAAACACTCATAAGTAAAGAGTGAACCATCCTCATTTATGATATCATTAAGTTGTCTAATGTTACTGTCAAACATTTGTTTATTATAAAATGGTTTTCCACCGATGTGTAAATGCGGATTGTAAAATAATGGTGAGTCACCAGCAACATCAAACTTTTTTTCAAGGTTTTGTAACATTATCCATGACTTAAAAACATCTGTCCAAAATTTATTCTTCAATGTTTTTAAGAAGGTTGTAGTGTATTCAATTCCACAACTTAAAAATTTGTTCAAATTGAATTTTGGAATGAGGTGTTCAATCCCCCTATTTGTAAAGATGAGCTGCTTTATCCAAAATAATTTCATGGAAGCTATAAAAGACATCAGATTTAACATTTTCAAACCTCCATCTTCATATTTTTTTTACAATTACTTCTTTTTTTACTCTATGCGTTGAGTTATTCCATATAAATGAGAAAAAGATTTTTTCCAATTCCTTACAATACAGTTCAGAAGGATTTGGGATTGACATTAAAATATGATTTAATAAAGGTAAAACTAATGTTTTAATGACTGTAATTTTCCCTATGGGAGTTAAATACCTTTTCTCCCATTGTTTAAGTATTGATTTAATGTGTACTAATTTTGGTTCATAATTTAATTGTTGTATCTTATCCAATTCTACATCAAAATGTATTCCTAGAAGAGTAAATCTGGTAGTTCCCCAGTTAAGTTTGTAATTTGGCAATAAAATTTCATCACTAAACTTTTTAGAACCTATCCACACTACATGTATGTGAGTTTTGGCATAGTTAATATGTAATCCAGACATTTCTGAAAATTCCTTTAATGTTTCCAATGTTTGTGTGAGGGACTCTTTACTACCATCAAGAATGATTGATGTATCATCAGCTAACTGAGAAATCTTTTTTTCAATATTGTTTACAGTAATACCTTTAATATTTTTATTTAATCTAATTTGGATTGCTAAAATTTCAGCACATATAATAAATATATATGGTGACAAAGGATCGCCCTGTCTGCAACCCCTCTGAATGTTAATTCTATCAGAGAGATTACCACCTTGGTTTATTGCAGATGTAATGTCGGTATTAAAGAGCGATACCCATTTCTTAATTGAAGGACCAAAGTTAAAAAAGTTAAGTGCACCTTGTATAAAGCTCCATGATAAAGTATCAAAGGCTTTTTCAAAGTCAATAAGTAGTAATAGTCCAGGTATATTTTCTTCCTCAGTGTAATGCATTATGTCGTAAATTAGCCTTGTGTTTTCTCCTATATATCTATTGGAAATGAAGCCTGTTTGATCTTGATTAATTATTTTATCTAAATAACATTTTACTCTGTTAGCAATAGACCCAGATGCAATTTTATAGACGGTATTTAACAAAGTAATAGGTCGCCAATTCTTTAAGTATTGTCTTGGCTTGTCACCTTTTGGTAACAAAGTAATGACACCATGTCTTTGTGTAATAGACAGACTGTTATTCTTATATCCGTAATTAATAGATCTAACTACAAAAAAAAAAAAACAATATATTTCCAAAACATCTTGAAAAATTCAGCAGAAAACCCATCCGATCCAGGGGATTTATTTGATTTCATTTTGTAAAGCGTAGAAGAGGCCTCCTCCATAGTAATTTCGCCCTCTATAGATTCTGACTCTTTGCATGAAAGCTTAGGTATTTCTTTATTGCTTAACTTGCTGAATAAATCAATATTTGTATTTACTGTACTTTTTGTATATAACTGTTCATAAAATGATTTTGTTCCCCTCAAAATTTCTGATTGGTCATAAATAACATTTCCATTATTATCCTCCAATCTTGGTATGATCTTACTAGTAAAGTTTCTGGATTCTAGTGTACAAAAATAATGTGATGGTTTTTCACCTTCCTCAACCCATTTTGCTCTACTTCTGATATATGTACCCTGTAACTTATGTTTTCGAATGTTCTCTAATTCTTGCTTTTTACTACACAATTCATCAATATTATTTTCGCTAACATTTTCTTCCAATATTCTAATATTTTCTATTAATTCTTTCTCCTTATTTTCATTCTTCTTTTTGATATAAATTGCATAGGAAATAGTTTTACCCCTTATTTTAAAGAGCAGGGTTTCAAGGAATAATTGATCATCAATAGTGAAGAAAATGTCTGAATCTAAAATATTATTTATGTTATCAAAATTGTATACTGGAATTGCATATTGTTTTTTAACCTCTAAGATAACTTTTTTGATGCATTCCAGATATTTTTCATCATGAAGTAAAGAGTTGTTAAACTTCCATAGACCCCTTCCTTTCTTAAAGTCGTTAAAGGCTATAGACAATGATATCATGGAGTGGTCTGATCTGTAGCTAGATTCTATAGTACATTTTTCTAAACCTGACAAAAGGGACTCTGATATTAAAAAGAAATCTAAACGACTTTGTTTCAAAGGAGTTTTTCTTCTCCAAGAGTATCTACGAACATTTTCATGTAATTGCCGTGGAAATATTTGTGAAGTCCAGTTATTCAAAGGTCATGTATCATAAACGAGATTACAATGCCACGTCTTGTTATGAGTTGCATGGTGTAGTGGTTAACGTGTCAGCCTCAGAAAAAAAAAAAGATACTCAGGATTTTTATCTCTTGTTTTTTTTTTTTAACAAAGAATAATATTTGCCGAGAGAAATTTTACACTGAAAAGTTTTTGTGTGTTATAATTTCATGCCTTTCAATAATAAAATTTTTACTTATTCATATTTATACACTTGAACCCAAGGATTTGTTCGCCCATGTTTTTTTTTTCCATATTTGTGCGAATGAGAAGTCGTGGATGGATTATTCAGAAATTTTACTTTTATTCATAGGATTTAAAGGCGATAAGATTTAAAATTAAATCCTAAAATATATTCTCTTCATCTGATATTTTAACCGCAATGATCTCAATGCCCCTTTGAATATTAGCCTGACCTGAATATTTGGTTAATTTCCATTAAACACGAATCAAACGAACAAAAAAAGTCAATCTTGATGATAGCTTAAAAACTACCCCCAACAAAATCAACATCACTTTAAACACGAACTTCATCATTAGTCTTTTTTGTTCCGTGTAAAAAGATCAGGCTTTGAAACGCAATTCTATCAAAGTCAAACTCAGGAACTAAAAATATTTATACTTTGATATCTTCAATATTGCTGCAAATTTATTAGCTTTTATTGGCAGTTATTTTTGATAATTTCGAGTGGATTCCTATGTAAAAACAGTGAAAAGAAAGTAGAAATCTTTGATATAGATCAAATAATTACCCAGCACCTGGCTGCTGAACATTCCATGCTTCGTAAATAGAGTTCGTCTGTATGATTTTGGGGTATTTATGAGAACATCGTGTTGAACATTTAAGCTAAAGATTTATTTTATCGCTAGCTTCAAACAAAACAAGGGCGTAGTTTTACGAGACAATGATCTGAGAATTAAAATCATGTGAAACTCGGAGGAAAAGACGTTACGTAAGGATACATTCAAAATTGAGTGTAGGATGCGAGCAACAAAATGAGGATTTTTTTAAAAGAGAATCTTGACTGAAACATATTCTTTCTACATTCCCCGTTTCACATTACACAACTTGCCACAAAACTATGATTCTGAGTAAAGGGGATTCAATTTTGTCCATTAAAGGGCCATATTAGCACCACACGCCATGGAGAGATAATCAAGAAAAAAAAATATAAGGTGTGTCATTCAAAACTCTTCTTAAAGAACCACGGGGCCAGCAATTATAAAACTTAAAAAATAAGCTTCCAGAAGTCGAGTAGAAGAAAGTTTGTTCAAATTATGACTCCCGGGGATGGCGAGGGGCAACAATAAGGATCATAGTTTGGTGTTGGAATTTAAATGGCAAGGATTAGTATGCAGCATCCTCAGATAGTGCAGTAAAAAAAGAGCTTCTTACTTACCCCCCTCACCACCCACCTCTTCCCAAGCAGATATAATTTTGACAAAGCATTGGTATTGTAGTGCCCTCTCCATCCCCAAAATGAATCTATGGCAGTGATAAATATTTCTCTATTGAAAATCTTATCCCTTTGGGGTGTTTTAATGAAAAAAATTGAGGGAGGGTGGAGATGGTAGGGGTAGAGTCTAAAATGCATATGATAGTGATCAATATTTCTTGTTTCATCTTGTTTTTCGATTTAGTTCGCTTTCGTGTTTTACTTTTTTCCCGACAATCATGTGCAGTATGAAGTTCGTCAAAAGGTTGCAATCTTTTTCTCGACATGTGAATGGCCCGAAACCTTGATTCAAAGCAGGGCATAACCTGTTTTATACATAAAATACTTAATATACATTCTGATGTAAGGCATACTGTACCATATCAAAGAAAACAGAACAGATGTGTACATCTGCCTTTGAGCTGATTTTCTGATCTCTTTTTTGAAAAAAAGGATCTCTTTTGTAAAACAATATACTCACTGTCAAGAGTAGAAATGTGATTATTCTTTAAAATTTTAACATCTGAAGATTTAGTGAAATTTTGGGCAATTTTTTGTCCATCATGAACAGGTGTCGCTGCATGCAAACGCAACAGAAAAGATGCCCTAAAACAAAAATATAAATGTGCTTGCAATAGACAACTGCTCGGCGTTGCCCACGCACAAAATTGTACTATGGACGATTTTACGATACATCAGCAGTCCTAACATGAGTAATCCACCGCCCGAAGAGTACCTCCCAAACAGTACAATTGTTTGAAAGACTGTCCATAAGAACTTAACAGTATAATATATCTGTATAAATCTGTTATCTTTAGATGACCTTGATTCAGGGTCATAATCAGTTATCAATCAAAGGCGTCTTTTCCTGCAACCTTCTTCTTGTCCAAATGATCATGATTTATGGTATTGACAGACGTTACGGTCATAAACAGTCTAAGTTTTAATAATTAACTTATTTTCTTCTCCACAATGTTGAAGTTTAACACTTCGATCAAATCTTTCTGACCTTAAGCTTGACCTTCAGTACGTACAGAATCACTCCCCCGACCATAAATTACCGTGGTATATTTAACCTAAATACGAACTTTGGTGTCTCTGCTTTGCGAAAGATAGAGCAGACATGAATTTTACACTTCTTGTTTTAATACCTATTAATTTTAATAATTTGCTTGACCTTGTCTAAATGCTCTTGTTTTAATTTTAATATCAAACTCAAAAACTTGCATCATATAAAAATGCCCCTCCCCCCTTTCCCAAGTTATGAGCAAGATTTAAGTTGAAGAAAAAGAAAAAAAAAGAAATTTAAGGCTTTGGTTTGAATACTTAGTACATATCCGGAAACTCAGGTTGAGAGCATTTCGCTACAATGTGTCTAGGAAACCGTCAGGATTTATAATAAACACCTTTAAAATGTTGGACTTAAATATTTATTGACCGACTTTCACATTTAAAAAGCAGCTTGCAAAGAAGAAAGAGATTTAAAAAAAAAACAATTCTTGCAATATTGCATAAAGTTTCATCACATCCAGGAGTTGTATATATAACTCTGACTGTGAGCTACGTTTTATTGGCTAATCGTTTAAAATCCCAATTTTCAACAAAAAGTTGCGATATTTTGCTCCATAGTGGATTTTGTGTGTGTGTGTGGGGGGGTGGGGGTGGGGGGTGGTGGGGGTGGTGGGTGGGGGTGTTATGTCCATACCCACTTAAGGAGTAATGACCCTCTACTCAAAATTCCAACCCCCCAACCCCCCCCCCCCCAATGTATTAAAATTCCCAAGATAGATTTTCGTCATTAACATTAGCATTTGATTCAAATAGGAAATAGTATGAAATATAAAGCGGTGTTTACTTCTTTACTTCTAACCATAATTTGAAGAAAATTTGACACAGTGAATAGAAAGAGCAATGATTTTTTATCACAACATAAAAATAAAAATATGATAATATCTAATATAATTTAGTGTCTTGTATATGTAATTCATAGTAGAAAACTACGAAAGCCTATTAGGATCAAACTACGGTAAAAAAAAAAAAATTTAAAAGGCCTTTTCAAAAGGCGTTATAACGCGAAAAAAGGCGTAATAACGCCTTTTGAAATTCGGAAAAAGGCGTAATAACGAAAATAAAGGCGTAATTACGCCTTTCCAAAAGGCGTTTTTACGCCTTTCCAACAGGCATTAATACGCCTTTCCAAAAGGCGTTATTATGCCTTTTGAAGAGCCATTATTATGTCTTTGACAGGCCCGTGCTTTTGAAGGGGGGGGGGGGGGGGCAGCCTCCCATAAAATTGACAAGCAAACAAAAAAACAAGAACCCCCCCCCCCCCGAAAAAAATAAGCTTCCTAAACTTGTGGGGAATCTTTTTCTAACTTTTCGATAAACTTTTTTTAAATGCAATGACTCGCCCGAGTTTAACCATACTGCAACAAAATGTTAAGGGACCAAGCAATCAATAAATGATTTTTTATATTTAAACTATAGCAAGACTAAAAAAAAGTGGGATGGGGAGTCCCCCCCACCACCACCACTCGCATTCGTACTACCGGCCTGTTTGAAAAGGAGTTATGTCCGAAAATGGAAAGGCGTTATTTTAAAATAATGAATATATGAAAGATTGAACCAAAGCCATCTTTATTAATGAAATATTTAGATTATAGTTTTAATATTATAAATTATATTATAAATTATAGTATTTTCTATATTCCTGCACATCTCGCAGACAGCTATTTGCATGCGTATTAAGAGAAGTCAACACTCTACTTTTGAAAATCCAGGATATAGGCAGAGCCAGCTTTGGGCTTTGCTATCCATGTAAATTTGAAATATTTCATGTCAAATTTGAAATATTTTTCTCTCCTCTTGGAAAAAAAACAGGCAAACTATTTGCATTGGTATAATGAGCAATTAGCCTTCAACCAAATTTCTGAAATTCATGCACCTTGGTAGCTCTAGGTGTCTGGCATCAGAGAAGGACTAAGTTGGTTTAACACTGAAAATATTTTACACATTTAAAAATCTTTTTTCCTGGAAATCTAACTATAATCAGCCCCCAGGGTGGGCTAAGTAAGTCATGTGTTGAAAAATAAGAGGCGTAATAACGCCTTTTGGAAAGGCGTAATAATGCCTTTTTAAAAGGCGTAATAACGCCTTTTGGAAAGGCATAATAACGCCTTTTAGAAAGGCGTTGTCATGTTGTAAATTTTGTATTTACTGCCACCCGGTAAATTCAAAACTTTTGAGTACATTTTTGTTATTCAAAATTTAATATTTTAATTATTTAATATTGCGTTTAAATTTAATTCCACAATTTCATTCACAGAAATTTTAATTATTTTTGTAAACACATACATGTAATACCAAAATTATTAAGGAATAAATGATTATATTTACAAAATTAAGAAGAGAAATTATAATAGCTAAGATTATTCAGATGAAATTTCTTATTTTTGTTTAGATACATTTTCCTTAGATTTTTGCAGGCAAATTCTGAAACAGAAATAATCCCTTACTAAAACATTGTTCTTGACCATTCCTTTGTCCTTTTTTGTAGCTTATTTAAATAGGTTTAATTGATAACAAGGAAGACAAAGGCATAATAACGCCTTTTAGAAAGGCGTAATTACGCCTTTTTCCGCGTTATAACGCCCTTTGAAAAGGCGTTATAACGCCTTTTAATTTTTTTTTTTTACCGTAGTTTGATCCTCATAGACTTTTGTAGAAAACATAACGAAGCGTTGCTTTTTTAATCAGAACAACACATTGTTATCTGTGCTTGAAAAAAAAAATGCATCATTCAAAAAGAGTTGTCTTTCTCTTAAACTTTTCTTAGGAAAAAAATGTACTTATAATGAAAAATCTACAAATGCAACATTATAAATTAGTGTACGTTTTAGATTAATTTTAAAAAGATAGAAATATCACGGTTTGTAACAGTGGAAAAAAACTGGATGCAAAAGTTTTAAGTCAAATTTTATTAAAAAGGTCTATCAAAAAACTGACAAAAGAATGTTTGCGTCTTATTGTCTTTTTGAAGGAACTGACTATATATGTACATGTAGTCATGTATGTAAATGGTCTTATTATATCTCTCTTATCAGAGGAATGTTCTGCTTTAATGGGAGTAAACTTCTCCGACAGCGCTTTTGAAAACGCTGATAAAAATCTATTTCATGGGGCGGGGAAGGGGGAGGGGGTAACACTTCTGATGGACAGGCCACTTTCCTTCATATCACAGGCCTTTGGATCTCTTTAATCCGAGAGACAAAACTGGGGGTATTAAAAAAATAGATTGTCAGCTGGATTAAAGCTATCTGTCATCAAGCACCTGTAAGTGGTACCAACTTCAGAGGAGTCTGAGAAGTCCTAGAAGGGAGGGGTCCAAGGTCATTTTGGTAATCTAATAACTGAAAATCTCGGTAATGGGGTCCGGTCCCCCTCCCCCGGCTCGATTCTCCAAGGAAATGAGACCCCGACAATTTACCACACAGGTGTGGTTAAATAGTTTGACCGAATCAAATTTTGGGAGGTAAACTATAGCAAGGCTGAGTTTTCTTTTGGCTCAATATTCCAATTGCTTGTATCAACATATCAAAATGTTTTGTAAACTGTTCTGAATTTAGTATGGGCTTGTTGCCGAGCCAAATCCCTACATACGAAATCTGCATTTTCAAGACAGGTGCCAATATTTGGAACTAATGGGGCATGATCACGTGATCCAAGGTCAAGTTCGTTTTTGAGTACTAAACTTCTGGGATTAGACAGGTGATAAAAGATAGGACCATCCTTTTACATCTTGTACAAGAATTGTTCAATATCATGATGAAGTACAATATGTACACCTTAGATGTTATAACTCTGGTGAATTTACAATTAATTTCTTATGCAAATATAGAAACATATTGACATCAGCTTCTTCATTATGTATGTTTCTCAATTAAGATTTCTTTTTGTCATGGTGCAAAAGTTGCTTGATATTTTTTTCCCTGTTTTTAAGCCAAGAATATAAAATCTTCTTTAGAAAATGTGCTGACTTTTTAAAATGTGGCTGCACTTTTTTTTTTTGCCCCATTCGAATTCTTTAAAATGTAATAGTCACTTCTCACTTGCATGTCGCTCTCTACTCTTTATATTTCCTCGAACACGTTACAACTCACCATATGTAAAGTCTTTTTTTTTCCCTTATCAAACAGGTTAATCCCTCCCCCTCCTTGTCTCAGTTTACTGTCATTTTTTCTGTTATAGATGTTTTAATTGAGTAGGATTATATATTTTTAAACGTTTGTGCAAGACTCCCCCCCCCCCTTATTTTACATTCATGAGTACCTTCTAGGACAACATTTTGGTCACATTTAGGATAGATTTAAGAATTTGTTGGGACGGATTTCTTTAATTAGAATAATCTAACTGTATCTCGGGACAAACCTCCACCACAGCAGGTCCGCAGAACAATATCATTTTAACGATATAGGATTTCTTGTAAGACATGACTAAAGAGAGATAACCTTACACGTTAATATTGGGGGGGGGGGGGGTTTCTTATCTTCTTAATTATTCAAAACAAAACTTTCTTTTCAATATTTATACACTTGAGCTTCTTTTTTTAAATAAGCATTATTTATAAACATGTACATATAAACAACTGAAGACTCGACACACGTAAAAAAAACAAAGAAAAAAGAAGAAAGGGGAATTTATGAATAATCGTCAATTTTAATTATCGCACGAACAGAGTTTGTATTATACATGTAGCTCTACCGCATAGTATATTCATATAGTTAATTTGTGAATATCAGGCAAATTTAATTGAATTTTTTTTTTTACTTAAAAATATTCAGTGATTAGATTGCATGAACATGTGTCGTTTTCAACTTTTTTTTTCAAACACTGAAAATTTAGCATAAAAAAACATTGTTTTACAATTAAAAAAAATATTATTCCGGAAACTATATTTGAGGGTGAAATCTCGCTATGAATGGGGGGGGGGAGACTGGCTATATAGTGAGACTTCTCCCCCGAAGACTGGCTATATAGTGAGACTTCCCCGGGAGAAGCCTCCCTATATAGCCAGTCTTCCGGGGGGGGGGGGTCTCACTTTATAGCCAGCCTTTCGGGGTAAGTCTCATCATACGACACCGGGACCATGAACACCCCCTGGGCATAAAATACTTTGAAGGTAAACGGCATGTTTTGAATCTACTTTTGCCACCTATCTTTTGGACTTTTCTTTTATTACTTTAGGGTTCTCGTTCTCAGTTCTTCTTGAATATTTAGGACTAATCTTAAAAACTTTTGTCATAACAAGTGCGTTAGTCTATTCTGATGAATATCCAGGACTTATAACTAAAATTCTATACGATCACGGGAAATCAATAAACTTTTGAAAAAGACACACAGTTTTATCATTGCATGGCTTACATATCCCTAGTGAAAATTTTCTTTCTATGTTCTCTCCCTCTTTTTTTCCTTTTTGCCCAATTTTCCCACCTGTCTTCTGCGTTTGTTAACTGGCGACATAATTCCAACATATGTACTTAGTTTACATTAAAAAAAACTTTTTAACTTGATTATATACTGTTCGTTATCTCCATATTTCATATATCAGTAATGATAATATTAATAACCACAAATTCATATTTAAAAAATATTTTGTACAAGAGCAAAAATGGCCCACTTTTTAAAGAACTATTTTATACGTGAGTCTGTTTGAGAACTCTTTTTTTTTATAAGAACTCTTATACTGCTTGTGAGTTGACACATGTGTACGTAGTGCGCGTTAAATCTAAAAATGATAATGAAAAGGCTAGAAAGTGTCCATTTGGTTTTAACGTGCATCATTCAGAACAATCTTTTTTCTATCATAGATAACCGTTATGTTACGTTTGTGCTCTGACAGATAATTTAATGATTATATTGCCATATTTGGAAAAATGAAATATGTATTAAATTCTTATTGATCGGGATCGTAGTCCCAACTCTTTGCGGAAAAAAGAAAGTTTTTAAAACAAAATAAAAATAAAATGAAGTATATTATAGCAACTTTTGTTTGTTAATCAAATTTACTGTTTAATAGCTTACCATATTGTGTATTTTGATATATATATGCATATTCTCAAATGTTAGTAGTAATCTAAAATAATCGCACAAGTGTGTTATTCAAATCGAGGTTTTTAGACTTATCCTCAGTGCTTGCGTGGAGAAAGAGCTGGAGAATATGCAAGCTTGAATGAGCTGTACTTGATCATAATCATTCAGATTGGATGCATGAAAGGTGAAACATCTTACTTAAACGACCATATTTAAACCAATTGATTATGTGGGTTTTTTTGGTCTCATAACGATATCGAGTTGATGAATGATATGGGCTTTTCTGGTGTCCCTACGAACCGGCGTCAATCATTTGAACATCTGTTGAACGTGTATTGTATTATTTGTAGCTTGTTTCATAGATATAAAGCAAACTATGTCTATGTTTGTAGTAAAAATATATTATTTATCATTAAAATGAGAATAAGAGTAATTTATTTCATAATTCCTATTTCAGATAAAGCATGGAAGAAATAAAGTGGATTTTAGAATACTCTGTGAGGAACCAGCTAAAAACAGTGACAGAGGGTACTGTATTTCATGTTTAAATCAACAACTCTAACTCAAACATCTTTCTTTCTTTATTTGTGAATTTTAAATTAGAGTTTTTATTGGTATAACATTGACATATCAACGAAAATGGCTGCCGAAGATTCCGAAGTGAGGTCTTGTCTTCAAGAAATTGTGAAGCTTGATTTAGAAATAAAAGCTCTTATCCAGGACATTCGTGAATGTGCTTTGACGGAAGACATTTTAGAGGATCTGAACAAAGATGCGAGGCTGAAAATTGGAAAACTTCAGAAGAAAATTGAGGACTTGGAGGTTTTTGGAATCGAAGCAGATCTGGAGGAAGACCGACAAGTTATCATGCGAGATGTGGAAAACCACAAAGACAGATTGTCGAACATCATCACTTCCCTCAGGCAGTCCAATTTAACAGCCAAATTTGCCATGGAGAAGGCAAATACTGAAAAGTTGATGACCTCTAGAGGTTCAGGTGCAAGACAGAGGGGACGAAATAAAGAAAGCTTAGTCAAACAAGCAAATGCAATTACGGAGAGTTTATATGGCATCAACAAGAAATTGACAGAGCAACTGAGTCAAAGTGAGGCTACGAAAGGGACATTGATAAAGAGTTCTAATACAGTTACGGATACAATGGAGGAATTCAAGAATATGGGAGCTCATATAGGAACTTCACAAAAATTGCTGTCAAAATACAATCGTAGACAACTAACAGACAAATTTCTGATATTTCTTGCTCTAGTTTTTTTCATCGCAACTGTTTTATACATAATAAAGAAAAGGTTATGGTAAAAAATCAAAATTATCTTTTAGAACTTTGTTTGATTCAACTGCAAGTTGATTCACATGCATTGTTTATAGACATAATCATAATTTGCTATTTTTTGTTTGAAAATTAATGTTGAAAATCAATATGGCACATTTTAATGCTTGTGATTTGTATAACATTGTGACTCTGATGCAAATGTTATGGTTTGGGCCATGAATATTTAGAGTTGTGGGAAACTGCCGGTCATGCCAACAAAACCAATTAAAAATGCATGTGACCAGTAAAAACGCCATCAATGTCAGTCCAAATGACTGGCCTTTTTTTTTGGTTTTGTTTTGTTTTGTTTTTCCTGTTATTATCGGCACTTTTCCAGCCCAATTACCATACAAAATATAAAGTACATTTGCGCAATACTTTTTCTTTATACATAAAACCAGGTAAAAAACATATGAAGTAACAGATGAAGACAAAGCTAAATATGAAAAATCTGAACAGAAAGAATTCAAACACAGTTGGGGCAAGCATTTAAATTTAGTACTCCCAACTGTCCCAGATTTCAGTTTTTCATTGATCATATTGATATATTTATTATCGATGCACAGAATTTCTTCAAATTTCTCAGATACATTTTCTAGGTTGATATAAATTCCCCACTGCATAAATGTTTCAACAAAATTATGTATACTATACTGAATTAGCATTGTCACCTGTCAAAATGGTGCACCTGCTAAAATCTTTCCAGACTGGCTTATTTTGTCTTCTTGCCAGTCTGAATGACTGGCTATCTGAAAAAGTTTTCCAAAACTCTGGATATTGGCCTGACTAGTGATGCAGAGGTCCCAGGTTTGATTCCTGGTCCAGCCATACATGTTTTCCTTTCCTGTTACATAATTTATCCTAGTCACGGCACCATATCTGTAATGGGGAAGGGGAAAATGTATGGCTGGTCCAGGAATCAAAACCTGCGATCCCTGTATCGGTAATCAGGGGCTCTACTTTCTTAGCTATCCAGGCTGATATCCATGGCCCAAACCATATTGCATATAATTTATTGATGAATTAAATTTCGAGTATGTGTTCACTTAACATGTCTAAATGTTGTTCACAAAGTTCAAATTCTGTAGTTAAACTTATTTGTTAGTGGATATACTACAGTAATTAATGGATTAATTTATTATGAAAATGTTCAAAGAAAATGTCTGAATTATTGTGAAAATTATCAGAATCTATAGTGCATGTACATAAGGAAAGGTAAATTATCTGCAAATTAATTAATAAATTATGAAATACAGTCATTTATTCTGATTTTTTTTTTTCACAGTCATTTATTCTGATTTTTTTTTTTTCATAAGTTCTTTCGTACATATATCATCAAAATTTATTTCTGGATGTTTGATAATTCTGGTTTCCTTTCGAGAAATTTTGATATAGATGAACTGTACATTTGTGGAAGGGGGCATTTTGTGGGTCTGCAAAATGGATAGTTTTTGTATGAATTATTTTCCCTTCAAGTTATTTCCTTTGGCCACCATCATGAAGGTCAAACTAGTGAACTTTCCTCTTTGAGAAACCAATTTTAAACATGTATACATGGCAGAAATATAAGGGCCGACATCTCTAAAATACTATAATTATGAATTAAAGAAAGCTTTTGTTAACACATTTGTAAGAAATTTTGTGTTAATCTTCCCCATTTTGCCCAGTACCACAAGATTAAATTGGTTGGAATAATGAAGGAATCTGGGCTTGTTGACCTCCAGTATGGTGACCAACGGGAAATAACTCTTGCTAAAATTGCATCTATCATAAAGTAACTATACAGAACTGAGCAGTAAATCTGTAATTTTTAGGTCAAAGGGAGAATTTGAAGTATACAAATTTAGAAATAAAAAAACCTTTTACTATTTTTGAATACAATATCAATATTTAACTGAGGAAACCTGAAAAATATTACCGGTACTAGCATCTTTAAAAAAAAAAAAGCAACAAAAAAAACAACAACATGGTTTTGATGTGCACTGTGAAACTGTCAGTTTTAGGATTCTGAATCTAACATTTATAGGACCAGGGAGTTAACTTGAAAAGTTATCTATAACTCAAAGAATTGTAAATTTATTATATGGTTTTCAAGCTAGGTAAGAGAAAGTAGAAAAAGATTATTTAGTACTGGGGACATCTTAAATTTTGAAAGGCTTAACATTGAATGACACCCTGTAAAGCTATCTACTATATATGATATTTTAATACTTTTATCTAGCTGTGTTGTCCCAATTTGATGGACAGTTGTCTGCACTGGGATTATCTGATGTCCAATTGGCTTGCGGTACATTACACGACATTGTCCACAATTTCCTGTCAGATCCAATCAAATTAGAGCTTGCAGTAGATCTTATGGACTTCATTTATATGTCTTGTCCCGAGGCAGTTGTGTTTAAACTCTATTCTAAACTAGTTGTAGGCCTAAAAATGCAGGTGAGTACTGGTAAAGCCTGTGTTTTCACTTTGTATATCATGAAATCAAAAGAGATTCAAATTCTGATAATTGTTTATGATGACTGTCATTGACTGATATTTAAAAAAATTAGTTATTTAAAATTCTGTAAGGAAGCATTGGAATTTAAAATTCACAATATTTTCATGTGCAAAAATTATGTGGGTGTAACATATGTGCATGATAGACAGTGATGATTCCTGAATTTTTTTTTTCCTTAGATTTTGCTACAAATGCTGAAAAATAAAGACAAGGACTGCCTGACAAAGCTTATGAAATACTTCCCCCGTAGGAAGCCAGAATTCCCAGGAGTGGTTTGTATATTTGCACAATACAATACAGTAAACAGTGAATCTCCAAGAACTTCCAAATATTGCCATCCTCGCAAGCCAGGGGTCCTGAGTCAACACGTTGTCGGACCCCTGGCATATTTTATTCAATATTTGTGGGCTGACTGTAGCGACGTCTTTTGGAAAAATTACAAATCTTGATAGTTTTACTTATCTCTCAACCAATTACATTAAGCCATACTATGATAAACAACTTGTATCACATGCATTTGAGGTGTCAACTGAATCCTTATCTAACTATTTATGAAAGCTTTAATTTGATTGGTGGTTCTCAATGAGAGAAGCAAGCCCACGAATATTGAATGAAATATGCCAGGGGTCCAACGCAATGTGTTGACTCAGGACCCCTGGCTTGCGAGGATGAAATATTGCATTCATCCTATTACGCACTTCGAGCTCCTAGAAAAATGGGGTACTTATTGTACTCCTAGCTTCTATAAAACTTATACTGTGTTACATGTACAAGACATGTAAAGTATTAAATCAAACGGAAACATAATTTTATAAAGACATCCCTATCAAAAATGCATTTTAAAAAGTGGTGCATGCTTTTACATTCTAAATATAGCAAGTATAGCTTTTTTTCAAAAAAGCTTTGTCTTCCTTAGGAACAGCCTTAAATAGTAAACTGACATAAATGAACCAAGATGAATTATTCATGAGAAGTTCTTGGCTTTGTACTTCTGCAAACGTTTTTCACAGACCATGAGTAGGCCTACCATAACAAGAGACCCATGACCTATATTTTTTGTTTGTTTTGTTCTGGGTTTTTTTCTTCAGATACATGTATTGCATTAATTAAATCATTTTATTTCTATTAGTGTCCTCAGCAATTGTCTCGCCTACACATGGTTCACACAAACTTCCGAAAATTTTACCTCCCTCTACTTGCCAATAGCAGACGAGCTGAGGCTTACTTCCGTGAGGAGTACTCCGAAGAGTATGGAAAAGAATTTCATGAAGCCTTGCAGAAAATGTGTAAATGGTTTGTGGACAAGATTCAGAGTTATTTTCCTGAGCCTATGTTATCGCAGGTAAAGTAAAAATGTTCTATCAGGGATTTATCAGCCTAATTTGGGAAACGCCATTTTTGGGGAATTGGGAAAAAATTATCGGCTATTTGATGAAATTGGGAAAAATTAAAAATGTTGCGTAAAACATGTATTCAGGTGTAATTAATTTTACATGATATCTAATTTGGGCAATTAAACAGATAATTAAATATGATCCAACGTCATCATACAGGTTCAATTATGAAAATATAATAGACTAATAAAAGTAAAATCGACTTCAATAAGTATAAAGTATTTATACAACTTAGGGTAGTACATGTGTGTATGAGATTCCAATTTAGGTCATTATAGAATCTGTTTCTGGAGATTATAAACCTCCTGCAAAAAATTATACTAAGTACAAATTTTCTCAAAGTCCTCTTTTAATATGTATTAATGCATTGAAAATATATTTCTCTATCTGAAATAATACCTTCAGTCCCTTCCATTCACCCGTAGATCAATAGAGTAGGTGGAAATAACTTAATAAATCTGTATAATTACACAATATCACCATTTTCAGAAAAACGGAGGAAATTCGGTTTAAAAGTTGGCGATGTTTTTTACATGTTTTTCAAACAAGCGTTATGACTGTAGCTTTCCTAAATGAGTTAAATAGATGTACAGACAGTCTGACAGTTTTACTCTGTGTTTTTCCCAAATAATTATATATATTATATATATTGTCCACTAATGGGAAAAAATACTGCCATATTGGGAAAAACTGAACTCATTTTCAATAGGGAATGGGGCCAAATTTCGGCTCCTGAGAAGGTACTGATAAATCCCTGTCTATCCCCCCCCCCCCCCCCCTTTTCAAGATTTCTAAATGGATAATTTTGATCACATAGGGACTCTTCAAAATCTTTTCATAAATGTTACTTTTCTTGGTTAGATCTTCTTCTATTTTGCATTTGATAATAGAGCAACTATATAATAAAAGAAATATGGTTGACCTTCTGTATTTTCAACATCCATGGATATGTCAAAGTGAATTGGAAGTCCCAAACATTTTTTTCATCATGTATTTTAACCTCAGTATCTTGAATCTGCGGATATCTTCAAGTTTTTCTTGACCCATTGAGTTAGAGATAAGGAGGTTTGACTATATTAAAACTGTTAAATAAGTTCAGTACTACATGTAATTTGCAGACTGTTTTTTATATTTGGTTGATCTGTGCAAGCAAAAGAATAAAAATATAAATGTTTCTTTAAGATATTAGAAAATCCTGACATCTTGAAAGACTGCCAGCACTCTCCAGAAATCCAGATGTTAATGGACATAATCCAGGACAAGTCCACTTTGACCTCTGATGACCTTCTGGAATTCCTCACAATGGTGGATCCCTCAAATACCCAAGACCGGGTACAGGTCCCCAATACATTTTCTTTATCACCAAGAAGGTGATTTTCACAATAATTTTCTAGTCAAGAAATGTAAATTATTTGTTTCTTGTTGAAAGTTTATTCCATATCCACTGTTAAGGTTTTTCATACATCTCAAATGTCACTTTTCAAAACTGTGAATAACTTGCTAGTAAGTTTTCTTAGTTAATATTGCATTTACTGAAATATCCATTAAAATATTGTCAGCATGGCAGGGTTCAACACTTACAACGTAACTTTAAAAGCATAGTAGCCAGCAGTGCTAGCAATTTAAATTATTGTTCATGAATTACATATAGTTGTCCTTAAAGGACAACTACATAATACCTAGTTGTGAAGCAACAAGGAGGGGGGATTCCTCCTCCTGCTGGTGGGGTTATGGACAGCCTCCCTGGAAAAATTATGAAAATTAAGGATGCCAAATTCTGCATTCTGGCTCTATTTTAGTACAAAATTATGTCACCTTATAAATGCAAGTAAAAAGACATTTTTCCTTTTGAAAGATTTCACATTTTATTTTGTAAACCACTCTTTTCAAGGTTAATTCATTGTCTATGTAATTGCATTGCTTGTATCCTCTGTTTTTACATTGGATTTTCAAACACTTAGGCGATATAGATTATTGATAGACCGAACCAAAACAATACTGGGCAATAAAAAAGTTGACAGACTTATCTGAAAAGTTGATTCAAATGTTATTTCTTAAACCTCGCTAATAAAATCAGAATTTGTACTTTTTAGCTCACCTGAGCTGAAAGCTCAAGTGAGCTTTTCTTATCACCCGTTGTCCATCGTCCGTCCAGCTGTCCGTCTGTCCATCCGTCTGTAAACTTTTCACATTTTCAACTTCTTCTCAAGAATCACTGGGCCAGTTTTAACCAAACTTGGTACAAAGTATTCTTGGGTAAAGGGGAGTTTAGATTGTTACAAGGGGAGATAATTAAAAGAAGACAAAAATAGGGTGGGGTCATTAAAAAATCTTCTTCTCAAGAACCACTGGGCCAGAAAAGCTGAAACTTAAGTGGAAGCATCCATTGTTTAAATCATGACCCCCGGGGGAAGGGCAGGGCCACAATAGGGAATCCAAGTTTTACATTAAGAGGGCTGGGGGGTTGTGGCCATTTTCAGACTATATTGATCTTCTTTAGAAGAAGAGCTCCATATAAAGATGTACAAAAATGATCAAATTTTAAAACAAAAATGTTTGAAATTGATAGTTGACAGCTTAAGATATCATATCTAAAAAATTAAGTTATATCTGATGGTAAATTTGTTGACCCCCAGCCTCTTTAAAATACTTAAGAAAAATCTTTAAAAATCTTCTTCTCAAGAACCACTGGGCCAGAAAAGCTGAAACTTATATGGAAGCATCCTGGGGTAGTGTAGATTCTAAATTGTTAAATCATGACCCCCGGGGGTAGGGTGGGGCCACAATAGGGAATCCAAGTTTTACATTGAAATATATAGGAAAAATCTTAAAAAATCTTCTTCTCAAGAACAACTAGGCCAAAAAAACTAAAACTTATATGGAAGCATCCTGGGGTAGTGTAGATTCTAAATTGTTCAAATCATGACCCCTCGGGGTAGGTCAAAGCCACAATAGGGAATCCATTTTACATTGAAATACATAAGAAAAATCCTTTAAAATCTTCTTCTCAAGAACCGCTGGGCCAGAAAAGCTGAAACTTAATTGGAAGCATCCATTGTTCAAATCATGACCCCCGGGGGAAGGGCAGGGCCACAATAGGGAATCCAAGTTTTACATTGAAATACATAAGAAAAATCTTTAAAAATCTTCTTCTCAAGAACCACTGGGCCAGAAAAGCTGAAACTTATGTGAAAGCATTCTGGGGTAGTGTAGATTCTAAATTGTTCAAATCATGACCCCCGGGGGTAGGGCGGAGCCACAATAGGGAATCCAAGTTTTACATTGAAATATATAGGAAAAATCTTTAAAAGTATTCTTCTCAAGAACCACTGGGCCAGAAAAGCTGAAACTTAAGTGGAAGCATCCATTGTTCAAATCACGACCCTCGTGGGTAGGGCAGGGCCACAATAGGTATATTAAAAGGGGGGAAATCTGGTAAAGAACAGCATGGCCAAAGTTACTCAGGTGAGCGATGTGGCCCATGGGCCTCTTGTTAGGTCACCTGAGTCACTCAGGTGACCTATTGCTACCTGTTTTCGTCCGTCGTCATGCGTTGTGCGTCGTCCGTCGTGTGTTAACATTTGAACATTTTCAGCTTCTTCTCTGAAACCGCTAAACCAATTTCAGCCAATTTTAGCATATGACATCTATGTGTGAAAGGGAACAAAATTTTTGAATTTCATTGCCCCTGCCCCCTTGGGGCCCTAGGGGTGGGGCTTAAACCACCAAAATTAATGGAATCTTTAAAAATCTTCTTCTTTACTCCTGGACATCAAGCAGTCAAACTGTTGGCATGATTGTAATAAGCATTGAGCCTTCTACCAAAATTGTGAAATTCATGGCCCCAGGGTCTGGGGTTCTGGTGCTAGGGTGGGGCTATATAGATCATATAGTGAAAGTGCATTACTTCTTTTAAATCTTCTTCTGTACTCCTGGGTATTATTGAAGCAAATTGAATACATAATTATGATAAGCAAGGGTGACTCTACAAAAATTTTGAAATTGATGGCCCCTGGGTCAGGGGTTCTGGTGCTAGGGCGGGGCTATATAGATCATATAGTGAAAGTGCATTATTTCTTTGAAAATCTTCTTCTCTGCCCCTGGGTATTATTTAAACAAACTAAGTACATTGTTATGATACGCAAGGATGCCTCTTCCAAAATTGTGAATTTCATGGCCCTAGGGTCAAGGGTTCTGGGGAAAAAGGGAGGGGGGGGGGGGGCTCTATTGATTATATAGTGAAAAAGCAAAATTTCTTTGAAAATATTCTTTTCTGCTTCTGGTTAAAAAGCAAAGAAGCTAAGTATATAGATATGATGAGCAAGAGTGCTTCTTCCAGAGTAGTGAACCCATGGGCCACGACCAGAACAGTACTGGGTGAGAGTCTGACCCCTGGGTCAGATGCGCTGGTGTAATGGTGGGGCTCTTGATAATATAGTGAAAGTCCATTAATTTTATGAAATAATCCTGTCTGCTCCTTAGTGTTAAGCAGATAAACAAAGTGATTACTTATGATGAGCAAACTTCTGATCCCAGGGTGAGAGGCTCTGGTGTTTCTCGGTGGGGAGGGGGGGGGGGGGGGGGGGGCTCTATTGATAATATAGTGAATCTGTAGTAAAAATGCTTATTATTTATTCATTATTTCTTTAAAAATCTTCTCTGCACTTGGGCATATCAGAGGCAAAAAGAGTAAAAGTTTTAATAAGGAAGGGTATTTTTACCAGATTTTTGAACATCAGGACCATTTGGTCAAGTGTTCTGGTCCTGGCCAGGGCTCTATTAATTTGTATTCTACTGAGAGGAGTTATTCCCCTTTGCCATTTACTTTTGATAATTAATCACTATAATGTACTTGAAAGGTTAATAGAATAAGAGAAGTATGCAAGAATTTTTATTGTATAATACAAAAAGTCATTTAATAGTTTCATAGTTCACAAAATTTCATAGTTTTAATGATCAGACAGACTTGTAAGTAATAGATAAATAAAAATGAGACAAAAATAATTTGTCTTATTAAATGACCATCAAAGACCAAGAGAGGCCAATGTGAGAGATTTCAACAAGGAAATAAAATAGTACAGAAACACTGATAGTTTGTTAATATATGTTGTTATACTGTATGGTGAGAGTGATAAATGGGGAACAGATTAGAACCTAATTTATGAACTGTTAATGAATACTAGACTAATTATTTTGTTGATCCTGATCACCCTATTTTTCTTGCTTTTAGGCAACAAAGCTTCACCTTTCAGTTAATTTTATAGTCTATGGATCCTCTAAATTGTTGTATTATACTCAGGTGACTGTTAAGGCCCTTGGGCCTCTTGTATAGTAAAATTGCATTAATTCTTTGAAAATCTTCTTCTCTGCTCCTGGGTATTAAATAAAGTAACTAAGTACATAGTTATGATGAGCAAGAGTGCTTCTTCCAAAATGTGAAATTCATGGCCCCAGGGTCAGGGGTTATGGTGTTAGGGCGTGGCTCTATTGACTATATAGTGAAAATGCATCAATTCTTTGAAAATCTTCTTCTCTGTTCCTGGATATTAAATAAACTAACTAAGAACAAAGTTATGATGAGCATGGCTGCCTTTTCATAAATTGTGAATTTTATGGCTCCTGGGTCAGGGGTTCAGTTGTTTGGGTGGGGCTCTATTGATTATATAGTAAAATTGCATTAATTCTTTGAAAATCTTCTTCTGTGCTCCTGGATATTGAATAAACTAAGTACATAGTAATGATGAGTTATGATGAGCATGGTTGCCTCTTCCAAAAGTTTGAATTTCATGGCCCCTGGGTCAAGGGTTCCAGTGTTAGGGTGGGGCTCTATTGATTATATAGGGAAAATGCATAAATTCTTTCAAAATCTACTTCTCTGCTCCTTGGTATTATTCAAACAAAGGAAGTGCATGGTTATGATTAGGAAGAATGCCTCTTCCAAACTGTGAAATTCATGGCCCCTGGGTCAGGGGTTAGGTGAAAGGGGGGGGGGGCTCTATTGATTATATATTGAAAATGCATAATTTCTTTCAAAATATTTTTTTCTACTACTGGTTATAAAGCAAAGAAACAAGTGTATAGTTATGATAAGCAAGGGTGCTTCTTCCAGAATTGTGAGTTCATGGCCCCTGGGTCAGATGTTCTGGTGTAAGGATGGGGCTTTATTTATTTAATAATATAGTGAAAATGCATTTCTTTGAAAATCTTCTATGCTTCTGGGCAAACAGAGTAGAAGTTTTAATATGCAAAGGTATTTTTACCAGAATTTTGAACACTTGGACCATTTAGTCAAGTACATATTCTGGTCCTGGCCAGTGCTCTAGTAACTTGTATTCTGCTGAGCAAAGTTATTCCCCTTTGCCATTCAGCTTTGATAATTAATCACTGTAAACAATGTATTTGAAAGGTTAATAGAATACGAGAATTATGCAAGAATATTTATTGTATAATACACAAATTACTTTCACAGTTTTAATGATCAGGTAGGCTTGGAAATAATAAATGAATAAAATTGAGAGAAAAATAACTTTATCTATTTAAATGTTCTTCAAAGGCCAAGAGAGGCCAATGTGAGAAGTTATAATATGGGGTTAAAAAAATAGACATTTTGTTAAGTAGTCTGCATAGTAATAGTGATAAATGGGGGACACATAGATACTAGACCAATTATTTTGTTGATGCTAATCATACTATATTTCTTGCTTTTGGGCAACAAAGCTTCATTTATCAGTTTATGGATTCTCTAAATTGTTGTATTGTACTCAGGTGACCGTTAAGGCCCTTGGGCCTCTTGTTAATGTCCCCTGCTATTTTATTCTTAGGGACAAGCCTGTTATCTTAACAATTGCTTTGAGTTAAATTTCAGTAGCCCCACAGGACAAGCTTGATGACTTGTTTAGTAACACAACCTCAATTTTCAGTTGTCCCATACTAGCAGGTTACCATTAATGTTGAACCCTGCTTTGATAAAAAGATACTGGTATATGACTTTTGGGCTGAAAAAGCTATATAAAAAAAAAAAAACTACCTATATAAAAACATTATATTTTGGACATGCTTGACCATCTTGAATTCTTGAATGGAACTGGAAACAGATTTTTACATTTCATGGCCTTAATGTTGTTGCATTAGTATGACTGGTTAATTGATACAAGTACATGTTGTTTAAAAGATTTTTTTGTTTAAAGCCATAAAAATATATAGAGAATACACTGTTTATTTTAAAATGGTACCTATCCAACAGTTTTTGTTTGATCTGATGAAAACCTTATGCAAGATACATTATACTACAAATCAAATTTTATGTCAGTGATGGTTTTTACTGTTTATTAAAATATTAAATGCATTGAATCCCTTAAATCATTTCAAAATGCTTCTTGTACTAAAAATTTTGTTTGAACTAATTAAAAAATGGTAGAGAGATGTAGAGTAAATTAGAATGCTTAGTTCTGTGTATCAGCTTTCACTCCATAAAATGATTTTGTTGTATTGGTAAATGTTGAAAAATTTCTTCAATTTTTATACCCCTTTTGCAAAGTTGTGGGATATTATATTTCACGTTTGATGCCTAGGTTTTCAACCATGCAGTTGCAAAGTCTTGAATGCATTATTTTATCAAGTGTGTAGTTCACAAGTTGGGAAGCAAATTATATGATGGTCTCAAGGCCAAAGGTCAAGGACACCATGACATTTGCATGTAACTTTTATTTCCAAATGATATCGGGATTACATTGATCAATTGTGAGTTTTTACTTATTGAGTGATTATTACATGGAGGATGATCAGTATCAATTTCAAAAGCAAGATTTAAAGGTCAAGGTCATTATTTCAGATTTCATCTTATCATGGCATTTTTTTAAAAGAGCATGAGACTTAATAACCTAGATTCAAGAAGTTGGGCCAAAATAAAATTGTTGTTTGTTTGGAATTGCTTCCTGTCTCATTGAAATGACTCTAGCTGAAAAAAAAAAAATTTGACTTACTTTAAAAACGCAGATTTTTTTTAATTTAATCAGTTCTTGGCCTGTTATCACATGCACCACCAAAACACAGTTAGTGTCAGATCTAAGCAAAAACAGAGTTCTTGGTTGTTGAAAGATATTTTTACAAAAATCTGAAAATAATGTGTTTTTATATCAACAGTTTTAAATTTAATATCAATTTTGAAAAAAAATAAGTTCTGAACCTCCCAGATGGCAATTCCAAACAATTTTTTTAAAGGATTTTTCATTTATTATCAAGGATATGATGTATCCTATATTAAAAATAATGTAAAGAAGTTTTAAGTTATAATAGCAAAGAAGGGACTTGCTAACATGATTTTAAACAAAATATTAATAAGTTCTAGGAACCCATTTTTAATAATTCCAAACCAGTAGAGCTACTTGAACATGCAAGACTTTTGGTCATATAAAATGTTTTGTCAGAAGCTTATTATGATTGAAAATTTTACATGTATGTGATTCTGTTTTTCAGATGCAGTGTAGAGGATGGAAATATTGTAGCGATTAACTGTTCTAAAAATCGAAATAGTCATTGTACTTCATGTACAGACAAAAATTGCTCAGGAATTGAAAATTTTACTTTCATTATATCAGAAGGAAATGAACTTGAAAAATCTAGGAATAGTTTGTATCATAAATCTGTTGAGAAAATGCTTTTAAATGTTACCTCAGGTAGAGGTGTCCGCAATGAAAATTTTACACAAAGAAAAATGACAAAAACAACATGCCAGAAATCTCCAGATTCAACTGTGATAACTTCTGAACGTTCCAAATCTTCATGTTTTCACGAGGGTCAGATATGTGAGGATCTGAATACTGCTTTGTCCTCAGAGGAAATGTCCTCAGTGACTCCTGAGGAGCAGTCATCTGGGAGGACACTACCTTCTGAGAGGTCTTCAGATTGTATTGTAATTACATGTGTGTCACCTTCAGAGGATGTGAACAACAAAACAGAAACAAGGTTAACACCTAATAGTCTTAGATTATTGTGCATGTCTTCCAAGTCAAGAATTTCAGATCTGTTCTGCTCTTATTTATTGACTTTGAAACTACATTTGTAACAAGTGATTAGGGTATATTTCAGGTGTCATAGGGATAAAGATGTGGATATTGACATGACAGGTGAGAAAATTAACTCATAAGGACTAGTAAGAACTCGAAATTTCAATATTTTGATCTGTTTATTTACTGTAATAGATAATTTCCCAATTTATGTACAGTTCAAAATAAGCATATTTATATAATATTATTTAATAAACATATTTATAAAATTTATTCAAAACATATATATGTTAATATATTATAATATGTTAATATACATGTAATTCTTTTCTTGAAGTGAAATTCTTCTTGAAGATTTTATGTATTGATTTAAAAATATTAACAAATACTGTTTTTCATAAATAATTTTTTCTGAAATAAAATAAAAGACTACCTGATTCTGAATAAAATTTTTAGTGCCAAAATCTTTTATTGGCAACCAAAACAATTTTTCAATTTTCTGTGAAAAATTTAAAAAAAAAAAAAAATCCTTAAAAATAATGAAGAGCTTTTATCAGTCTCAATGCCTGAATCGCAAAAATCATATTTTGAAAGAGATATTAAAAGATCTATTTTTAAAAAAAGTTTTGATGTGTTGAGCGAGCCACCATAATCCTTCAAACAATATACAGGTATTTCCATTAAAAATATCTAGAAATTAAAGTGGCATATTCCTCGTACTAGTTCATCAGATATATTAATAGGTGAAAATAACATTTCAACAATTTCAGGCAATTTAATTTCTAAACATTGTATTGATTATTTTTACAATTTTTTCTTCCTTTTTTTTGACAGGGGGAGATATACGTATGATGACAATGGAAGAGCTTAGTGATACGGAGTTGTCTGTGTCAGACATTGACAGGTTCTCGGACATTGAAAATGACAACCAGCAGGTAAAACTAACAACTCATTAATGTACAAAATAATGCAAAGAGTACTGCAGATCACCAAATTTTCATGAGATCTTATTTTCGCGAGATAAGTATTTGGTACTTTTAAGCGGGACAAAATTTTCACGAATTCTTGTTATTGCTGTGTACAAGCTATGTTTAAAAAAATTAAAGATGAGAACAAAATTTTTGCGAGCAGACAGTCTCACGTAATTACGCAAAAAATAAAGTTCTCATAAATAAAAAGTGATTTAATGTATGATCATATCTGTTTTTCAGTCTGTGTACCATATAAGGACGTTGGTTTAAAAATATGAATTTTAATTCAAGGTCTTTGAAGATACATGATGAAAATTTAACAGTTTGTTTGTTGAATCAAAGGGCCGGTAGAGGAAAGTACATGTATATCAAAAATTGTTATGGGCACTGGCAAGGGTGACAACTAGCTTAAAAACCATAATTCTTGTTTTAGTGTTCCACTCTTGATAATATTTATTTGTATTATACTTTCATGTAAATTAGTTGAATCTGATCCGTCGAGAAACATTTGTTAAAAAACACAGATTGAAATGGTATTCGAGGGGTGAAAATTTTCTATGTTACACTCGACTACATGCAGTATTTATATAATATTAAATGAGTTATTCTGCCTTTCGGAACTTTTTTAGGAATGTCTCGAAGCAGATTATAAAACAGCGTAAACTGACCCAAACCAGGTTATACTCGAATAATTTGGCCAAGAATTAGAGTCATTCCTTATAATTTAATTTTAAAATCATTAAATAACTATGGGTGTAAAATTTCATTGCTTTTTATTAGTTCAAATTTGCCGCTAAATAATACAACCGTAGTAACAGAAGTAACGGAAGTGATGGGAAGCGAGGGGAGGTAAAAACTGATACATACCGTATATACTCGCCTATAAGTCGGATTTTTGGGAGTTAAACTTTGGTCCAAAACTCCATGTCCGACTTATAGGCGAGTTATAAAAAGATTGGTATTATAGAAGGTCTATCCCTCTAAAATAAGCTTCAAAAATACAACCGACTTATAAGCGGACCGACTTATAGGCGAGTATATACGGTAGGCCTAGCAGCCTTGTTGTTTGTATACATGTGGTAAGATCGAATTATTGTTTGAAGTTAAAGGTACATTTATTAAATCTGGAATTTTCCATGAATCCCGAGGACTGGAAATGAGAGGATTGTATGGATACAAATGATTCAGCTGGTTGTCGGGGGGGGGGGGGGGGGGGGGGGGGGTCCCCATACCAAACCAGGTTATACAGAAATAATTTGTGTTCCTTTTTGGATATTATCCAATCAGAGGCTAGAATACAAACAAAATTAAATTTTTTAAAGGTAAACTGCTATTTTGTGTTTGTTTACTTTGATACACATCAATCAGCTACGAAGAAGGGGAAAAAATGATCATTTTCAATTTTGATTGAATAACAAAAAAAATATGATGACTTCTGGAGCATATATGACTTTTGTGGTTTAAGGAAAAAATATTGGTTGGGGGGGGGGGGGGGGGGGGGGTTACGGGTTATTGGAGGTGGTAAGTTGTTAAAAAAAAAAAAAGGATACAGACTGAATATGTGTACAAACTGCAGTATGTAAGAGCCTACTACTTTACACTTTAAACTTGTCTTAGCTCAAGTAAGGATAGTATATACTGTAGATTACTAAATATACGTGAGGAAAAAATTATTGCGTAATTACGGGAGAGGCACCACTCACGAAGTAAAATTACACACTTTTATTTTTATGTTGCTTTAATGTATGTAAATTATCTAGATAAATCACCCATTCGCGTAATTAATTTTTCTCACGATTTGACGCCCTTGGGCCATTTCGTAATATTAAGTACTCGCGTAAAATAAGGAATCTACAGTATGTATGGGTACATGCATAAAGAGTTGAAGAATTTGTGAAAATTATATTTTTTTATAAAAACATGCCCAACTTGGCAAGGATGCAAATAAGCATCTTAACCCAAGGTCATTTTTAATCAGTGTTCAGGATCTTGAAGAGATACATGTTGAAATTTATTTGCAGCAAGTTGAGTTTACCTCGGATTCATCTGGTGGTGAAATTACTTTAGAAAGATATCAGGTGCCAGACATAAGCCGCCATAAACGTCAACAATCTACACCATTCTGTGTCGTCAAGTTGTTTAAAAGCCAGGTAAATATTGTCTTTTTATAAGTATCAAATTTTTGTTACATTGAAAAAAAATGTGGAAGTATGCATATTAGACAATTAAATATTGTGAAGATATTTCAAATTGCTAATAGTTCCTTTTTAGCTCACCTGAGCTCAAAGGGCAGGGCCACAATAGGTACTACGGGGGGGGGGGGGGGGGGGGGTTCAGGTGAAGAACAGCAGGGCTAAAGTTATTCAGGTGAGCATTGTGGCCCATGGGCCTCTTGTTTAATACTGTAAAATCACCTTTTCTTGGAGTCAAATTTTTGTTGTTTGAGGATAAAATATTACTTTATAAAGATTTACATGATATTGAAGTATGAAAACTTTAACATTTCCTGGTGGACATGAATCTCTGGAATTCATCTTCATACCATGATGATAATGAAAATTATACCCCAACAAAAATTATTCTTCAGTAGCATTTCAATTAAATCTCACTTATAATTCTCATGAGGGATATCTGGTACCAAGTATTGTTTCCTGAAATTGATTTTTTATGCCCCGGATCGAAAGATCCCGGGGGTATATTGTTTTTGTCCTGTCTGTCTGTTTGTCTGTTTATCTGTTTGTCTGTCTGTCTGTTGTCAACTTTAACCTTGCCCATAACTTTTGATTGGTTGGAGCTATGACTTTCATATTTCACATGTGTATTCCTTGTGACAAGACCTTTCTTTGGGTACCATCATATTTGACCTTTTGACCTTGGAGTTTGACCCACTTTTGCAAAATTTTATGAGACTTTAACCTTGGCCATAACTTCTAAACAGTTGGTGCTTGGGGTTTCAAACTTCACATGTGTATTTTTTGTGACAAGGCCTTCCTTTGGATACCAACAACTTTGACCTTTTGACCTTGACCTTGGAGTTTGACCTACTTTTGAAAAACTTTAACCTTGGCCATAACTTTTGATCAGTTGGTTCTTAGGGTTTCAAACTTCACATGTGTATTCCTTGTGACAAGACCTTCCTCTGGATATCAACCACTTTGACCCTTTGACCTTGACCTAGGAGTTTGACCTACTTTTGAAAAACTTTAACCTTGGCCATAACTTTTGAATGGATGGAGCTAGGGCTTTCATACTTCACATATGTAATCCTTGCAACAAGACCTTCCTTTGGATACCAACCACCACTTTGACCTTTTGACCTTGACCTAGGAGTTTGACCTACTTTTGAAAAACTTTAACCTTGGCCATAACTTTTGAATGGTTGATGCTAGGGCTTTCATACTTCACATATGTAATCCTTGTGACAAGACCTTCCTTTGGATACCAACCACTTTGACCCTTTGACCTTGACCTAGGAGTTTGACCTACTTTTGAAAAACTTTAACCTTGGCCATAACTTTTGAATGGTTGGTGCTAGGGCTTTCATACTTCACATATGTAATCCTTGTGACAAGGTCTTACTTTGCATATCAACCACTTTGACCTTTGACTTTTATTTAAAAAACTTTAACCTTCGCCATAACTTTTGAACAGTTGTATCTAGGTTTTTCAAATTTCACAGGTGTATTCCTCGAGACAAGACCTTTCTTTGGGTATCAACATTTTTTATCTTTTGGCCTGGATTTTGACTTGCATTTGAAGAAACTTTAACCTTCGCCATAAGCTGCCATACGGGGGCATCAGTGTTTCACAAACACATCTTGTTTTAACTTTGTAACAATTCTAAATTTAAAAGAGAGAATATTATACCAAGTCTTCAGATACATACATGTACATGTAGTTCCTCACATATATCTTTTTTTTTCTTTCAGGTTTTCAAGAATCACAGTATATACTCTTAAAGAAGATTGAATCCCATTTCTGGAGTGTTGTTTTTTAAAACATTTATTTGTCATTTAATGGGTAGCATGTTGAAATATTTGAATTCACCACAAAAATATTTTAAATAAAATGGCTGTTTGTTCAATATTGACCTTGTATATTTTATGACAAAGTAGATGGACTGAGTTGCAAAACTTAACCAGTGTCATCCAAAAGCAACAAGTTTTTATGTCTGAAAGTTATAAGTTTAAACACATATGTAGGTAATCAAAGATAACAAAGTTCTCCTTGAGAAATGTCATCTATAAATGTTGCGAAGTTTCACTCTAAACAAATGTTTTGATAGTGTGCATCCCAGTGAAGTGCAACATCTATGCAATACATGAACTGTAAACCAACTTTTATTTGCGTGCTAGAAATATCCGCGAGTTTTGCGGCGTACTTTAATATTCGCGAATATTAATTGCCATGAACCATTAATTTTGCTTTGTATTTATTAATTGCCGCGGATTGATTTCAAACTGACAGATCATGAATAAATTAGATGACACAAATAATAGTTGGTTTACAGTATTGTTTTTGTCTGGGTAGGATTTATAGTACTTGGGAATGGACCTACTCCTTAACTTAAACCTGTTCACTCATCCAGAAAATGTAGGTCAGATCCAACATTCCAAGGACAGGTACTAGTTTATGCATTTTTTTTTTTGGCCCCATA
This sequence comes from Saccostrea echinata, assembly GCF_033153115.1. Lineage (NCBI taxonomy): Eukaryota > Metazoa > Mollusca > Bivalvia > Ostreida > Ostreidae > Saccostrea > Saccostrea echinata. Next base: position 6,799,340 of record NW_026889811.1, read on the forward strand.
TCATATTATTATAAAATAATGGGTTAAAAATTTATTGATTAAAATTCAAAAACATCCCTAGAGGCATCATCCATGCAAGTTTAGGCATCATAGTGCTTATGGTTATTTTCGAATGAGCCTTACTACTAAAACATTAAACTGCTCCAAAAACTTTCTGTTCCAAAAACATAAACCTGGTCGATCTTCTGCAAAACATTCATATTGGCTGAAAATGCAGCATCTGAAACCTAACTGGTACAATGAAACATTATACTAAAAGCATCATCCATACAACTTTGATCAAAATTTGGAAACAAATCTGCTCCAGAAACTTAAACAAGATACTGGTATGCTTACAGATTTGAAGTTTCCTGGACTTCATCAGGGCAAGCTACAAATGTACAATATTTACATTTCCAAATATATTTCCTTAAGAATCTTTGCAAATTAGAAAAAGTTCATGTTCTCATGAACTACCGTGGGATGAGTAAGAATATTTCCATTGTGATGTGATTGAAATAAAAAAATAGTGCAAACTTTTTTTTACAAAAATGCTCGTTGAATGACAAAAATATGTGGCAAGTCATTAGAAAAATAATGTTAATATAAGTTATGAATTTAATTTTTGAGAATTCATGAGACACATGAACTATGCTTCACGCCGCTTCATGAAATATGCCGGCGTGAAGCGTTGTAGTTCGTGTCCTCATGAATTCGCAAAAATTGAATTCATCTCTTGAGCCCTCTCTACACTGCACACTAGAGTTCCGATTCTGTGGTATTTTTCTGCAGTTGGAGTGATCTGCCCTTAGATCTGAATTCAAATAAATTGAATTCTTCAGTGTATTACTCAATCTGTGATTAATTCAAGCATTCTGAATATTTTAAAAGGCTAAGATAAATTAACTGGACACTTCATTTGCATATATTTTATCCACTGAAGTAAACAACAGTGATTTCTGTTTATTGAAACTTTACTGTCTTTGAACATTTTACCTGGGGTAAATGTCACGTACCTTATATTGAAAATTCAATAGATAAGCTTAATATTTACACATGTATACGGTATAATTTTCTCGGTGTCCAAAAAACATTTTGCACTGGTGTAGAGAGGGTCCTTAAATAACAAAGTTTCTACTTTTCTTAACATGGGTATAAAAGCTTACTTTGTGAAAGTGCAAGGATATGTGTCTATCAAACAAGTCCTGAAAATCCAGGTAAAAGACTTTTCTTAACATGCTTTTAATATATTTCATTGTGAAATGCTCTAGCAACATACAAGTCAATATATTACAGTCAAACTTTGTTATCTCGAACTCAATGGGACCGAGAAAAACTTTGAGATATCCAAGGATTCAAGATATCAGGGGTAATATAGTAGTTGGAACCTCTAAATCACTTTGGCATATCCATGGTATTTGAGATATCAGTGTTCAAGATACCAAAGTTCAACTGTATTTGGAAATTTTTTTTTTTTAGAAAATATGAGCTTCAAATCTGCGTCCAAGCCGCTTCACTTACTTGTGTATTGTCACAGTTTACTGAAGTGATGAAACCTTGTCAACACTGAACATATAGCTGGTTATTATAGAGGCTGAGGGTGACACTTCCATTTTCATTAATATTCATACAGAAATGTTTGAAAATCTAAATGCTACCTCTACTAAGGGAAGATTAACTCAATGATTCTAATGGTGGTGGTAATAAGGGAAGATTAACTCAATGATTCTACATGTAATGCTGGTGGTCAGGATTTAGTAATAAAAATTATCACCCCAAGAAAATAATCTGCTATTCCAAAAAAAAAAAGTAAAAAAAACCCAAAGACTTCAATGTATTTTTACTTCTTTTACTGCTGCCATTTTTCATGTGCCTTAAGTAAGATAAGCACTGAGATACTGAGCAAACATACATGATTACACACAATAAATAATGTCTACACAGATCTACATGACTAGTAAAACATGATTCCATTTACACACCTGTAAAACAAAGGACACATAAATTCATATATAAAAAAAACATCACAACCTTTCCCGACTCTATGAAGAATCTAGGTTACAATGAACTGTCATATCATACAAACATACAGTTTATCCAGGACAAGAGAAAAGTAAGATTTATACATATTTTATACTAACAATGTACAAAGTATAAAGCAAAATCATAACTAAATACATGTAATTTACATTTTGTACAGAGAATTGTAACTTTCATTTTCAACTGAATAATTTCAAAGTATCAGTTTTTAAAATAGAATTTAACAATGCCACTATTCTTCTTTACAATTCAAAACACAGATTTTTAGTGAATGTATGTCCTTGAATAAATATCACAGAAATTTTTCCTGGTGAAAAGCTGTGTTAAGGAATGAAAGTGAAAGCAAGGTTTCCCTGGCTTGCAAGGATATTAAATTGATCAGCTACTTCGAAATTGGCTAACGTCCCATTTGAAACCAATTTTTGCTTTTCAAGGGCTTTCTATCGGCCTGAAAAAGAAGAAAAAAGAAATCAAGTATAAATTAATTATTCAAAAAATACTTTCAAGTGAAAAGTTAATTTGGCATAGCTAGCTCATTTTCATTGCCATGAATTGGTTCTTGAAACTTTTTTTTTAAATACTGAAACTGTTTTAAACATATTTATATGTTAGCAACCTAAGTAGAAATTTTCAATTAATATGCATGCACAAACAATGTTTAGAATGTGGCAAGAACTGAAAACTTGTGCATAAACTGTTAATCAACATTTTGTAAAAACCTTCCTGACCATTTTTGCTAAGTTTATATAATTCCTGCTCATGTGTTAAAGTAATTTATTATGATGAAAATCTTGGTGTACAGATTAACACATGCAGAGAACAAAATTGTGCCCTGCTTTATGAAATGTCATTCATCAGTCTTGAGGATTAGCAAAATAATATTAAGTGTCACAATCTGGAGTCTAACATAAGACCTACCAGAGATAAAGTCGCTGGCTCCCTAATTCTAACTGTTACAATAAGGAAAACAGGTGACACACAAAAGCGAAAATAAATCCCAGTATTTGCCTACCACCATCCTATATAGGAAATCCAGTGTTCAATTTAACAGTACATAAAAATAACAAACCTTTACACATGAATTTCTTTGGAACATTATACTCAAATCTAATAGCAGACCATTTTGAAATAAATACATTATTGAATGTACAAACATCATTCCTTTTCATTGACCTTCATTGGTGTGACCCTGTTTGATCTTTTGGGAGTAGAGATTTTCTGTACAAGGCTCCCCAATACCTTAACTGGGGTAACAGCCAATTTGATTGGATCAGCAGATCCAAGCTGGGATCTGAGCTTGGATTTGATTGGTGTATGAAATTTACTGCCTTTCAATTTCAATGGTGACTTATATTTAATGCCACCATGTTTTACAGGTGTGAAAACTGAGTCTTTGTTTCTCACTGGAGTTGGTATTTTGGAATCACCATTTTTCACTGGAGTCACTTCTGAATATTTGACAACAGTTGATGTTTTGAGATTTTTGTGTTTGACAGGTGTGGGTATTTTGGACTCTTTTTGTGACGACTGTGATCCTCGCAACTCAAATAATTTAACAAGATTACCCACCTTAGATGTGCTCCTGGCATTTTCTTTGCTTTTGTCCTTGGGCGTAAAACCTATGCTGAATTTCAATCCTCCAAGTCTTGACTGAAAATACATCATGGAATTAGAAACTTGTAAAAAGATCAGACAATAAACTACACGTAAATTAAGGGATGCAATTTTGATAAATGCATGTCATTTTTTTTCTTTTTGCCCAATTTTCTGTACAAATTACAGAAATGAATCATTTGTCAACGACACTGACCTTTTTGATGGATGATGAGTTTTCTCTATTCATACTGAGTTTTGGCGTCCGAAGTTTGCCAGGTGTCTTCTTCGACTTCTTAGAACTAGATGGTGTCTTGGGAGTGTTTGGTTTAGAGGGGGTTAAAGCTCCTAATTTCTGCTGGCTAGTGCCATGTTTTGCCTGAAAAAGGTTTTTTGAGATCTGTTTACTAAATTCCTGCAACAAGAAAATTTCTGGAATAAATTTTAATTTAAATGCTGTTTTTTTAAGCACTTCTGTTTCATTTCCTCAGAAAACATCAACATTATGTTCATTAAATCAAAAAGTAAGAGTATAAAAAAACCTGGGCAGATATGACAGTATACATGTATTTTGAATGCCTGCACCAAGGCAGCATCTTTTAATATGATTAAACACTCAATTCTACAAAAAAGTGACATAAAAAGCTAACAAAATCCAAATATAAATCTTCACATGTGTAATTCCACTTGTCAATAATTTTCAAACATTCTTGAATGTGAGAAAGAAAGGAAAAGGTACCTGTTTACTGCTTCTTAACTGCATAGATTTCAAATCATCTTCATCACTTGACTGTGCCTGTTTTCGCTTCTTGCCACTTCCACTGGGCATCAGACTGTAGCGCAGTGCATCATCACTGATTTCTTTAGGCTTGACTCGCTGGGTCTCCACTGGGTACGAGGTTTTGAGGTGAGGCAGACATAGCGTGTTTCTCCGCTGTAACTCGGTCAGGCGATTCCACTCAAACTCTTCTGGTTCATCCTCGCAGTGGAACATTCCACCTGTAATACCAAACATGAAAACCCTTCTCAATATCACCTACAAGATGTAAAATACAAGAAACACCTCATATGTATACATGTAGATAAATGGGGGGTATCAATGATTGCATGCAAGAAGATGCAATATTATACATGTATGTCTGACATACTGTATACAGGGTTATTTTCGCCCCATGTTATTTTCACCCTTTCACACTTGCAAACAATTTTGCACCGTTTTAAATTCGCCCACTCACAGTTCTGTTTAAGAAGTGATACTGTCTTTTATGAATTCGCACCATCTTAAATTTGCCCAGTTGTGTCTAGGGCGAATGGGCGAAAATAAAGCGGAGCCGAAAATTTTCCTGTATACAGTAACACATTTTCTGTAAAATCTGTCTGGGAATGCACTTAAACAATAAAAAGAAATGTCGTTCAAGGACATTTACAAGTATTTCAACATTACTGATTAGAATTACATGTAAATGAGTGTTATTAAATCAGTGTTCTTTAATTAATTTAGTAGTTTGGATGAAAGTGTATGGTCTTTATGTATACAATGTTTGATAATGCAGAGTAAGCTTGAGGGTGTTTTTCGTGTGTACTTACGTGGTACACTGGCAGTGGAAGCCGCTGAGCTCGTACTGTACATACTCTGGTTCATATCCGAGCTTGACAGACGATTGGAATAACTCCTCAGCGACATCCGACGCTCTGATAAGGCATCCATGGCTTCACTGCAAGGACAAAAGAGGTAAACATCATTTTTTTTTAAACCTATTCTGAGAAATTTAATCTCTAACACAACTGTTCACACTCTTGGAAAGATGTATGGTAAAAAAAAATCATCATCTGCACCTTCACATTCCAGTTTATGAATTGTTTCAATGAATAAGGAACATTTTAAACATACATGTACATGTATAAACATCTTGCACTGAATTAGGTGTACATTGGTACCCATCTTTCTTCCTAGCACCTGTTTGCTCCTAATCCTTAGTTCACAAACCTCAATACAACCAAATAACTGCGAGCATAAAATTGAAGCCTAGCAATTATAAAGAATTTTTAATGAGAGTCAACCAAGTGACTTGTCATGGTATACCTCTTTAGGGTTATATTGCTGACTGTTTTAACATGTTCTGGTTTGGGCGGAGACTCCATGAAGATAGAATCATCCAAGGAATCTAGGACTTCTCGGGGTTTCAAAACTGTTTTGGTTTCAGTCTGTCCAAATAAGGCATGTCCCATTTCATGGTCTGAAAATGTATTGTTGAAAAAAAAAAAAATCAATATTCCACAAAAACAATAAATTTAATAAATTTCTTGTAACTTACTTTGCTTAAAAATTACACATTTTTTTAAAATCTTTTAATAATTTTTTAATGGAAAGTTAAAACTTCCATTGACACTTACAATAACCTACCTTGCATTTTGATTGTGTCAATAACCTTGTTAGTGGTGAATAACTCGGCATTTTCTGTAACCTTACTACCATTCTTGTTCATGTCTCGTAGCTGTCTAGATGCATGGTCTAACTGAACTTTAAGGCTTCGGATCTCATTGTCTGAAAAGGAATTTCATTCTGACATCAAATGTATGAAAGAGAAAATGAATACACATGTATTATACATGGGGGGGGGGGGGGTTAGGATTTATAGAGGAGAAAAAAAAATCTTATTTAAAACAATGTTTTATTAAAACTTACTGAGAGCTTTGTTCTTCAAACATTCTGCTTGGAGCTCCTCTTGTAAAGGAGAAACATTGTACTCTGCCTTTTCCACCTTAGATTTGTATGAAGCTATTTCAGACTTCATCTCATCCACGGTATTCTATGAAAAAAAGAAAACAATGTAAAATTCCAGTATGTAAATGTATTATCCTCAAAAACATTAAGATAAGATTCTATCTAACATTCTTATTAAGTTTTGATATTGAAAAATTCTACTGCAATTTTTACAAAGGATACTGCAAATGAAATACATGTATATACCTTCAGTGCCTTATTATCGCAACTGAGTTTTTCTGCTTTCTGTCGGAACTCGCGACTCATATTTTTGTAAAGCTCTACTTCCTTGTTCTGGAACTCTAGCATTTCTTTTTTCTTGCTATAGTGAATTTTGTAGCTCTCCAGCATTTTTTCGGTTTTCTCATGCTCAGTCTGAGCTTGTTTCAGTTCATTCTCCAGCTGCAAAGGCAATAACAGCAACTTTAGAGAGAGATTTTTGTTATACAATGATGGAAGGAGGTAACAGACACTTTATTTAAAATTTCTATTTATTCTACACAGCTCTGTATTGAACATGAGTACAATTATTATCTAGCAATAGTAAAATGTTCCTAAAATGTTACTGTACCCTCTGCTTGGCTTCTTCCTCTTCGAATAACTTCTTCTGCCAACTCTGGATCTCATCCTTTAACCCCAACTCAGCGTTTTCCCTCTGGTTTTTGGTCTCCAGCACCTGCAATTCTGCCTGCTTGAGCTTATATTCCAGGTTTTCTTGGAATTTCTCAAACTGTTGGGAAAGAGGACATGTCATTAATGAAATGAACCAACTTTCAAAATCTGCCAAGATTTTTTTTGATAACATCACTCCAACTTACCTTTTCTGAGAATCCTTCAATTTCTTCCTGTAGACTATCTCTTTCAGCTTCTACTGCATTAAGCTAATACATGAAAGCAGAAGTTATTAAAATTCTATGTTTGAGATACAATAACAAGAAGTACATAATTAAGTTTAATTAAGTTCAATTAAGTTTCCGTAAAATAGATGCTACCTGTTGTTTGTAACTGTTGACCTCTGCTAAGGCTGCCTCTCTCTGTTCTTTACACACATCCAATTCCTTCTGTAAGTCACCAGTGTTATGTGTCTGATTTTCCATGTCCTCCGATAGACACTGAATCTTATCCTGCAGGGACTGAACATCTTGTTGGAGTTCCGAGATCTTTTGACGAGAATTGCCAATTTCCACCTCCTTTTCATTCACTGTCCTCTGTAACTGAGCCACAGCCGTATTACGTTCCTTGATTGCATTGTCTTTCTCTGTAATTTTGGACCTCAGTTCACTGGTAATTGTCTTCAGCTCCTTGTGGCTGTTCAGTTCCTCAGTAAGAAGATCCTCCAATTTTCTGTTTTTCTCTCTCATTTCCTCTAGCTCCCTCTGTCTCTGGGCAACCCTACCCTCCAGATGAGTCACCCTATCTTGGAACATGTGCCTTTGATTACTTAACATGCCCTCTTTCTCTGCCACAATGGCCTCATAGCGACTCGTCACCTGCTCCAGTTTCTCTGTGATTTCTGAGCTGTAGTTTTCTTTGACCTCCTCAGAAGCTCTGGAATACTCGCTCTCCAACTGCTCCAGCTGTGCTCTCCAGTAACACTCCGTTTCCTTTAGTCTCTTGTGAGCTTGATTCTCTAACTCCTGGTTCCTCCTTGTTTGAAACTCCACATCTCCCTGCAGTTCCTGCACTGTTTTCTCAAACATGACTTTCATTTCCTTCTTAGCCTCTCTTTCTACATTACACAGTTTCTCAAGTTCTGCTATTTTCCTCTCCATTGTCATGTGCCTGTGCCGAGCCTCTTTAAGTTCGTGATTGCTTGCTGTATAGTCAGCAATCAAACTCTTTAATTTTTCTTCACTCTTTTGATTCACTTGTGAAATTTCTTCTTTTAAAGATGAAACCTTCTTCTGGTGTTCCTCACAAGTTAGCCTGATCTGCTCTTCATATTCATTTGTGACTTGATTCTTTTTCTCTATGGACTTTTCATATTCTGATTTTAATTTCTCAAGCTCCTCTTCTTTGCATTCAAGTTGCTTAGTTGCTTCACTGAATTTATCACACATTTCACTAAATTGATTACGATTTTCTTCCTGTTGAGATGACATCTGGTTAACAGAGGATTCTAATGTCTCTATCATTCCACATAAACTCTCCTTTTCTTTTATGAAATCCTGACATTCTTCAACTTTCAATTTTAATTCATTTTCAACATCACTGTTCTTAGCTGTCAAGGTTTCCAATGCACTCGTTGTATTTGAGTATTCCAACCTCATCTGCTCCAAAGAATGTTGAAGTTGTTTAGCATTTTCATTCAAATCCAGTATTATTTTATCCAGATCACTTTTTTCTTGAAGGAGTCTTTGAGATATGACTTTTTCACTGCCAAGATCACTCTCTAATTTTGAATTACTGTCTTCCAGTTGCTTAATACACTGGTCTCTCTCTTCAAGCACCTTTCTAAATTCTTCTCTGTTGGAACTGAGATCAGCTTGAAGACTGTTTATTTTCCCCGTTATGGCCTCAACCATTTTCTCGGCCTCCTCTTTCTCATCGACAATTGTCTGTAAGCTTTCTTTCTCAGTTCCCAGGCTATTGTGAAGGTTAATGATCTGAGCCTCTAGATCCTGATTTTTGCTGTGGAGGGACTCCCTTTGTTGGGTTTGATCATCCAAACGACATGACAGATCCTGAATTTCGGCCTCCAGTCTGCTGCTTTTTTCTTTCAGTCTTTCACATTCAGAGGCAGATTGTTGGATGATAGCCTTACTAGTTATGGTTTGGTTGGTTAAAGAATCAACTTCTTCATGTAAACTTGTTATCTTCTGCTGTAAACTCTGGGCTTCTTCTTCATGGTCAGAGATAATTTTGATTTGTTTGGCATTCTCGGCACTTAGCTGATCTACCTGTGTCTGCAGTTCATCTCTTTGGCCACGAACATCTCCCAAGCTGCTCCTCAAGTTGGCTACCAAACCATTCAGCTTGTTCTTTTCAACTTCAAGGGCATCAATTTCTCTGTGGAGTTGTCCAACAGTAGTCTCCTTGTCTTGCAGATGTTTTTCAAACTGATCCCTCTCAGCCTTCAGTCTGTTCTGTGTTTTGTTAAGCTCACATTCTTTTTCTTTCATTTCTTTCATTTTCTTTTCCAGTTGCTGGATTTTCTGCTGAAGTTCTTCATTATCTGCTTGCTTGACCTCTGCGACCTTCTTGACCAGTGCCATCTGGCCACTGTTTTCCTCCAGTAAGTCTTGTTTCCTCTGTACCTCCTCCCTTGCTGTTTGAAGCTCTGTCTCCCTATGCTTTAACTGCTGTTGTAATCTTGCCACTTCTATATTAATTTTCTGATTCTGTTCACTTGCTACCTCATGTTGTCTGAGTTGTTCCTGGTGGAAATTAATTTCTTGTTGTAAACGACTCTCCAGGTCATTACTTGTCTGCTCTAACCTATTTAATTCCTTCTTCAATTTTTGTTCTTTCTCCATTGATGAAATTTGAAGATCTTCAAATTCACTTTGTAACTTTTTGTTCTTTGAAGAAAAATTGGAAATGTCATTCTTCAAACTATCCACAGTATTCTGCATATCGGATTCCAAATTTTGGTAACTAGCTTTCAGTTCAAGAATTTCATTTTTATATTGTTCATTTTCTAGATTCATACAACTCAAAGATTTTTGTAGAGTCTCATGTTCACTTTCAAGACCACTGATCCTGCTACTGAGTTGAACATTTTTCTCCTTTTCTGCTGATAATTCAGTTCTGCAGGACTCCAATGCCTGACCCTCTTCTTCTAGTTTAGCTTTGCATTCACTCAACTGCTCCACAGACATCTGATTATCATGAACACTCCATTGATATTTATCTTGCCAAGATGAAATCTGGCTCTGAAGTTCCTCTACTTGAGACTTGGCTTTCATGCTCATGTTATCAATTTTCTCTTGGAAATTTGCACAGTCGGTTTTCAGCCTCTCATTCTCATTGCGGACTTGTTCGAGATCTTGGGTGAGGCGATCTTTTTCCTCTTGATACTGATCTTGTTGCTCTCTGCTCTGTAGCCTTGAGATCTCCAACTGCTGCCTCAGTTCATCAATGCTTTGATCCCTTTGTGCAATTTCCCTTTGAGCGGACTCCTCTTTCTGTCTGGAATTTGAGGACAACACCTGTATCTCAGAATTCAATTTTTCTTCAGTCTGCTGAATTTCCTCTTTTAACTGTGTCATTTCCTCTTTCAGTGCCTTTATGTAATTGTCTTTAGTCCATCGCTCATTCTCTAGAATAATTTCGGTCTGTTTCACTGTGTTTTGTGCTGCAGCAAGTTTAGTTTTCAACGTCTCCTCTGAGGTACGAGCCTGCTCAGTTTGTGAGTTGAGTCTGGCTTGAAGTTCTTCTATCTGACTTGTCAGTGAGGCTTTCTCTTTACTGAATGTTTGCTCCAGACTCCTTTTTTCAGACTGAACCGTGTCATATGATGATGTTATTGTCTGCCTTCTGCTCTCATATATTTGTTTTTCATTCTCAAACTCCTAAAACAGAATGAATTTTATCAATGGAACACAAATTCAAAAGGAAAAAAAAAGAGAAAATAATAATAATAAAAAAAAATCATTAAAAAAACACCACACCCTTTGCCAAGTTTCTTTTTCTCTATTTTTTGTTCTACTCAGATTAAAAATGAGTGTATTACCTCTGTCAGCAACTTGTACTCTGCCTGACTTCTGGCCAGTTCTTTCTTTAGAGTAGTCATAGATTCCTCCAAGTCATGACTGAGAGTCTGCAGACTTTCCTCGGACGATTTGACCGCTGTCAGTGTTTCCTGTTGTTCTCTGAGCTTCATGGCCTGGGACTTGATGGTTTCCTCCTGCCCCTGGGAGATCTGCCGACTCTCCAACAGCTGAGATTCAAGACTAGTGACTTGGGACTTTGTGGTGTCCAATTCACTCTGAACTGCCAGCAGTTCTTTGTGAACCTCTGAAAACTTTGTCTAAAAAAAAAATAAGTGAATAAAAGTACTCATGTTTTCTCAAAGTTGTTGTCTACATGTAATTATAGGACTACATTACACTGACTGTAGTTTTTCTAACAGGTACATAGAAAAACCTATTATGACACCACTACCAAATCTCAGTGAGTGAATTACTAGAACACACAGTTACAAAGGTACATTTATTTCAAAACTGCAGCATTCTGTCATGCCTGCACTATCAGTTACTCACATCAAAGAGATTTTTTTCTCTTACCTGATAAGTCTCCTTGGCTTCTGTCATCTCTAGCAGATCCTTTCTGACTTGATCATGTACTACAGGGTCAATCCAGGAGGATTTCAGTTGAGATAACTCTGCCTCTAAGTCTCTTATCCTTATGTCTGTCACCACGCCCATACTCTCTCCAATACCTCCACCCATTCCTGTCAATTCATTAAAAAAACAGATTTTATTCTTTAGATTCCTACAGAGTCAAAGATTGGATGTGCTATGCCCTTTTGCATTCAACTTTCCAATGCAGATTTTTTTTAATTACTACTTCAATCACTGCTAAAAACCGTCAAAGCAACTTTCATAAGAAGCATTTTAAATACATTTATTTTTTTGCCCCAGATTCATGAAACAGACTTAGACTTAAGTCAATTTTTTAACTGTCAGTAACATTTTTATTCACTGTCAACTTAATCTTTAAATTTGCAAATATCAACACTTTTGATTATATATTATACAGAATAATGTTTTTATTTTGGAGTGTTTGACTTCTACATTATTTCACCACAACATACATTCATGTATTTTGATTTTAAGATGTTTCATGGTCCTGGAGCTAATGCTGAACATCATCTCTCAATAAAACCTACCATTTGCAGCAAACATTTCCTCCAGTTCTTCTTTTTCCTTCTTCATGTCACTGAACTGCTGAATGGCACACTGTCGGGCTTCGTTCATAGTAGACAGTTCCCCTTTGAGGGCCTCGATTTCCTCGGCCCTGTGTTGGAGAGTAGTCTGTAGAACAGAGATTTCTACTTCCTGTTTGTGGCATTTACCGCGGAGTTTTTCGTGACTCTGTTTCAGAGATTCCAGGCTTCGCATCTGAAAACACAGAATTTTGCAAACTACAGTGTACATGTAAGTGAAAGTTTTTAATGAACATGAACTACCTGTACATTAACAGAGTAAAATTTAAATTCTTTAACATATTTTTAAAAATAAATTTAAACTACACTCTGAAGAAAAGTGTGCATTTTCTTTCCTGCAGTAACATGACTGATTAAAGAAGTTTTTGTTCGGTGGACTTACAGCCTCTTCCATCTGATTAAACTGGGCCAGAGTTTCTTCATACTGCTTTTCAAAGTACTCCTTCTGCTGTTTCAGTTCTTGAAAATCTGTAACTTTAGCCTTGCAACTGTTTTAAAAAGAATAATTGATAGAAATGAACATGTAATATTGTTTTCACACAATGTCATAAAATTAATGTGTAAATAAAATAAAATGGCAGATAAAATCTTAATCACAGTTCTCACCTTTGTAAATCTTGATTCAGTTTTTCGTTTAGATTCTTGACTTGGTGCAGCTCATCAACAGCATCTCGGAGTTTTCTCTGTTCCTTTATGGTAGCCTCAAGCTCCCTGATATTTAATTCTAAAAATACATGCACAATTTAAAAAAAAAAATTTTAATTTTCAAATTCTAAATGAACATGTGTCATCAATTTTCAATTAAATTTCTTGGAACTATTCTCTACACATTTTGTATATCATTCATAATGAATTATTGTTGATAATTCTCTTCACATTAAACTTCTCAACTAAATTCAAGTGTAAATATTTTGTACCTTTTTGTTCCAGTGTAGAACATTTTTCTTTAAGGTCCATTTCCAATTCACATCTTAGGTGCTGCTCACTGCGGAGATTAAATTCTAGTCTCTTGATTTCTCTGTCCTTCTGTCGAAGCTGTGCCTGAAAAAGAATAAAAATTACAGCATATAATACATTTTCACAATTCAACTAAAAATGATTAACATCAAAAATGTTCTGCTTGAAAGTATCCATTGTATAAGATTAAGTAACTAGGATCAATCTTGATGCTCTTGGCTCATTTTGCAATGCGAGACATAAAACATGGTTAAAAACATAGATAAAGATAAGAATTCTATGTTTCATGTACTTAAGCTTTTTCTTATGAAAGACTGCTTACCTTCTGCATGAGTTGAGGTGACTGCATGAGGTCCCCAAAAGAGGTGGGGGCAGGCGATGAATTGAGGGACATCATACGCAGAGGGGAATTGATCTCCAGTACAGAAAGGTTACCCACGCTGGTATTGTGCTGATGGAGAGGGGCAGGACTGTCTCTCATGGAGCCTGACATATCACATATTGAAATCCATATAAATAAACATTCAAAGGATCAATGTAAGTCATGTCACTAAATGCTCTAAGAATTCAAACTTGCACGTTTTGCTTGAACCAGTTAAAGCAATGATAAAATCCACAATGACTTGGAATGGAAGAACATGTAATGTTCATGTAATTTTAATCTCTCTCTCTCTCTCTAAAGCTCTTGGAAGTGATTATAAAACATGTGAACAGGATGAGGATTAGAAATGCAATGTGTTAGGTTAAGATGGTGCTGTAGTGTTAAATGCTGCCCATTTAGCTTGGAGCATCACTAATTAAATGACTATGAGATGATTTGAAGAGAGTGTTAAGTTGTCAACACCTCATCTACAGGTAAATTTCTCACCTGAGGACTTGCAGTGTAAACATTTACACTTATAATTGTTTACGCAGTCACATCTGTGAGGTGTTAACAATTACTCAGACAATGGTGATAAATAAAATTATATGTAAATGGAAGTACTCAGTGAAAGCTATTATTCAATAATTACAATAACTTCTGGAATTTTTCAATACAGTGTATACTGTAATTATGAAATGGATCCCATTTTTTTTTTTTTAATTTTTAACATTTTAAAACTTAAAACTTTTCCTCATATTGAATAGTTGTTATGAAAACATACTTATATACATATTTACATGTAAATAATATATATCCATATTATGCAAAATCATTTTAATTTATGGTTAAAATGACACCAGAATTTATTTTTAATTATTTTTCAATTCATACATACGAGTATTTAAACACTAGAGATTTCATATGAATTCATTTGCAATCTGCATTTGTATTTAATCTTTTGTTTTTTCTGTTTTTGTTTTTTTTTTTTTTTTTGAGAAGCATGCAATTTTAAAAAAATACTATTTTAAAAGAGATAAAGTCTCTTACTGGCAACCCATGTAAAAAAAAAAATTATCTACAAATCATGTATAAAATAATGTTTTACATGCACTACTGTTTTAATTTGTCTACGAAGAACATGAAAAGAGAAATAAAAGTCATTGAAAAAACACTAATAAACAAAAAAAAAATCTTCAAAAAATACCAAATTATAGCTGAAGAGTGTTGATTTATCTCTTCTTATTCAAACCAAACAAATGATTTTATCTGGACTTATTTTATCAAAGCATTGTTGATTTTCCTGTGAGAGTCTACATAATGTCAACAATGGAATTTATGAAAAAATTAATAGTAATAGGGTAATACACATAATTCAAGGCTTTTTCATGCTGTGTTTTAGCAAAGATCTGGCTATACACATGTTAATATTCCAATGGTAGACATGTTCTTCCCCTAGATTTGCAGGTGAAAATTCTATATTTCAAATCTGTGAGTAACTAAGTAAGAAAAAAAGCTGTATATACCCCCCCCCCCCCCATCCTCCCAAAAAAAAATTTGTGCAATTTCAAAACAAATACTTTTGAAATGAACAAGATAATTGCAGTGATTTGTCCATTGTAATTACTTTGTACTATCTTCCTAAAAGCATGAAAAAGCCCTAATTTTATGAAAAAATGTTAATACAAAAACAACATGAGAGGGTCACTGGAATAATCTACTGTGATTAGATGAATGACAGATGAAGGATTATGATACCATTGATGCATCTACTGGCAAAGTTGAATGACTGTTCCAACAAGGGTGTTGAGGTCTCTAGTGGGCGTGGATGGCTTGTCACTAGTTTCAAGAAAAGAGCACCATCTGGATCAGAATCTATCAAAGGAAAGAAATTGAGGGGGGCACTACAGGTTTTCTGAACCTGTAATGTTTTCATTTAACTGAATGATGATTTTACAAATTTTCTGCTGATTTAGTTTTCTTTATCCAGATCAATAAAAGTATAATGTCCTTATAAATTTTGAGTTCAATTATTATTATTTGTCGAAAATTGAATACTTTGGCATCACGAAATCCCATTTCTAGTCAAATAAACAGTATTTGTTTGTTTGTTTTCTTTCTTTCTTTTTTTTTTTTTTTGGAAATGCATATGCAATTAAAAAAACACTCAATGTGACAACAATGTTCAGAAAGTATAAAAGCTGAAGTATTTTCTTTTTTATGCAATTTTGATGTTATACCATGTATACTTTTTTGATTTTTAAAATTCCCAAATCTGGAAGTAAAACCTGCATTTTAAGGGAGGACAATACAATTCATATTCTTTGACAAAAGTATTACCTAATTTTTTGGATAAAACTGCCACAAATTCCTCATCTAAGTCTTTACTGAGTATATGCTCTAGCATCTGTAGGAAATGGGCCTGTTTGTCTGCTGGTAGTGTCAAGGCAATCTTAGCAAATACTCCCACATCTCCATTTGTGGGCTGAAAGTAGGCTCCAATTAGGGCCAGCAGTATCTGCAATTATAAACAATACTGATATCAATACATTTATTTACAAAAATAAAAATGGTCAGAATCTAAAGTTCTCATTTTCTGAGTACAGTATGAATTCTTAATATATATATTTTTTTTACTTACCGGTATTCTTTTAAAAATGAAAAATATTTTTATGATCAGAACTATAATAACATGTTATTTGGCAGCTAAATATCTTCAATTTCCATGAGCTTACTTTTCCTAGAACAAGTAGTATGTTAGCTACCATGCAGTGTTTACAGTGAAACCAACACTGTTCATGGGGGACTGATGTTCACTAACTTTGTCAATGTTTCTGCTCAATGAATCACTTCATACACAAGCAACCCATGAAATTACATCCTCATGAACCAG
Organism: Saccostrea echinata; assembly: GCF_033153115.1. Classification (NCBI taxonomy): domain Eukaryota; kingdom Metazoa; phylum Mollusca; class Bivalvia; order Ostreida; family Ostreidae; genus Saccostrea; species Saccostrea echinata. The sequence continues at coordinate 6,815,817 of NW_026889811.1, forward strand.
AATTTTGATTGCCCCACAACATTAACCCCCACAAATTAAAATTATTTTACTGTATCCTATAAGAATATAATCTCAGCAAAATACATGCATCTCGAAAAAAAAAATATTAGATAAAAAAACATTTAAAACACTTTTTTTCATCATACTACCTTGGCAAGTTCAAACTCTAGAATTTCTGGATCAGTGTTCAGGTTAAAAATTGCTGAAAAGTCAATAATTGAGCCAGTCCGAGATAGGTCAGTAGCATAGATACCTAAAAAAAAATACATACAGTACATGTTGGATAATGAGGATTTGTCTAAAATAATATTAGCACAACACACTACAAAAACATTCTTCAAATCTTGGACATTTCACATAATATACATGTAAGTGCATTCCACTTTCTTTTCTTTCTCCCATTCATACATCTTACTACAAATTTCCTTTGCATTTTTCATTCTTGCATATTTACTATGAACTTCAGACACTGTTTCAATCCGCTTTTAAATTATTTATATTGCTATTTAATAAATAGTTTTCAATAGACACAATTTTAGAAAGAGTTATATATTGGAGGTATACAAGCTCGATTTCCTTCATTATTCATCCAATTAAAACTTATACTGGACAACTGGGTGAAGATTCTTTCTTACAAATTTATTTTACCCCAATTAGCTTCCTTTAATTCGTAATTTTGGTATTTAAAGGATTTTTGCCCTTATATTTCTGCCATACAAATTTAAAATTGGTTGCTCAAAGAGGAAAATTCGCAAGTTGGACCTACAATATGGCAGCCAATGGGTACTCTTGCTAAATTTATGCCTATCGAAAACTATCTATAGAGTTTAAATAAATTTTGTGGAATCATTGTGAGCATAAAAACCCATTAGTTAACTCCTGTTTAGTGGTTTACATTAAGAATAATTTCTCTAGTTAGATTTCAGTCTTCAGCTCTCCTCCACTGTGTTAATTTACCTTCTAATGTCTCTCTAATTAGAGCAAAACTGGCTTCTTTTGATTGTATATTATTAATGTTCCTTGAACAATCACTGAAAATAAAAGAATTAAAATTCTCAACAAAGTAGAGCAAAGTATAGCATAACTATTTAAAATAACTGAAACACACACAAAAATTACCATATATGATGGGCAACCGGTGATTTGCTATAATTTTTACTCAAAACAAATATACTTACTGTTTTGAAATGAAGTCTATAAATTCTTTTCCAGAGCTAACATCACTGATGCAAGTAATATTCTTATCCTCACAAAATGCATCAAGCTGAAAGGAATTACACATGAAATTTATTGGATTTTATAGTTTTCAAGGTAGATTTAATTTACTTCAGACTCAATCTAATCTAAATCTAAGGAAAACAATTTTAAAATTAAAAATAATTTCTTCCTTTTTTAAAGAAAAGACTCCATGAACATTCACAACAATTTATGTTTTGATTTTGTTTGGACCAAAAACATAGTCTCCAAATATATTTTAACAGAAGTGAGAAGAATGGCTTATCCTCATAAAGAATGAAAATTATACTTTTACAGTAACATGTTTGCAAATGCTCATCAATGAACTACAGGTTTAAAATGGTGTCAGTGGTTACATTCTGATTCCGTGTTCGACCCACGTGGTTGCGACCCAAGTGGTTTCGCCCTACTCTAATATATGTCAATACCTGAGTACAGGGGTACACAAATGGATATTCGGTAGCTGTATATTGTATGGCTTCAGAGATGTACGTGTCAATAGGTCATTGTTTCCACATGTGTAGTCAACATGCAGTCACTGTCAGAAAGTTTCCTAACATTTTTTTCTACTATTGCGGAGCATGGATGTTGATTAATTTGATTTACTAATGAACTATATCTGAACAGTTTTCCATAAAAATTAATCAAATACTTCTTCAAAAGCATCCTGATCACATATGCACTGTCTAAATAATGTATGTTTCTCCAAATTAAATTACATACGATAATCAACACTGTTTAAATGATTAAAATATATGTGGTCAATATAAAAAAATGTAGACGAAAAAATAAAATGTAAAACTGTTGAATGCCTTAATTATTTTCGTTCCGAAGCAATATTGTTAATTAATTGCTTCAGAACGGAACCACTTGGGTCAAACATGGATTCTGGTCGAAGCCACGCAGGTCGAACAAGTAATTGGGACGTAACCACCCGCATTCATTTAAAACACTGTAATGAGATTTTTCTGATGACTTACCCATGCAATCAATGCATCTTTTTTTCCAGGATCCATAGTATAAAACTAATCCACTGGTTAGAAAGTTAAAACCATGTAAACCTCACTGCTTTTAAAACTGAAACAAAACATTTGGTGACCGAAATATACCCAAGGAAAAGTATGCACATGCATTTAAATTAAAAGGAAACGATCATATGATATATAAAAGGAAACGATCATTTGTTATATATTCTTTATCTTATTTTCCTTTGTGCATCACCATAAATAAGTCCTGCAGAGTGCAGACTGTTGTAATGGTAAAACTTCTGCATTATTTAAAACAAATCACAGGGACACAGAGTTCATCACTACAAATCATTAATACTGTTCTCACTATCCTGGCATATGCGATCATATTTCAAATATCCCGGTCTTGGCTTCATTTTTTCCCACTGATAAACAAATTCAAATGAACGATTTTTAGCATTCCTAAGCGTGCAATTAAACTAACACTTACGATTTAAGTGTAATAATTCCGATAGCAACACTCTTACCATTTTATTGACCAATTAATCTGTATCGTTGTGATAATGTAAAGCCATGTTTATACTTCTGCGTTTTCCGATCTTCAAATTTGAGCGGCTGCCTCGTTTTGAATTCGGCAGGAGGAATGGGTTTTTAACAAAACGAAAAATGTAGATTATAAGGTTTTAATCATGATAATATACCTATAACGCATGAAAAATACATTTTGATTGCTGAACAAATTGCAGTAGAGGTTATATTATATTTTTTCCATTTGAATGAAAATGAGAGACCGACATCAACGTTAAATGCATGATATTTTTTTTTTGGTTACAACTTGCAAGTAAGACACTTTAGAGTAGAGCTTAAACTGTTAAAATTTGTTGTTAATCAATTCATGAAATAAATATTCAATACTACATATCAAGAAGAGTCAGATAGCTATAATAAGCATTTTATTCTATGGATAAAATATAGATTAATAGGAAAGATTGAAATATTAGACAATTGTATTTTTTAAAAAGAATTGAACATGTTGAAATGCAATCGCGAAATTTTAGAGAAAAATGCAAAAATAAAAAGATAAAACCAGGGACCTATATATATTAGTATATAGGTCCCTGATAAAACGTATGTCAATAAAAATAATAAAATAAAATGTATGTCAAGCAAAAAATATACAGCATAACAATTTTGACACTTATGAGTATACAGGTACATGTAACAGGAAGTAGGCATTACATCACCATCTTAGCTAGCCAAGGGTTTCTGATACGCTACTCTCCTCATAAGTTTATGAGGAGAGTAGCTTATCAGAAACCCTTGGCTAGCGAAGATGTTACATCACTGAAAGTTGGAACTGTCGATGACATTCATATATTATTTCAATATTCTTTGTAGTATAGGTGTATTTATATATACCTCGGGGGAGGGAGGACTCCCCTTTAATCCATCAATAGTCCATGCAATTACATCAAGCATGTTTTTTTTAATGTTTTTTTTTTTTTTTTAAAATTTAGGCGGGGACCTTTATACTAAGTTATTATACAGGTCCCTGATTTAGGGGGGGGGAGTTTTTTTTTCATTTTGCTCTTTATTTTGTGTGGAATTTTGGGCTATTTCCTTTTTTTATTTTGGTTTGACAATTGTTGCTTTACATAAAAAAATAATAAATCAAAAATTTTATGACAATTTTATCTTTTTATAATATCTTCGGGCTCGGACTGGAGCAGACCTGACGTAGTCAAATTTTTAACCAATGAAATCATTCGGCAAACCTCGGCTGATTCCGTCACCTTCATCAAACCTCGGCTGTACGTAGTCTGTATCATCCAGACGTTTGCGTTTACCTCCACAAAGGTGGAGGTAAACGCAAACGTCTGGATGATACAGACTAATGATACAGCCGAGGTTTGATGAGGTACGAATCGGCCGAGGTGTGCCGAGTGCCAATGAAATTGTTGTTGATATGACCTTCACCTTTGTACAGTGTATCCCAGAATCAAACGTGTTTTATCTGGATCTGAACAGTTTATTTTTTCATTAACTATGTTGGTTGCACAACACACAAAGATGCGAAAGATATGATATATAACTAGAATCTTTGTAAAGGTATCCCAGGTAAAACTTTACAGGATATATATTTCTATTGTTTAGAGAATAAAAACCGGTGCCTAGTGAAATAGTTCCACGTGTAATTTCATCAAAGTATTATATGTATGTTTTTTTTAAAAACATTCTATTGAAGTAAATATTCATTTATTGAATTTTGGGATACTTTTACTTAAAAGCATTGAGTCAATTTAGAATAAAAATGATTTTGATTAACAGTTACTGTTGAATTTTAGATTGACCTTTCTCTCTAAATTCTGGACAATACTCTTAAAAAAAAATTATGGAAAAAATTTAGACAAAAGTTTGCCAATTTTTTGTTAAAGGAAAATAATGAGGACTGCATTCTCCTTTATAGAGGGAAACGAATTTCAGTAAGGAAAATATGTCTTCATAAAAAAAAATATATAGAAATAATGGATAAATACATAAAATTTAGATAGGAACAGGAGTGCCTAGACGTAATGATGATTAATATAAAAAAATCTGGTTCAATTTTCAGTCTATGGTTGTATTTAGTGTGATGTTAATCCCACACAGGTGCACCTTAACTATATTATATGTAACAGGAAAGGAGAAAATGTATTGTTGGACCGGGAATCAAATCCGGAACCCCTGCCTCACTAGTCAGGTGCTCGCAACTAGCCACTGAGCTACCCCGGCTGATATGCACAATTTGACAACCCAAACTATTACATTCCTCTCCTTAAATTGTCTTCACCCTCAAAGACACAACCTAAGTTCTTAAATTATTGCCCTTGCAGGAAAGCTTTTCACCTGCAAGTCCAGGGGGTGGTCAACAGCGCCAAATTATGTAACAGGAAAGGAGAAAATGTATGGCTGTCTAGGAATGAAACCCAGACCCCTGCATCGCTAGTCAGGTGCTCTAACCACTGATTACCCAGTCTGGTATCCTTAACCCAAACCATTACACATATTCCATAAGCACCATTTAATGCAATGCATATTTTTATCCTGAAGGTTTTTCCTCATCTGAAAAGACTCTGCATGGTAGATGATGGAGGGTACTGAAGTCAATCTGGGAGATTATATGGAGGTTGTCACTACCTACCATTGTAAATTTTGTAGTCACACATGTCAGACTGTAAAAGATATGGCTTGCCATGTTCAGCAGGACCATCTCTCAGCAACCCCTGCAAAGGATCCCCCACAATCTACTCAGGCAAGTAGAGAGGTACACATGATTACAAAATTTCAATAAACGTGCAGAGGAACATGCAGTAGTACAGAGAAATTGAGCAATTTACACAACCACTTATAAAAAAAACACTCAAAAAGAAGGTCTCAAACGATAGGTTATTGGAGAGGATCACAGAACAACATAGTTGGAGGTTCTTTGTGGGGAATATAGAAAGGTGGCAGGTCATATTTATCTATTTACCTGTATGAGACAGATCTTTAATTTTCAGGGATTATTGAATTAGGTAGCCATACCTATCTCTTTTTCCGTGTGTGTACATTGTTGGAGATATACCTTTATTAGGGTTATCGGGAGTTTGTTGTATGATTCTCTCTAATTAAACCTGCAAAGTAGCCTCCTCCAACTTTGTATAACCACTTGGTAGGGAAGGCTTTGGGTTCACAGCAAAGACAGCATAAAAGTGAACAATTTAAATTTAAATTTCACAATTTTGTATGTGCATGTCATTTTAACTTACTGAAGTGCTAGACTTTCTCTCTAGGAAAAAAATATAGATCACACCCATCCAGAACTCTACCTGTGAATGCTTCATAAATATGTTGCTAGGAAAACATTATGATTAAAGGGAAAATTGACATTTTTTCAAGAAAGATTTTATCAATTGTTGACAGTATCACTTATCAACTGCTGACAGTATCACTTATCAATTGCTGACAGTATCACTTTGTATTTCAGAATTCAGATACAGGAACACCAGATGCTCTTGGCTGCGGGACAGTGGCAAATGTCATGGTGATTTCCCAAGATGCCCAGCTTGAAAGCCAGGAAAAAGCACCCACTAGTAGAATTCTGAATGAAATAGATGCAGAAAACATAGAAACCAGGCTAGACATCACTGAAGCTGACCAGCAAAATACTGAGATCTTAAACAGTGAAAATCCTGCAGAAGATGCAAACTTTGTTAATGAAACAAGTAACAAATTAACCTTTGACATAGATGGCAAGATTGTGGAATTATCTCTAGAAAATGGAAACATTGAAAATATGGCTCAGTCAGTTGTCATGAAGAACAACGTTCAGGGACTAGAAGTGTTAGATTCTACTGAGAACTTCATCACTGTTGAAACAGGGACATCCACAACAGGTACAGAGCCAATCACAAAAGAGTTGTTCCTCTGCGGTCAGTGTAACACTGGATTCACCAGCATGGAAGAATGTCAAGATCATATGTATAAAGAACATAACGTCACAGTTGAAGATGGAAAAGTGAGCGTGGGGACTCAAGTTGAGACCACTTCACGGAGAAAGAATCAAAAACGCATCCAAAGTGAATCTGAGGAGGTGAAAGCAACAGATTTGAATGATTCCGACGTAGAATGGACCATTGAGTCAGAGACCCAATACATCAGTAAGGGCAGTCGTACTCGTGGTAAAATTTGTCCTCCCAAGGCACTGAAGAATGACTATTACCTTGGAAAGACGAGAATGAGTGATTCTAATAAAAGTGAACACACACCCAGGCAACCAAAACATGCCCCAAGTTACCAAAATAAATGTGGAAAACCGGGGTGTAATGCCAGATTCCTGACCAAGGCAGCATTAGAAATTCACCTGAAATGTCACACAGATAAGCCAGAGGTTTTCATGTGTCCTGAGTGCCAGCAACAACAGAGCAGATGGCGTCTGGTACGTCTGCACTTGTGGAAAGTCCATCAGATAGACACAGACTTGTTAACCTGTGATCAATGTGACTATAAAATTGATACGGCTAGCCGATTGAAGGTCCACCAGGAAATACACAGTAAAGACAAGCCATACTCTTGTGATACGTGTGGAAAGCACTTTCGACAACTGGCGCAGATGAGAAACCATCAGATGGTGCATAGTGACAATAAAAACAGTGACAAATGGTATATAAAAAAAAAATTCCCAAAGAAAGAATGATGAAAAATTAATTACCGGTATTATATTGAATCATTATTATCACACCACCATATAATCAGGATTAATAATTTCATAAATTATTTACATGTACATGTGCTGTAAATCACTTTTTATTCAAAGAATTTTTATTTCACTTAATTACACAAAACTGTCTGTACTTAAAATTTTACTCTAAAAGATATCGTTTAATAATAACCAGAATTCATGAAAATTTTGTCTGGCTATAAATAACGTATAACTATCTTGCGAAAATAAATTGTAGCGAAAATTCGGTGATCTACAGTATTAATTATCACTGAAATGCACAGCCTTAATAATGCATCTGTCTTCATTTTCTATGTCACCAGGTACAGTGAGCAAGAATGTGAAATCTGTAGTCGCAAATTTGTGAGCAAAAAATGTCTACAGGTCCACCTTCAGGTGGTGCATGGGAACCACAAGCCCTTCTCATGTACGGTGTGTGAGTACACCACGGCCAGAAAGGCTCAGCTGGAACTACACATGAGGACTCACACTCAGGAAAAACCATTCAAGTAAGTGCACCAGAATGAGGCCAGAAGTATTGCATTTAGATGGATTCAGATGAGGTTTTGAAGGATCTTATTTTTTGTCTTTTTTTTTTTTTATATATATATAATTGTAATGAAAAGGACCCAGTATTTTGTTGAATTTGTTCAATCATGTTTACTGTGGGTAAAAATCTATTGACAATTTCAATTTCCTTGGTATCAGAATGAAGAATGTTTCTCTATTTTCCTGATTTATAGGTGTGATGTCTGCAACTATGCCTCCATAGACCACAACTCTCTGAGGCGCCACAAGATGCGCCACACAGGACAGAAGCCATACAAGTGTCCCCACTGTCCCTACTCCTGTATACAGGCCATCTGCTTCAAGACTCACATGAAGAACAAACATTTTGGTGCTCATGGAATCTTCTGCTGTGAGTTTTGTACATACAAGTCAGTAAATGAACAAAAGTACTTAGATCATGTGCGTGATCATAAAAATGGACTCATCCCAACTACCTCAGTGAAGAAGAAACCTGAAAACATTACATTTGCGCCTAGAATTCAGAATATCAGCCAGTCTGTTCCACATATAGAGATAGTCAATGCTGGGGAGCAGGCACCTGTTTTTGTTGGGGGCAATGTAGAAAATCCAGGTAATCAAATCCAGATGCATGTGGAGATGTCAGAATCAGGGGAGCGAAGCATAAGGGAGGAGGACCTTCAGCGGCTGATGAGAGAAGGACTTGTAACTCAAGACATCACACAGCTGATCTCTTGTGCCATGAATGCCATTTCTCAGGAACCCTCTGTCCAGGGAGCCGATAGTCACATGACTCCTGTTCAGAATTCCGGACAAGTTACTACTCACATGATTACCTTCCACCTCCCCCCTCCTTCCAACAGTAGCACAGTACAGCTGCAGGATCAGAATATAGTCACTGTGGATCCTTTACCTATGAAAAAAGAAGAGAAGAAGGAGGCAACAGCACCTGCAGTTTATTTCACAGAAAATCAAGGAGTACTCCTAAACTCCAGTGATATTCAACTTCAACAGGAGGGGGATCCTGGTTCGGTTCTGTTAAACATTCAGGGTTCAGGTGTACCGGCCAATCTTATCCAGATTGCTGCTAACGAGGCAGAGGTTACCCAAAGTGCAACCATTCAGGACTTGGCTCAAATTAGCTGTCTTGTGAAGGACTCTGTGTATAATACAACAACTTACAGTAATATAGAAGGATAGTTATATTTTAAAGGGCTATAAATGTGTTTAATGTCAGTCAGTGTACAGTAAAATTTCAAAATAATGACTTATTTTATTGTTGGTAATGAATGAGTATTTAATCCATGTCCAAAACTTTTAAATGTATGTGAACATCACATGAACTATTTGTGGCAATTTAATCTAGAATTATATTCTTATAACAAACAAAGGATTGCACCAAAAACACCAAAATATCCCGCTAAAATAATTACAGATACACATTCAGCTAGGAATTATCATTGTAATTAAGGCCATCTTTTAAAAAAATTGTTTTCATGTCCTATCCTGACTCAGGATATAAAAAAAAATGCATGGGTAGGTAGGTAGTGGGAAATTTTTATTAAGGTTTTGCCAAAGGTCAAGATGTCCAAAAATTTATTTTTACAATAGCTCCAAAACTATGTGAGGTATAAAGTTAAAACTTTTACAGTTTCTAAATATATCATTGATTAACAGATAGAAAGTATCATTTTAATACAAACTTTAAAAAAAAAAATTTTTTTGAGAAAAAATTTCAAAAAAATTGGCATATTTTAAAAAAAAAAATGCACTTGCTTAATTCTGTACTTTTAGTGAAAACCATCATTGCAGAAATAATATATGTTTATCAATGAAGGGCATTAAGTTGGACGTGAATGGTCTCTGAAAGGCTTTTATTGAAAGCATGACCTGTATAATTAAGACAAGACCCCTATAAAATCTGTTATTTGCAATGAACTTTAGGTTTCAAATCTTAACATTTGGACAAAATAAACAGGGAAAACAACTTCCCAGAGGTTATCAAAGTCAAACTTGCCCTTCATTGATAAACATATATTGTTTCTTCAGTGATGGCTTTCACTAAAAGTACGGAATTAATTAGGTGTATTTTTTAAAAATATATGCATATTTTTTTTTAAAGAACTTTTCTCGATAAATATTTTTTAAAGTATTTGTTATCAAGTGATACTTTCTATCTGTTAATCAGTGATATATTTATAATCTGTAAAAGTTTTAACTTTATAAACCACATAGTTTTGAAGCTATTTTGTAAAAATAAATTTTTGAACATATTGACCTTTGGCAAAACCTTAAGAAAAACTTGCGAATATGAAGTTAGAATAATTAATAATGGGGTGGAAAAATTTCAGAATGAATAAAAAATACTCTGTTTCCTGGAGGTAAAAAAGTTTCAAATCTGGTCAATTTTAATCGGTCGGGCAAGGGCAAACAAACACTTTTTTTTAAAGATGACCTAACGAATAATATAAATTGGTTCTACTCAGTCTGCTTTTACTATGTAAGATACAAACTAATAATTCAGCAGTATCTGATATAGACTGTGAAATTGCTTTCAATGACATGCAAAATATTGAAATATTATCTATATATGTATGGCAGCTGAAAAGATGGAAAATACCAATTGGTCTTTAAGGTTTTAATGACATGTTAAAGAAAAAATAAAATATATATTTTATTTTGACTTTTAAAAGCCCGTAAAATTTATGTGGAACAAGAGCAAGAGTTGTCTTTCTTTTTTGACACTCTTGTGAGGTAGGAGGTACATAAAGTATATGTTTGTCAGCAGTCATGGAAGAAGACACTAATCTTGCTTCAGAGACAGAAAGCAGCCCCGAATCCCAAGAAAAAACACCTGATAGCTTTATTGAAGATCTTGCAACTGATTATGTCAATTACACTCAGTTTGACTCTGCCAAAGAGGTACATTACAATAGACATTTCCTTGTTATTTTCCTTTCTTATAAGGGGGAGGGGCACTTTGAAAATTACGTTTTTGGGGAAAAAGTATAGACTGGATGTTTATGACTAATTATTATAAATACATGTATCTAAGTAGTAAGTACCTATGTGCTATTGAATGATATGATATGCTAAAAATTTTCATAGTAATACAGTTTCTGTATACCATGTGCGGTAAATTAAAAGTTAATTTGAACTGTTGAAGGTAGCCATGAGTGCCAAACAAGGTGTACAGGGTATACACAGGGACTAGTAAGTAAATGTTAATCAAGTTCTAGCATCCAATGATGGATCATAATGTACTTGATTGACAGGGGTACACAGACCAGGTATTTTTGAAGGCAGGGTTTAAAATCTCTGCTACTGTAATCATGAAAATTAACACGTGGGGGTAATTTACCCAAAAAATATGGGATTAGAAAGATTTTGCGTAATTATCTCCTTGAGTAACAATGCCTTTAGGGTAGGTTGTTGTAATCTGGACCACCTGGTTAATTTCGACCGATCATGATCCTTAAAATGTTTTGTTTATAACCTATTATCATGATTATTGTGTACATACATTTATTTCATGCAGAAAACAAACTGCATTTTTAATGTGTTGATAATGATTTTATTTCCAAGTAAGTTGCTTACTGGAATATAATGATATCCAAGAAGAAACTTTATCACCAAAAAAATTATGAATGAGTGTTTACTGGGGTATTAGCTATTAAGAGAAATTATCACTTTTGACAATATCTGTATAGAAAGTTAATCAATGATTATCCCTGACGTGACATTAATCAAATTTGTTTTTTGCAACTATTTGTACATGTTTATTTTAAAATATTAAGTTTTTACAATTAATATGCAAATCAGCTGAACAGATATTGGCCAGAGTTACCCCTGCATGAATTTGGAGTCAGTGGGTAACTTCGACCGGTGAAAAATGACACAATACAATCTGCAACAATACTGCTTTTACCAGAAAGAATTCATGGCTGTACATAAAATTACATTTATAGTTAATAGGATGTTATTTGCATCTAACTAAATTTTTATAAGAAGAAAGGTTTACAGATATAAAACAGAAACCATAATACTTGTCAACTGGTTCATTAAGAGATTAGAATTATTAAATCAGTGCTATAGCTCATTAAACCGGTAAACATGTTGGCAAAATTGCATGTGCACAGTGTCAGTTTCCTTCTGATTATGTATGAATATTATTTTTCAGAAAGAAAAATTCAATGAGAATATAGAAGGAATGCTCACAAAGCTAGAGGAATTCTGTGGTTTAGTTGATATGGTAATATAATTGATCAGAAATCAAGTAGGGATGTCAATTTTGTCAATAATTCATATTCGAATATTCAATGAAAGTATTCGAATATTCAATAAAATAAATAAAATCTGGTTTATTTTAAATATACATCATCCTACTTTCATGAAAGGTTTAGTGTAGGAAGTTGGAAGTAAATTGTAAGAAGACTTCTGTAGGTGTACAATAAGGAATTCCATTTGATATTTTTCAATGTTTGAAATAAATAATTGATTAAAATGTAAAAAATATAATTTTAATAAATGATACATGTGTATTTATAGTAGCTCCAACTGAGGAACCAGTTGTCTTACCAAAGGAAAGTCATATACTGTTCAGATGTCAATACGTGTAATTAATTACAATTATCAGCCTAATAAGAGATGTGATTATAATCTTTGATACAATGTTTTATATAAACAAATTTTTCCATAGACAATTTCCCTAGGTAATATTATTAACTAATCTCCTGAACAGATAATGAATATAAAATTCAGTATTATGTACAACCCGAGATAATCTAGTAATTTACACGTTTATTCTGAAGTTGAGCCCTTTACAATATTTAATACAGACTAATTCTATCGGACAGTCATTCAATTATAAATTAAATTTATTTTGATAAGTATATACTCTTCACGTCTTTTAGACATTCTAAGAAGGTATTCATTTTGTTGTCTTCGATTCTAGATCCGATCGTATTTAACTAATAAAATCTATGAAAGTACAATTCATATTATACATAAAGCATTATTGTATAATTCTTTAAAATCTTACTCAAAACAAAATAATTTAGTAGATTTATAAGATAAGAAAGTAGTGAAAGAAATCGGGTGATCGAAATCACTAGTAAATTAAACAGGGATAATTCCAGCACTGTTCTAATCAGAATTTATTAATCACAGTACTTTTTATGAAATCTGAAAAACACCGAATATTTGAATCTTAAAATCATATTCGAATATCAACTCATCAAATGAATATTCGAATGTTCGAATATTTGTTGACATCCCTAAAATCAATAGATCTTTTCATCAGAAAATTACAGATATTGAAATGTAATCCTTTTTGGTGGTTTTGGTGGTATGCAAATCTATAATCTACCATAAAGACTTTTTAAGCCAGTTTAAACAAATCAAATTTTATCCACCTTAGAAATAATCTAATTAATGAAGGAGAAAAAAATTTGAATTGGTCTTTTAGTCTGTTATTTCCTTCTTCTTTTCTTCATTTAAATTTTCTAGTATATACTTTTTAGCCTCTAAAAGTGTTCTTTTTTTCAGATTAGAGCAGATACTAATCTATGTTTAACAGAAACACTACCTAGAATACAGACAAAATGTACACAGATGCAAGAAATATTTGAGAAAATTGACAAATTAGAGGTAACATAATAGAATACAGAATGAAATAAACATATTTAATTATTATTGTCATTTTTTTCCCTAATTTTATGCTGTGTGAGGCTGCCAAACAGTTTACAAAGCATTAATTATGCTAATTTGGAAAAGGGGTTAATAAATCATGCATACCAGTATATTGAATATGACAGGAAAATAAAAATAGGACCCAAAACTCTCATAAATTTAATGTGGACATTGATTTTTGCACTGTGAAAGTTATCTACCCTTAGTCAAACATCCTAATATTAAGTCATTTGTATGAATGTTTAATTTCAGAGCTGCTCTTCATATTTTTATACTTGTATTTATACCCACTAAGTCACGTCCCTAAAAATATCATGCCATTTATAGGTTTATGTTAACATTACAGGCCTTTGTGGGAATGGTGAAAACCAATGTAAGTGTGCTAGAGGAGTGTGTTAACAAAGCAGAGGATGAAATGGGATCCCTAAGTGGTCTGAAGAAGATGCTTTCTTCCTTTGTTGGACCAGTGAGTAATAGGAATTGGGGGAAAAAATCTAACCAACCAAACAAACAACAACAATTTTTTTTTTTAAAGAAATGATTTGCAAAAATATATTTAGGGCTTTAAGTAAACAAAAATCCTTATTCATTTTGTGAAATTGATATTTTTGTGTTTTATTAATACATGAATGTCAGTAAATACAATATCAACATTGAGTCAGAGTGTAGGAGTTTTAAAAAATACCGCAAATCTCTGGTATTTAAAGATAATATTTGCAGAAATATTGAGGACCTGATGTATTTAGAATTTTATATTGATTTCATGTTGTAAGTTAACATTTTTTTGATTTAATAATGCATGAATGCCATTGGGTAAATTATATCTAACTCTTTCTTCACAGAAAAAAACAGTTTCAAAATCAGACAAAAAGGCAGTTTTCAACCCCCCTGAAATTTTCAGCACCAAGGACTTTTTTCCAGGACCACAGGAAAATGTGCAAATAGAAGACACACCTGCAGAGAACTGACTCAATTAAAGTGATAAAAATTAACATTCCAGAATCGGATCTCTCAGAAAATAAATTTTGAATCAAATACTATGAAAATACAGCAAAATGGTGTTAACCAAGGGGAAGAAATAACCTGTGCACTTTTATGTGCATGATATTAAGAGTGTTGAAGCAGGATTCAAAATGTTTAGAAATATGCAGAGAAATTGGTATCATGTGTTCTGGCATTGGCAGTATTAATTTTTTTTTTATTTCAAAAAGATTTTTTTCATTTGCGTTTTCAAACTTAAATCTCAGATACATACAGGGATACTGGAAATTTACAGTATACTCTGAAAATCACTGATTTCATGGAGGTTTAATTTTTGTTGTTTTTAAGAGTCCCACAAATCCATGTCCTCCACGAAATGTAAAATTTCAATAATATAACAACTCTACACTTCTCCAACTACAAAATCAAATCTCCATGAATCAAATTTTTCCCCCCAAACCTCAAAATTTGACCCCATAAAAATATTTGATATTACAGCAGGTGATAAGTAAATTTTCTATTCTCAAGATTTCTGTGGGACCAGTGAATCATCAGTGCTTTGAGAAACTGTTAAGTTATGTGCAAAAGTTAACCGATTTTATGTTTGGGCCAAATGTATGGGAATATACCTGGCCTTCAATGTTATATATTTTTTGTTTACCCTAATAAAATTGAATGACTATTTGGATGTAAAATTTATTTATTTATTTATTTTTTTTTGCATTCTTTCATCCTACATATCTAACCCAGTTTTACAAATCAAAGTTCAAAAGCACATACTAGATACAATTTACTAGTAATTTTCAAGTATCATTTAAGTAAAGTATTTATTCAAATAACATAATTTATACATAATTACCCCCACATAAGCTTTTTTGAAAGTGAAATATGTAAGTATATTTTCATATAATCAAGAATGTATATACTATACTTAGTATATACATCCTTGTTATGATGCTTTTGATTGAAGTTCCCATGTGCCTTGTTCAAAATTCAGCAAAATTTTATTAACACAGATATGACATCCCACACCTGTTTCCCTTATGTATGTACATTTATACTTTTTAACTCTTGAGTTGTTTTGTAAAAGTTTTAGAAAAAACATGTTGGTGATGTCACAATGATGTAATGAGATGTCACAATAATAAACTGGTTGTCAGAATAGATTTACTGGTAAATAAAATCAGTATTCAATGGTAAAATAATGTACATAAATTATGTATTAGGGCCGAAAATGTGATTATACATAATGTAAGTGCTAAATTGTACTTTTTACATTGCACAGTTTTTATAAATTCCCAAAAATCAGTCTATAGCAATTGATAAGACTGCAAAAAATATATGTTAATGCAAAATTATCAGATTGTTTATACACATTGTTTGATGATGGTGTAGGGAAAAAATATCAATGAGGGCTTATTAAATGAATTGTAAACTGTGTAGCAGAAAAGGAATTGAACCCAGGACCTCTGCATCATTAGTCAGGCACTCTACCAACTACCAACTCTATCAGCTATCCAGGCCAATATTCATGGCCCAAACCATTACATTCCTCCCTCCTTAAATTGTTTTCACCCTCAATGACACAACCCAAGTTCTTTTAGCCCCTTGCAGGAATTTCACGTGCAAATCCAGGGTTGGTCAACAGCACCCAAATTATGTAACAGGAAAAGGAGGAAATGTATAGCTGGACCTGGAATCAAGCCCAAGACCCCCAAAACACTAGTCAGGTGCTCTAATCACTGAACCATCTAGGCAGATATCCATTGCTGTAACCATTACATTCCTTCTTCCTTAAATTCTCTTTCCCTCAAAGACATAACCCAAGTTCTATAGGCACTTGACAGGACTTTCACCTGCAAGTCCAGGGGTGCTCAAAAGCACCAAATTATGTAACAGTAGAGGGGAAAATATATGGCTGGACTTGTAATTGAACTCAGGACCCCTGCATTACTAGTCAGGTGTTCAAAACACTGAGCTACCCAGGCCGATATCCATGGCCCAAACCATTACATTACTTTCTCCTTAAATTGTCTTTGCCCTCGAAGACCCAACCTAAGTTCCATATGCCCCTGGCAAGACTTTTACCTGCAAGTCCAGGGTGGTCAATGGCACCAAATTATGTAACAGGAAAAGGAGAAATTGTATGGCTAGACCTGGGAATAGAACCCAGGACCCCTGCATCACTAGTCAGGTGCTCTAACTACTGAGCTATCTAGGTCAATATCAACGGTCCAAACCTTTACACATTTTAAAAAAATTAGTTTTTGTTATTAAAATTTAGATTGCCCTTTTAAACAATTTAAGCTAATCTGTCAAAATTTAATTCATTTGCAGTTGAGGATGCATGAGGGTGTACGAAGAACATGAGGAACTTATAATGTACGATAAAAATGTCAGATAACTTGAAAATATGGTACTAGTAATTAATAATAAACGATATTTATTAAAGATTGTAAAACCAGAAATGGTACATGTACAGTAAAACGGTTACAGTGAACACACCTATATAATGAATTCAGGCTTATAGGGAAGCAATTTTCATTGTCTGTAGTTTTAAAATGTATTAACTTGTCAGATGTAACAACTCAAAATTGCTCATCCCTGTCATTTCCCGTGTGTAGAAGTTCCAAGTTGCATTTGGAATTTCCAAGTTAATCACTTGGAATTCTTCATTTGGAATTTCCAAATCACCATTCGGAGTATTGGAACAAATTTCCAAATGGTTCCAAATGACTTCCAAGTTACTTCCAAGTTGTTTCCGAATGACTAAAACTCAGATTTTTCTAGAAATTTCCAAATGACTTCCAAGTTACTTCCAAATGACTTCCGAATGATTATTACAAATGTGATTCAACAAATAAAAACAAGATTTCATTGGCTTATATTTAAACATGTTGTTCAGATAACAAACAACCAGCGATTTGATAATATATACATATCATACAAAACACTATTCTTTTGGCATCATTTAATGTTTAATATCCATTGCATTTGAAAAAGACAAACCTTCCTGGTTAAAGATTATCATGTAAAACTGTTTTTAATTAAAATATTTACAGATATTTTTGCAAAATTCAAATCCAAGTCACAAATGAAGAATAGCGGTAATTTAGGTATTTCCTGGCTTCATGTATTTACGGATGTAATAAAAGTCGAACACGTTGTATTATCATCAGCACACGCACTGACATGACAAGTAATTCCAAAAAAAGACACTTTTCACAGTTTCAGCAATGATCAATCCGATACGGTCTAACTGTTTTTCAAAGAGAAGTGCGACATAAAATGAAGATTTAGATACCACCGAGTCATGAACTTAAAAGATGTTAATTATCTCCATTGCACTACATATACTTCATAGAAGATCAATCCTTTTTTATGCGATCATGATGCAACACTGTTTAGGTTTGAACCGCCTGATTTCAAAATCCACGAGGTCGAGCCCGAGACAAGACCTCGAACCCGATCACCTGATAACATAACATCTGCTCATTAAACATATAGACTAAGTTTCATCTCTGCACTTCCAAATGGTTCCAAATAGATTCCAAATTAAATTCAGATTCTTCCAAAAAAATTCTTCTGAATGACTTGGAAGTACTTGGAATTCCAAATGCTTCCAAATACTTCCAAGTAATTCCAAGTGACTTCCGAATGAGAATCGACGGGGAGTTGGAACTTCTACACACGGGCTCTGCTGAAAGCTGTTTTACAGATCACACATCAATATGTTCCTCGTATCTGTTGCTTTAATAACTGACAAATGGGTTTATGGTTGATTCTGATGTATAATGTAAAGTTTTTCTACATACTCATTGTGGTAATTTTTTTTTGATAGTCAGGACTATAGATTTTCACAACAGTTGGCGAATTTTAAAATGACTCACAGGAGAAAATGAAGTCTTTAATATTTTGATAGGCTTAAAAATTAGCTATAAAGTATGTGTTTGTTGTTGTTGTTGTTTTTTGCCTATTTGACTGGTATGAATTAATAATAGATTAAAATAACAAATAACATAATTTGATCCTGTTGACTGCATATGGTACAAATATAGAAGCATAACTTTATGATCAGCCTGGTTGTATCACTGGATCCTGTTATTTCCAGGAAGAGAAGAGACAAACTTGCAGTACATGACAGTAATTCTCACAAACAGAGGAACATTTTTAGTTGTAAATAATGTATGTACTGAGCCTAATGCAACTAATGGAAGCAGATGTAAAATTAATCTTTTCATTCAGATTTTTAGATGTCATGCACTTAAATGAACATTTTAGGTTATGGATATAGTTTTGACATAAATTTAACATAGAAGAAATTGCAATGTTTTATTGCCATTTTTAGGCAATAGTTTGAATCGATTCAATCAATGATTCTGTTAAGGAGAAGAAAGTTTCTTAATAATTGCCTTGTAATTATTTTCAAACAACTTCTTTAATAGGTCAAATATTACCGGATGAATGCTTTTTTTTTTAATTTGTTTATTTGTGATGGTTCATAAATCATTATTTTGATCTTGTTTGGCACACTATACAATTTTTATCGTTCAGAGCAGTACATATATCTGAAATGAGCTTAAAGAAAAAATGGTGCATAAAAATAAGCATCAATTTAATATTACTCAAAGGCATTGAATATACAGGTAAACTTCGTTATCTCGACATCGACGGGACCATCGGAAAATGTCGAGATATCCGAGGTGTCGAGATATCAGAGTTGAGACTTGACGTCCAAGATTTCACTGCATAACCAAACACATACATGTGTATAAGCTTATTATACGTACATGACTTCAATATAGACTGTAGGTCAACTTATTTCAGCAATCCCTCTATTTTTATTAAAAATCTAAGAAGTTATTTTTTAAAATCTTATTTATAAAACCTGTTCTTTCTCTTTATCGAAATCATTCTAAATTTTTGTAGTTTTCCATCCAGCATTCGCGTGTTACTTGCTTTTTTGTCAGAACAGAATACGAAATGCGCTCTGTAAACTTCGAACCGAACCGTAAAAACATGATAAAGTCGACATCCGAGATACGAAAACATATTAAATGCGTAATCATTTTTTTTTTCTTATTTCATTCAGGAAGAATGTGCATTAATATTATTTTTTTAAGAGATATGTGTATTACTAACGTAGTGATATTACAGATGCATGAATTACGGATGATTCGGTTAATCTTGTCGTTAATCGATTATTTCCTGTTGAATGCATTTTAACTACAAAATATTATTAGAACATCATTTAATTCTTTCGTTTGAATTTATTCAATATGTTTATTATTCTTTGTAATTTAGTTATCTTTTTCAATTTTAAAAGTTATGTTAGGTTTCGACATAAATAAACACCTGTAAATTAAGCAGAATCGTGTAGATTTAGCAATGATATTACCCAAGCTGAACATTAAGCAATTAACGTCTCAAAGACGCCGAGGGGGCTTGGGATTCACCTACAAACACAGTCTATAGAATTAATTAAGCAGCGTGCAGTCAAAACATGGGTGTGAAAGGTGTGAATTTTTGACGACGTCGAGATACCCGGAGCCGTCCGTGCGTGACGAGCGACCCTATCTGACAAACAGTTAGGTTAAGTGGAGCAGAAAATTGCCGATGTCGACATATACCAGGTAAATTTTGCTCATGGGACTGTGAATATACGTCGAGATAACCAGGGTTGTCGAGATTACCGAGGTCGACATATCAGAGTTTTTGCAAATCATTTATATAGTAAATACTGCCGTGACCGCGGAAGGACGTCGACATATCCCAGGTTGTCGACATATCCGATGTCGAGATACCGAAGTTTACCTGTATAAATAATTAAACATACATAGTGTAGATATTATGTTACACTTGAATCATCAAGCAATACCTTTATTTTTATATCCCCACTTGAAAAACGGGGTATATTGCTTTGCACCTGTTGGTCAGTGTGTTGGTAGACCAAATGTTATCTGCTCTTGAGAATCCTTTGCTTGACTGACATCAAACTTGGTACACTAGTACCGCTGCATTCTATTTCTGGAATTTTGCATTGCATTTCTGACATTTTTTGCTTTCATTTCCGAAATTTTTCATTTTCATTTCCGATATTAATTTTTTTTACTGGTACATTTCCAAAATATTCGGAGGATATCTTTCTGACAATTTAATGTTAACTAATATAGGTGGAAATAGAATTTTAACAGGATATACATGTGAATATTACTTTTTTTTAAAGCACATTTTCTGAATAAGAATATTGCAATACACTGTATCTATATACAGCATCAAATTGAGTTAAAAGTTAAGGAGATGAGTGAAAGTTCACAACCTTACATGTGCTCCATGGTATTAAATCTTCATTTGTTTCTTTAAAAGCTAAGCAAAACTTATTAATTGGATATCAATGTTTTATTCTAAATGTACTATATGATAAATGTCAGAGATGAAAACTTTAAAATGTTGGAAATGAAAACTACAAAATGTCGGAAATGAAAAGTTCAATATTTTTTAAAAAATTCTGGAAATGAAATGCAGCTACTAGTTCCCCCTGAAAAGTAGATGACCACTATTGATTTTGAGGTCACAAGGTCTAGGATCAAACTATTCTAGATATACGAAGATATTGTCTATTCAATATCTTGAGAACCATTTGCTTGACAGACGTCAAACTTGGTACATTTGTTCTTCGTAAAGAGTAAATGACTCCTATTGGTTTTGAAGTCATAAGGTCAAAGGTTGTGGGTCAAACTAGACACAGGGAGATATTGACCACTCAGTTTTTAGCTCACCTGAGCTGAAAGCTCAAGTGAGCTTTTCTGATCACCCGTTGTCTGTCGTCCGTCCGTCTGTAAACTTTTCACATTTTCAACTTCTTCTCAAGAACCACTGGGCCAATTTTAACCAAACTTGGTACAAAGTATCCTTGTATGTAGGGGAGTTTAAATTTTTTAAATAAAGGGCCAAGTCTCCTTAAAAGGAGAGATAATCAAGAAAAGACAAAAATAGGGTGGGGTCATTAAAAAATCTTCTTCTCAAGAGGCACTGGGCCAA
>NW_026889811.1:6840000-6970000 GCF_033153115.1 Saccostrea echinata
AATCTTCTTCTCAAGAACAGCAAAGCCATGATTGGTCATATTTATATGGTAGCATCTTCAGGTAGACTACCTGAAGTGTAGATTCAAGTTTGTTCAGATCATGACCCCAGTGGATCGGGTGGGGCCACAATTGGCGATCAAAGTTTAACATAGTAAAAATCTTTAAAAAAAAAAACCTATTTCTTAAGAACAGCAAAGCCATGATTGGTCATATTTATATGGAAGCATTCTTAGATAGTGTAGATTCAAGTTTGTTCAAACATGACCCCTAGAGGTCGGGTGGGGCCACAATGGGTGATCAAAGTTTTACATAGGAATACATAGGAAAAATCTTTAAAAATCTTCTACTCAAGAACAGCCATGATTGGTCATATTTAAATGAAATCATCCTCGGGTAATGTAGATTCATTTGTTCAAATCCCCCCCCCCCCAAACCACTTTTATATTTAAACTTTTCAACCTTTCAAGACTAAACTGATTTCTGCTTTTTCCTAGCCATAGTGCTCAGGTGAGCGATATGGCCCCTGGGCCTCTTGTTAATGTTGCAACATCGTGGGAATATATGTTTCTTGCACATTTCTTGTTCAAAAACTTATTAAGTACTCGGCAGATAGTGAGCTCATCAGGAAGAAGTCATCATAAATTACTTAACAAGAGGCCCATGAGCCACATGGCTCATCTGAACACATTGGCTAGGTAAAAGCACAAATCAGTTCCGTATTGAAAAGTTTACATATGGGGGGGGGGGGGAGGCTTGAATTTTAAACTACTTGAGGATGCTTCAATATCAATATGTACATGGCTTTGCTGTTCTTGAGCAGATTATTCCATTTGGAAAAATTTGATCCCCCATTGTGGCCCCTCCCTACCCCAGGGGTCATCATTTGAACAAACTTGAATCTACACTACCTGAGGATGCTTCCATATCAGTATGACTAATCATGGCTTTGTTATTCTTGAGATTTTCCCCTATATTTCTATGTAAAACTTTGATCCCCCATTATGGCCCCTCCCTACCCCGGGGGTCATCATTTGAAAAAAATTAAATCTACACTACCTGACAATGCTACCATATCAATATGAATTATAATGGCTTTGCTGTTCTTGAGCAGAAGATTTTTTCCTATATATTCCTATGTAAAACTTTGATCCCCCATTGTGACCCCACCCTACCCCTGGGGGTCATCTTTTGAACAAATCTGAAATCTACACCAGGTAAAGAAGGTTTCCTATAATTTTCAACTTTTTTAGCCCAGTGGATCTTGAGAAGATGATTTTTTTAAATCATGCAACCAAATTTTCACTCATTTCTGAATTCTCCCCTTGAATGAGGGCATGGCCCCTCGTTTGAACAAACTTGAATTCCCTTTACCCAGGGATGCTTTGTGGCAGTTTTGGTTTAAATGGCCCAGTGGTTCTGGAGAAAAAGTTGAAAATTTGAAAAGTTTACAGACGGATGGACTGATCTACAGATAAAATGTGATCAGAAAAGCTCACTTGAGCTTTCAGCTCAGGTGAGCTAAAAACCATGATGCACCATCCCTGAAAATCAACCAATCAATTGACATTTAAAGTTTGATAATTTTTGTTGGGGCCCCACAATGTATAAGATATCATTCAAATATGATTTGATTATGTATAGCCATAAAATTCCAAAATTAGGTCACAGTGACCTACTTCTGGGTAACTGACTTATCATGTTATTTGTATATTACATGTACATTGTTCCAGTACTTTACCCCATATTCTAATAAAACTTGGTTAAAACTTGTTTATAGACTTCTATTTAACAGAGATGCATGTAGATGCATTTTCAGTCATTTAAAGAATTTCTAATTATGTCTAATGATTAAAAATTATCTTGTTGAAAATTACTCAAGTTTTTCAACCAGTGTAGAATGCTGTTCAAATTAATTAAAAATTCAAGGTACCATATTATGAGTGATCAATATGGGGAAGGAAGGGAATTTACTCAATTTCCATAACTGATGAAACAGGAAGGAATTTTATACTAGATGTTTCATATTCAACTTTCCCGATACTTAGGATTTTTTTTTCTTCTTAGTATAAATGTATCAATTAAGTACCAGTATGGTATTACAAAACAAAACCTTGATTATGGTCACAAGTGGTTAAGAAATAGTCAGTTTAACTGAACCTTGAGGTGGAATATGCTATACCAAGATTTTATTTGATGAATCTTTTAAGAAATCTCTTTTGAAATCCAGTTTCAGCATGGAAAGATTGATATTAGTTCTTAATCATTTTATATGAATTTTTTTGTATTGTTTAAAAAAAAGTTAAAATTGTTTTATGTGCAAATATTAAAGATGCTATAATACTAGTACATGACTTGTATAGAGTTTAAAATTTGCTGTTAATAAATGCACAGTACAATTATAAATATTAATCTAAAGAAATAGTTGGTTACTGTTCTTGAAATCTTCATTTTTACATGTTTAATGTTCAATTATACTGAGATGATCATTTCAAACTCAGATGCAGTATAATAACTGCAACTCTTTTAACTTAAGCTAATTTAATCCTCAAAGTAGCTTTTGATGTGTCGTGGAAATTTATTTTGACAAAAAATATATTGCCTTGGTATTTTTATCTGATGAGGAATTTTCAGCAAATCTCCTTTTAATTAGCAAAAATATTATTTACTTTGCTAGGCATTGAATTGAATGCTTACATATAGCTTATTTACAGGTATTTGTAGAAATAAGGTCAAAACATGTGGATACTTGATAAACACAGTAAATAATAATACTTCGATTCATGAATCTGTTTGCTTCAGAAATGCTAAATGAGGCTAGGAAAATTAGCAGCAGAGCATTTAGCTCAAATTGGAGAAAATAAGCTTGAAAAACAGGAAGAAGCAGTCATTCAATGATTATCAATATTAAATTAATCTACAGTGAATTGAGTTCACTACTTTGTGTGATTCAGTACATGTATTTCTATATACTGTAATGTGTGATTCAGTACATGTATTTCTATCTACTGTAATGTCACCTTGTGTAAAAAAGGTTTTCGCAATAATGTGTACAAATGAACAAAAATATTATGATTTTGTATATATTTATCAGATAAAATTAAGTGGACTGTCACGCTTTCATGTTTTCACATCATGTGGGTGTGCTTCTCAGGTCCAATATTAATAATGTATAATCACTTTTAGATACTTGCATAGCTTAAACTGTATCCTGTTTACACAGTTTGAACATGTTAATATTACATGTTTTGCTATTTTACCTACAAACGTTTTCCATTTAATTTATGAATGTTAAAAATAGTCTTTTACATCTATTAAAGCTTGAAATGTAGGTGGAATGTAAATTAAAATTCTTTTAAAATGTGTTTTTTTTTTTGACATTCTTTTAAATGCTTTTAAATACACATATAGTTCTCTTAAAATCTTTTTTTCAGCAAGTTCATTCTCCAGTGAATTTTTTTTCACTTGATATTATCATACACTTCAAATTAAAGGAGAAATTGTGTTGATGTCTCAACATCATTTTGGTAAACACAAGAGATGAACACAAAAGGCCCATGGGCCCTTAATACAGTCATCTGGATATTTCCTTGCCAAGATTTTCAAAGGTGCAATGTATTTCTAATGAATGACAAAGTCCCTCCCACCTAGGGAACATGAAGTAGAGGGTGTCTGCTTATTACAATCTTGCAAACAGTTTGTCTGATAGATGTCCATGAGTCAAGTAAATGATAGTAAAACTGATCTTTTTTTCAAAATATGATAGATTTAGCCCCACCCTATGACCTGATCCTTTGACCCAGGGGGCACAAATCTGGCAGAGAGCTTGCTGTTCATTATTATCATGCAAGCAGTTTGCATTCTAGTTGTCCAGGCCCCAAGACCATAAACTGAGAACAGACCTAAGTCAAAATTTCAAATCAATATTACTTTTGAAATAATTTTGATAATGAAACAAAATTTTCATCAGATGTTCAAACTAAAATATTATACTCATCTGCAAATTTTTAAGTGCATATGTTAAATAAAATGCAAGATATTCAAAATCGAAATTTTGACTTTGAAATTTTGACTGAGTCTGTTCTCAGTTTAATATGGTTTCCAGGCCAGGAGTAAAGATGATTTTTGACGATTGCCCAGATTTTCAAGGTGTTGCTCCAAGTCCTTAGGCCCCATTAGAGGAGGGCCATGAAATTCAAAATTTTTATTCCCCTTCATCCACAGATGCTTATACATATGAAAACTGGTTGAATTTGGTTTAGAAATTACATAGAAGAAACTGAAAATCCATAACCTACCTACTTCACGACAGGTGGAAATACAGTCAAACCTTGTTATCTCGAACTAGATGGGAACAAGATTAAACTCCAAGAGATTGGAGGATTCAAAATAACCAAAAAAAATATCTGGACTGATCGGCATTTGAAATGATCTCATTTCAAAATCTCCCTGATATTCAAGATATTGGTGTTCGAGATAAAAAAGTTCAACTATAGATAGCAACAGGTCATCTGAGTAACTAGGGTGCCCTAAAAAACTACAGGGGGCATCTGCAAAGTTCAAATAAATGATAAATTTTATCAGTTTTCAACAATTTATTTTTTTAATATCAATCAATAAATCAGAAAAAATGTGTGTATTTTGTGACATATCATTTATCTTTTTTATGACTTGTATGACTGCCAAGACAGTACATTCTTGTTCATTTGTATACTGAATGTATGCTCTAATGATCCAAGAATTTTTCATCTGCAAAGCTTGCATTTTAATATATTCCTCACTCCTTAGTCCTAAACTACCACCAAACATTATTTTTACAAAATTGCTATTTATATATATGGGTTCGAAGTCCCCATGTAGAAAAAAAAAGTGTTGCTGAATTCCAGTAAATCTAGTACAGTCAAGCCATATTAATCAGGATGCATACAATCCAGACGCTTCACATTTCTAACAAAATCTGTGGGCAATGGAACACATTTACATTAAATTTATATCTACCAGTAATAAATGGAACAATGAATCCTCCATTAATTTGGACCATTTCCTGAGGAGCATAAGCATCCAGACTAATTGAGGCCCAACTGTATTTATTTAAGGTCTGACGATATGTTGCTCAAATATCTGTTTTTGTATTTCTTCATAATATACAACAAATTAATCATAATTATCATTGTCTTCTGATTTTTAAGCTGTTTTTAAATGTCTTAGTAGATAAGATACCATAAAAATTGTGACATTGGCAATGCTAATGATTTCGAATAGGATTATAGAATAAATAGCATCCTCCAGTATCTTGCTCAAATACCTGATAAGGTACCTTAATTTTCTTGAGGAAACTTGTTAAAATATCAATACTTCAATGACAAATTCTTGGAAAAAATTATATATTATTGAGGAACGTGTCATCTGACCTTAAGGTCATATGCACCAATAAAACTTTTCAAATACAATACTCAGAAGACATATTTTTACAGTAGCATAAGAAAACATTTTAAAAACTGTTAAAATTTCATATCAGAACTTTTCAAATGCCCACATTTACAGTTAACACTATAGAAACACAAAAGGAAGACATCTTTTTTCTTTTTAAAAATTCTAAACTTTTTAATATAAAAAATTGTAACAAAAAACAGATCAGTCAGTTGAGGTATATAAGGCCCAGATCCCTGTTAGTAAACAGAAAGATCTGATATTAAAATAAGTTAAAAATGTGGTTATCACAACCTAACATCACAGCTATTGCACTTGAGGATCTTAACTATTGTGCATGTTTATTTTTTATGCGCAACAAATGATTACTTATGCCTAAAGAGCCCCCCATCCCAAAGCGAACAAAATTATCCCCAACCAATGGTCCCATTGAGTAAAGTCCACTTTCTGCAAAACACTGGTAAGAAAATGGGTCCACATGAATTGGATTGTGCTTGCTGTCGATGGCACAGCGTGGTACGACACCGAGATTTCTGCCATCGTATGGAAGAAATGATAAGTCTGGACATGCTCCGATCAGAATAGCTACGCAGAAGGCATCCAGAGATACAATGTCTCCTCCGGAAGTTGTCTGTATCAGAACATGGTTGTCCTCTTTCAGTTCCACCAATGAGTGGTTTGGGTATGGTTTGTACAGGGGATTGATGGTTTTGCCTTTCATCATAGAATGGATGTTGTGATATTCTGGATAGATAGCTGCCGGCAATTTTTTAAAAATAAGTTGAGAGTCATTAGCTCCTCGTCGAAAAACGTGAACTACTGGGCGTTTCATCTTGAGGGCCATGATGATGGCATCTGCTGCACTAAGTCCAGCTCCAACGATGACGACAGGGTCCTGGGATTTCTTCTTTCGGTTGTGAGATAAAACATGTTCAACCTCTTGTAGAGAATGATAAACATATGGTAAGTTTTCACCATGAATACAGAGTTTGTTTGGGACATCAAAGGTTCCTGTTGCAATTACAACATTTGGGGTGCAATAACAGAACTCTTCTCTATCTTGGTCACCGTCTCCATGGAAATGATAACCTCTGACCTCCCAGAGGAAGGAGTGGTTTTTGTTTCTACATTTGCATGGCTCCACCTCTCCACTCTCTGAATCCACACCTTTATTGCTATGGTACTTCTTCTGTACCGATGTAACTACATGTTGGTCCCTGAAATATGGCCCCAGTCCTCGTTTTTCCACAAAATCACTGTAGTACTTTCTAACGTCTGCAATTGTTGCTCTACCATTATGAGCATGGTTTTCATCTCTGCAAAATTGGTGAACAATTATTATCATTTAAGCATTTTTTATTGAGTAAAACATTTATAAAGATAACATATATTCAGAGAGCCCGTTTATCTTTTCTGCAGGGAAAAGAAATACTGAAGTTCTAGGAAGTGAAAAGCAAACAAGTGCTTGACCTTGTTTCCTGATAACCTATATTTCTGACTTGGATAACATGTTCACCCACTAAAAATTGGTTTTTGGAAAGAGCAAGCATTTCTATGAGACTGTGTAGTTAGTTTAAAACATTTTTTTATATCAAGGAAGTAAAAATGTTTAGATTTTTTTACTACATGTTTTGGTACTAATTTGGAAAATTGATGGAAAATTGTTCAGCACAGGTTAAGATTATTACATTTGTAATTAGGAATATCTCCAATAATAAAACCCTATGCTTGCCATCAATAACCATAAAACTAAAATGCATTAAGTTTTAAACAAATTTAAAATGGTTACATCTTCCAGACATCAAACCATTGATAACATTTGTCTACCTCAGTCAGTCTGTTCAACATATGTGCAGTTAATCTTTGAAATAAGGGTTCAAAGTTAAAAATCACTTGGCTTGATATATAGAATACCTTGATAAGTTAAAAAAGCCCTTTTATACTGTTACAGAAGCTTTCAGAAATCATTAATATTTCAACCTATGTTGGACCTGCACGGTCATATTTTGATTAAGAAAATTAATAAAATTTTAAAATAATGTTAAAATGATTAAATACAGATAGTGCCTCCACATTATGTATTTTGTCAACTCTTCCAAGTTACTTCAGAAATAAATGTAGATTGCTGAAAATAATATCCATAGAATTACCTGTGGTGCGAATGTTGCCATTCTCTGAAATTCAGAGTGGGGAGCTCCATCCAATTTGCAAAACTCAATGTTTGCATGGCTCCATCCATATTCTAAATGAAAAAGAATTCTCATTTATCAAACATATTGACTTCAAAATAAAATAAAGGCAAATGAAACCAGTGATGATTCTACATTATTTTTCATACAAATAATACAGTTGAACTTTTTTATCTTGAACACTGATATCTCAAATACCAGGGAATAGAAGTGAATTGGCAGTTCCAACAACTTTTTCCTTAAGTTTTTTACCCTTGTTATCTTGAATCCCAGTCCCAACAACTTTTTTTCTATATGTTTTTTACCCTGGTTGTCATGAACCCTTGGATATCTTGACGTTTAATCATGGTCCCATCCAGTTCTAGATAACAAGGTTTGACTGTATATAAACACATATTGACTCTACCTGCCATGCTCCACCAGCTTTGCCTTTCCCCAAAACCAAATGATCTACAGCATGTTCTTTTTCAAACTTCCATTCCAACAGGGATGGGTTGTCTACCCCTAGGTCAGCATCTGGCCTGCGGAGGGCGTCAAACAGAAGAGCCACTGGGTTGGGAGAACGGCCTTCAAGTCCCTCCGACAAGAAGGACAAATCCTGCATATCGTGACATCAGCAAATTAGTACATGAAAATTTAACGATGCTGGAAGAGAGAATATTGAACAAAGGACATTAATAAGAGATTAACACACATAGTTGAGCAATAAAAGAATTGTCTAAATGATATAGAGTATATATTTTACAAAGATATAAAAAATTGATTTTAAGGAGTAGAATACAAGATACAGGTTTCTACAAAAGTTAAAGCCTTTTGTATTTATGACACGTATCATACAATGTATTGACTTATTGACCTGTACATATTGATGGCGCACACACAAACATCCTAGCTCTGAGCCATCAACAATTTATTGACACAAGAATTTCACAATTTACATTTACGGTACATTCTACTGGGAAATAAAAACTAGTAACTTTTCAAGTCTAGATAATTAAGGTCATATCATTTAGCTCAGTTTCCCATCCAATCAACATTTTCAATGCTATTGTATAAAAAAAATTATCAGTGAAAATTATCTTGAACATGCTTGCAGGCTGTGCTTGTGAGAGCTAGTTTGTTGGTAAATACCTATTAGTAAGACATGTTCTGTACTTGAATGCACCCTTTAACACCTTCTCATTCCTTCTCAGTTTGTTACAAGGATATGTCAACAACTTCCCATGCTCCCATCTCTAATATTTTTTTTTAGCCACAAAGCATGTGTTTTCAATGACTTTTTTTATTCAATACCTGCTCTACAATGGATTTCTTTGGGTTCATCTTTTGGAGTTTTTCATTAAGGTACACGTTGGAGTGAGTACCTCCTGCAAAATATGGCCGATACCCTGACAGGAAGACCGACAGACTGATCGCTGAGGGGCCATTTCCTGTTGATTATAAACATGATTAATCAGACACTTTAACATTATGCAATTTATATGATATTTATAAGTAGAATTTGAGTACTTGTCCATGGTGTTAAAAATATTTGATGTTTCGTCTGTGTTGAAAATTTTAAATTTAATGTCTTTTACACAGGTCACATGGGGTTAAAAAAAATGGCTGTTGTATCACATAAAACTAATAAGAATCTATATACTGAATTAAGTCTTACCAACAATGATGACCTCTTTGTAAGTGGAGCAGGCATTAGATGGCATTATGTCTTTGGAATGAGGCCTACACGATGTATATCTTAGCAGCCAACACACTCCATTCTAACACACAGTCCGAGTCCAAATGGAACTAAACAGAAAATTGCAAAAAAAATTTAAAAACCAAACCAAAACATTCAAGTAAATAAGTGGAGCTTAAACCAGGCTTTGTGCAAGTTGCATAAAAGAC
The DNA here is from genome assembly GCF_033153115.1 of Saccostrea echinata. NCBI lineage: Eukaryota > Metazoa > Mollusca > Bivalvia > Ostreida > Ostreidae > Saccostrea > Saccostrea echinata. Next base: position 6,849,505 of record NW_026889811.1, read on the forward strand.
AATAGTTATAACCCCCCCTCCAAAAATTTTTTAAAGGTACACATGCATTATATAATGAAATAGCTACACAGGTGCAAGAATAAAATATCTGAAAAAAATATCTTATTTCAAAATTTATTTATAATTGCAAAAAATAGAGGTCTCTTAACTACAATATTAAATATTTGTAAAAATTAGATATGCTTCTTAATGCTATTCATTAATCATTGATTTCTTTTTTTCAAAATACCGTAATTTTCTTCAGACAAAATTTCCATTACTATTTGGAAAACATATATTCTGATGAAGTCTCAGACCTGTAACTCACTTGACACTGATGCTGTATCCTTGCACATTCATAAATGATTATAACATGTGCTTCATTGAGCTGATTATACTTGAATGCATATGAATTAAATGACCGGTACTACATGTACAACTTATATATCCCGTTAAGTTATGACATAATCCACCTATCATGGACACAATGCATGGACAACCTTTTAAATATTACAATAAATACCACATTCATCAAGGTACTATTGACATGTTCCAAATTTTGACAGACCACTGGGCAAAATTAGATCACACACACACACATATAAACTGTTTTAAATACCTCGGCCCTAGAACTATGGATATTTTAAATACAGTTATCGTGAGTGCTTGTTCCAAATCTTAACTTCTAATTAATACCATTCTCTGTTTACTTGCAGTTTCAAAATTTCTCCATTTAATTGTGCAAGATTTCAACGTTCTTTATATCGATTGTTAAACGTTTCATAAATCAGGTTACTGGTACATATAAAAATCATTTCTATGCAAACAACACAACAAACAATAGACTAATTAGCTCGATTCATGGGAAAAAAAGAAAAGAGCATTAAGGGCTGTTTTATTTGTAAAAGTACTTAATAACTGTTGTTGAATAGTTAATCATTTCAAATTCAGAGGTTGTATCCATGGATTTTACCAGCTAAACTGGACCAGCTATTTTTAAAACTGAATTCTTTGAAGCTATCTATGGTTGTATTTAGAGAGACAGCCCCCCCCCCCCCTTTTATCCTCTGAATTAAAAGGGCCTTTTGAAAAACATCTTTGGCCTCTTGCACAATATTTTCCTCCAAGGGTTAACAAGATTAGTATGAACCCCCCTCCCAACACCCTTATGAAAGATATCCCCCCTTGCAGAATTTTGGATTGTGTTCATTGAGTAGATGTATATTGATATGTGTACACCCAGCTCCATTGAAAAACCTTAGCCAAAAGCTATCTGCAATCCATTACCTTATTGATTTTAGCAGTATATATATGATGATTCTCGTCCCTGATGAAAATAGTCAACAATCAATTATACATTACACAAGTACTCACACAATTGTTAAAAATTACAAGTGCTACTTTTCTAGCAATGAAAATTTTAAGCAAGTGCATAAATTACATGAAACCCATTTCTGTTTTTAAATCATGAAATGTAGATTCCAGAACAAGTACTAGTAAGCAGAAAATTGGAGAGTTTTAAGACCCCCCCCCCCCTTCCAACAAATCACTTGCCATGCAAAACCAAAAAACAAAACAACAAACAACACACACTTTTATCAATCAGCTTTAGGTTTACCTGTGATCTAACCACTATGAGAAGTTCAATTTGGTATTAAAATGACAGTTCTACAAGTATGTCAGTCATAAAAGTACTGTGACGGAAGGGAGAAAATGCAATGGATCAGAGCAGGATTCGAACTTGGGCACCTCCTTAACTCTAGAAAAGTGCTGTACCAACTGAGGTGTCTGGCTACCAGTCAAGAAACCTCCCTGATTACCTCATTCTTCCCTCCTTCAAATGTTTTGCCCCTGAGGATACCAACCCTGGGCCAAGGCTTAGATCCATTTTTCCACCTGTACCTCAAGGGGCATGACAAAGAACCAATTGTAAAACTAAAAGGAATTAAGGGAGAGAATGTACAGCTCAGGACAAGGATTTGAAAATAAGCCTCCTGTGCTTTAGAAAGTTGCTCTACCAACTGAGCTTTTTGGTCAGTGACTGATCCATATTTCCTTCAACATCTTCATCCCCAGCAGTTTTATTACCTGATCTCCCAGGGCAGAGCAAAGAATCAAATAAACAGAAATAGAAAATGTCTCAGACCAGAGTTCAAATCCAGGCCTCCTGAAATCTAGGCAGGTGTTTTATCAGTTGAACTACACATATTCGGCCAACCAAGAACAAACCCATCTGACTTCCACAATGCTAAACAATACAAATATAATGTATTGCTTTCCTTAAACATGGTACACACTGCATACATGTATTCATCTTCGCTAGCCAAGTGTCCAATTCCTTTACCCATATGAGGGTAAACCTATTGTACACTTGGCTATCGAAAATCAAGATGCATGTATTTTGAACAGAATGCAATTATAAGTATTCGACATAAATTTTCAGTGAACTTTTTTCAGAACACTATACTATTTTTAATTTAAAAACTTGAAAAGATATAATTATTTAGCATTAAAAAAAGGAATTGTATCAATTGCCTTTCATACTGAAAAAAAATAAAGATCTATAGAAGTTATGTAAAAAATTTTGTAATTAGAACATATAGATATTTTTCAAAATACTCTAAGAGAAAGAAAAAAAAAAGCTGTCCCAACAAAATCTGACTTCAAACAAAAATACAAATGCCCCCCTCCCCCCCCCCCCCCCCCTAAAGTTAACTTTGCAGTTTTGTTACTTACAGTTGGAGCAAATCAGTGTTGACCTGAAGGTTTTTTGGAAAGAGTGGGGAAAAAATCTTGAATTTCTTCTCCTTTTAAAGGCATGTACGTTGATATTATATAAAGGTGTTTGTCAATCAATAAGTGGGCCCACCCCCAACACAGGTTGTAACAACAGAGCCTTGACTTGGGGACCTTCGGCCACATGGTCATTCATTCTCGTCATGACTGAGGAATTTCTCAAAACATGACCCATAGTTGCACCTCATCACTTTCTCTCTTTTAAAAAATATGAATTTCTGATCAATGTATGTAATAATATAATTTATATCTCTAGAGCTAACAAGCTTATCAATGTCCCGGCTGGTGGCATAAATGCGGGGCATTTTTAACAGTCGTTTAAAGATCAAATTAATCATGGTTTATTAAATTCTTGGAGTAAAAGTTTTATTCATAGTTTTAAATTCATATTCAGTGTGGGAATATTTTATCAACACCTCATTTGATCTAATTTATTTAAAATTGAAGGGATTTTTTTTTTGTACACATGAAATAAGAAAGTGACTGTGTTTCACTGCTAAGCTATATGTGTAGGTGAATATGACGGCTAATTGTCTTTTGATAATAGAAATACTGAAAAACTAGATATTGTCTAGGTAGGCATTAAATGGAATGTATATTGCTAGAGTCAAAGTTGAAGTTTTTTTAATGAATGCAACCCATGATCTTTCATCTTTGAGAGCATAAAAAATGTAATATGGCAATTGAAATTCAAATATACTGCACTGGTAATGATTAAAAATAATTTTCAGTAAATATACCTTTTAAATTTTTAATATGTTATCTTAAGATAGAAACAAACTTTAACTTCTAATCAGTTTTTACATCTTTTATGATAATTAATTAATAACTTAAATTATTTTCAGCAAGCATAAAAAACACATCAACTTCTTGAAATGCAAACTTAAATTGTGTTGAAAGTAATAAATTTTAAATTCTTTAACTAAATTACATAATCTTTTGTGCAATTCATGCACATATTTATCTCCCACTTTTTGACCTGTCAAAGTTACAATTTTACCCCGCAGATAAGAAAAATACTGCTGAATAATAGAGATATACCCTATAGGAATGGAAAATAGAGCAGTTTGCTGAATCATAGTGACAAACATTTTCTACAAAAGATGGAACTCACTGCACCTCAAGACCAAAAAAGACAGTCATCTATACCTATTTTGAGAAGCATCCGAGGAATGCTAGCTTTAGATGTTTGCCGCATTTTATGTTTAATTGAAGAGTTTTACACTGGATGAATGAAAGCCACCTCCAAAGATGATATTTCTAAAACCTTCATAAAAGAAGAAAAAAGTAAGAAATCCCTCAAGGACCATAATCCTACCTGCATCACAGGGTGCTATTTTACGACTTAACAGGATTTGACACTATTCATGATGACATGTAAAATATTATGATAACTTCTGCTATTGGGTGCTGAGGTGGTCAGTGGTTATCACCAGGGTCACTCAATTCATCTCTTCAGCTTTACTTTTTTTTCAGAAAAAAGTTTGAATTTCACTTTTACACTGAAATTTTTGTTACAGTATTAATGTCACTTAGTGTACTTAAACCCCCCCCCCCCCCCAACGAACAAAATCAGTTTAAATTTCAACAGGTGGTGTTTCGTCGTCAGAGGTACATTTTATTTATCATGTTTGTAGTTAACACTCTTTGTTTACTGCATATTCACAAAATAATTTTAAAGAAACTTTTAAAATTCACAAAAGCAATAGAAATGATATAATTTTACATTCATTGAAATAATTGTCCAGTAAGTACCTACATGTATTCTGTTTTAAAAATATCACTCCCTAAATATTTAGCCTAATAGCCAATATGTGATATATAATGTTATGTCCCAATTTGTAGTCAATTATCTTACCTTCATAAAGTCAATTTGCAGTTTGCATAATTTTTTCTACCTCACAATAAACCTGCTGTACGTTATGCAACGTAAATGAAAAATGAAGTGCGGGGTAAACAAGTCAATTTAAGTGCGTGTGGTGCATAATGGGATGGTGCATTTACATCAAACGTCTTTTTTTTTTAATGTAATGAAGCCTCACTAATATTAGGTCTAAGTATACACCTAATAAAATCTATAGCAGAGTTATCTTTTCGTGAAAGATTAAGACATGACAATATTTAATCTCATTATGTCATACTTTATAATTCATGCACAACCGTGAAGTTCCAACAATGATTTTAATGATATTATAATTCTTCAGTTTGATTTTTTACCTGATTAAGTTAATGAGTTTGATTTTTATTACTATTTAAAGCTTCGCCGGTATACGGGCAGCATCACTCTTCTTGCTCCAAAATACATTTAGGCTACCGTCTTAATGTCATGTGCACAATCTTACCTTTCCGTGATTTAGTTCCTAGTATGAACACGTGTGTGTCGTCCACGCGCGATGGGCACCGAGTGAACACTAAGGTCCCTTTAACACGGCGTGAACTCCTTTGTCCCACATCATGAACTCCTGTAATTAATGTTTGGAGTCATCTGCCCTTTAGGATCTCTTGGGCGCGGATCTACTTATGTCATTTTGATTTTCACTACAACGGCATTTGCAATATTGGGGCGGATCAAGCATCTTTTGCTCTTCATATGATGTGGGGTTGTCCTTGATACACTCAAATAAAGAAATGGATCCATCCATATCAGAAAGCTACCCGTAGACAGGACAAAATGGAAAAAAAAGATATATAAATCATTTTATGCATTGGTTGTAAACATGTTAACACTTTTATTAAAGACTTTTCATTTATAAAACCAATATTGTATACAGAAAATATTAACCGCAAGATGAAGTAAATAAGTACTTCAGAATATATGTAACAGGTGCCATCTTGGTATTTATTGCCATTTTAAAATAATTAAGTGATATTACATATTCAAATGGGTGATATAGTGATATCACTCATTCAAATTGAGTAGGTGCTATCATCTATGCATAGGTGATATCACTCATTTGAGTAGGTGATATTTCGATATTACTTTTTTGACAAAATAAATAGGTGATATCATATAAGAAGATTATTTTCGTAATTTCATTGGCTGAAAAAAGTCACAATTCGTTCTTTTGTGATATAGACGTGGAATATGATATCTCGCAAGCTTGGTCGCTATCACTTTCTGTGTCTTCGGTCAATATCACTTGACATGGGTCCTTATAACCACAAATCGACATACTAAAGTCTATAACAGTATAATATCACATATTATAAGTGATATCACCTATTTGAAATCAGAGACATATCTATTATATGTCTCTGTTGAAATGAATAAGTGATCATGGCCGTAGGAACCGGGGGGAGGGGGGGGGGCAATAATTTTGCCGATATATAGATTACTTTAGAAAACGTTGATACTATATGCTTGTGCCCCCTCAAAAAAAAAGTCTGATGCCCCCCCCTTTTTTTTTTTTTTTTTAAAAAAAAAAGAAAGATTATTTTTATTTATTTATTTATTTTGCTTGTAAAGGAATTTTTGGTAGTTGATAGTGCTCCCTCAACTGAAAATGTATGGCTGTGCCCCAAACTGAAATTGCTTCCTACGGGCCTGATGATATATCACTTACTTGAAAAGCCCCCCCCCCCCTCCGCAGTCCCTGGTGCCAAGATACTGTGGATAGTTACTAATATTCTTCATTTTTTAACACAGATCTAGCACATTTTTTTAATAGCTTAAAATAAGTTTGAAGTTTACCGTGCACACTTTGACTAACAATTTTAAAGTAAAAATTTTCAAAAAAATGTTTTCAAATTGTGACTGAATGATTTTTTTTCCTTCTAAATTTAAACAATTTTAATTGTTGATGTATCTTGTTTTGTTATGAGAATCAAATATATTTTAATCCAGGATAAAGAGAAATTCAGAATTTCTATAATAAAATTAAGCACACCAGTGGCGGATGCAGGAATTTCATAATGGGGGGGGGGGGAGGGAGGGGGTAGAAGGCAGGGACGGAGTCTGGGGCTGCATTGAAGCCCCCAGTGGGTCTAGGGCAAAGCCCTGGTGGGGGGTCCGAGCTGACGAATTCGTAGAAATAAGAGATGCGTTTCCTCGATTTTAGGATAATGGACATATTAGTAGACATACAAAAAAATTCAAATGGGGGGGGGGGGGGGTGCCCGGCGCGCCGGCCCTAGATCCGTCTTTGCACACAACCAAGAAAACAGTCTATGCACCTTTATTTGCAGTAAAAAATATAGCCCTCATGGTCTGGCATTTACAAGTATGATAGTTTTAATTTCAATTTTAATTTGAATTTGAATTTTCTTGGGCAATGAAACTTTGAAAGTAACAAAAATGACCTTAGGGCAAACTTTAAAATAATGTTGATTTGCCCTCTCCCGACTCAGCATGAAAAAACTTGGTCAGTAGGTAGGTGGGAAAATTTTTTTTCCCCACAAAATTTCAACATCAATGATGAATTTTCAAAATTTAAGAAAAAACAATCGTTTCCTTGATGTTAAAAAAAAATTTTTGAGTCAGGCCATTTTTACCCAGTTTGTCAGGAGAGGGCAACCAAACAATTTTTTAAAGATGGCCTAGTCTTTAAACCTGTAACTTGTTATATGAAGCTGTCAAAAATATCTTTCACACAACTGAAGCACTGAAACTGTTGAACACTAACTCAATAAAATTCATGTTCTCAGCTATAGTAGAGAACAACTCTTCATTTTCTTGATCAAAGGGAAAGGGTGGGGTTGGGTGGGATGGGGTGGGAGAGGACAAAGAAAGAAAAAAAATCTCCAACCCCTTTAACTGTATAACTGTTACAGTTAATTAAATTATTTTTTGAACTGCTGCCAATAATTCATTTTTCTTGCAAGTGTCCAAGAGTTGTCCTTCCTGAGGAGAAAAAAAGCTTCACCGACACAGTCCTGTCAATGGGAATTTTTGAAAAGACTAAAGAAAAATAGAAGTAAGGAAGAACCATTCATATATATGAAATTATCCTAGCTTTATTTGAAATGGATGGACATTTACATTCTCTTGGAATATTTATTCATTAACCTTTTGTAACCATGGATACACACATGGTTATACAATATCCAATTACAATGATAGTATAAATCAAACTTCTTGCCAACTTGTATTGGATTAATAAAATTAGATGGGTTCACTCTGCTTCAATTTAATTTTGAAAAGGTCATACGCAGTAAAAAAAACAACAACACAGTCCTGAATTACTACTGGTTATGCTTTTAAGAATAAAGCCTGATTCAAAAGCAAAAATTACATTTTGAATTCATATTCTAATATGAATACATATTTGCTAATTTACAGATATGGACATTAAAAATTATGGCATATGCAAATTTCTTTGTAGATTTAATATGCAAAGCACTTTTCTGTAAAAATATGACAAAAGTAAACAACCGATGAAAATTATTTTGCACAATTCTCTTAGTGCATACAAATATTATAATGCACTGCTCCTTGATACTGATCATTTACCTGTAAAGCATAAGAAAGCATCATGCATAATGATGTTTTAATAATCTCTTGAAATACACAAAACAACATAATTCTTTACATCACAAAAAAAATTAGCTGAAGAGCTATCACTGCTACAAGATTCATTGTAAACATGTGACAATTATCTCGCTTAAGAATCACAGATCCACAGATTTAAATATAAAAAAAAACAAAAAAAAAAACAAAACAAAAAACAAGAAGTCTGTGAGCCAGTGCTCTCTAATAATACTCCCACTCCGATGTGAATACACAAGTTCAGTTATGGACAGACACAGTGATAATTAAAAAAATTGACATCTGATTTGTACAAAAATGAATCCCAACATATAGCATGCCTAAACATAGAGTGTTTTAAAATTTCAAGCATCTGCGATTAGTTGCTGAGAAAACTACCACTCAGATTTGTTATGTATGGTATGGACAGATGCATAAACAGGAAATTGACATCGGATTCATACAAAAATGATTCTCACCATATGGCATGCCTAAACAAAGGTTGTGCTAAAATTTCAAGCATCTGTGATGAGTAGTTGCTGAGAAAACTGCGACCAATATTTGTTATGTATGCTACGAACAGACGCACGGATGAACAGGAAGTTGACATCGGAATTGTAAAAAAATGAATCCCACCATATTGCATGCCTAAACAAAGAGTATGCTAAAATTTCAAGCATCTGGAATGAGTAGTTGCTGAGAAAACTGCGACCAAAATTTGTTACGGACAGACAGACACACAAACGGATGGACAGACAGATACACAAGGGTAAAACAATATACCCCCTTCTCCTTCGGAGCGGGGGTATAAAAAGAATCACAGATCCATGTGACACTCTGCCACAGGTAGTCATGATGGTGGGGGGTGAACAAAATCCTCCTCATTTTCCTCTTCTTTGATCCCTCCACTCATTGCATCATCATATGAGGGGGGTCCATCAGGGGGGTTTGGAAGGTTTTCCAAGTCACTGTGCTGTGATTTAAATTCAAATTCAGTTTTCATAGTGGTGAGGCCTCTGGTTGGGGGAAGAGGAGTCTCCCCCATGCGACTGGGACCCTTCTCATCCTCGTAAGGATAATAAGGGGGTATTATGGGAGTGGCAATTTGCTCACGATCCATGGGGGACTTGACTGTGGGAGGGAGACTGACTCCACTGGTGGTTGCTGGTCTATCAGGCTCTGCTTTCTCTGACGGGGTGGTTCCTTTCCCGGCCCCTTCATTCCACACCAGACTTTCACCAACTTGTAGAACAGTTCCTAGTTTCTGAGCTGCATCCTGCATCTTAAATGAGAAATTGACAAAAATCAAACAAAATTACATAATTTACAAAAACTCTCATTCAACTTTCAATGACTTCATTGTTTGAGTTCTTAATCTCCCCTTCAACGTTTTTCTAACCTCCTGATCCCCTGCATTTGGATTGGTTGTCTTCATGATTCTGTATCTACTCTCAAATTCCTTGTAATTTTTCAGAGCTGCACTTTTGTCACCAGTGTTGTGCAAAAATATTGCAAAGTTGAGACTCATTGCAGGGTCTTTCCTGAAATGTAAGAATTTTGTTGGATAATTTTTTTTAAAGGTATTGCTATTCACAAGTTCATGAAAAAAATAATGTTATTGAATTCAACTCACCATACAGTCAAACCTCCATATCTCAAACTCAAAGGGACCGAGATAAAACTTTGAGATATCCCAGGATTCAAGATATCCAGGGAAAAATACTTAAAGAATAAGGGGTTAGAACTTCCAAATCACCTTGACATATCCATGGTATTCAAGACATCAGTGTTCGATATAAGTGTTTGAAGTTCAACTGTATATATATAATATAATTTTTTTTAAAAAATGCCTTGATCGAAGTGACTTACTGTTCCAGAGTTACAGCCTGTTCATATGCCTTCCTTGCGTTGTCAGGGTCCTCCAAATGAGTCAGGGCAACTGTCCAAATTAATTTAAAAAAATATATAATCTGAACAATACTTCATCAAATTTGCATATGGATAATTACTCTATACACATGTATTTGTAGATTGGTTCAATAAAATAATTTTTATCCCTTTTTAGATAATAAAGCTTGAATCATGTATTAAAAGAATAATTTTGCAATTTCTAAGCAAATTAGGTATTAAAGAAGGCAATTTCAAAGTGCAATGAATTCTTGAATTATTTAAAACATCCAAATACTCAAAAATTCATGTCAGATCAAATAAATAAATTACATGCATTATTAACAAAAATCTGTTGGATTTTTTTTTCATAGATTCATAACTTTATGCATATAATGTTTACCTCCCAGGAGCATAAATAACTGAGCCATTTTGGGACGCAAGTTAATGGCTGCACTCAGGAAGTGGAAAGCAGACGCATACTGCTGCATAGTGAGATGGACCAATCCCAAATTATAAAGAATCTTCCAGTCAAACGGGGCCAGATAGTTAGCACGCTTCAGGCAGCTAATTGCCTGTAATATAAGATATTCATATACATAGTAAAAATTCCAATTTAGCCATATATCAGGGCTGTGTTCAAGATCATAGCAGCTACTTAGCTTTAGGTAGAGCTACCATCGTCAATGATATGCTAGCGACTACGTAGGGATGACAAGTGATAATTCATACAGTGCATTCAATAGACATAGCGGCTAGCCTAGCTGCTAGGTTAGATATCAACCTAGCAGCTACAGTCTTAAATGCAGCTCTGCTTTCTGTTCATTCAAAAAAAAAAAAAACAAACAAACAAAAACAAAAAAACTAGCTTCTGTCATGATAAGAAATACACTATGATGAGTAATTTAAGAAGTTAAACAGTGAAACATTATTTTCCCCATTTTGAACCTTCAAAGTATTCCAATTTTGATTCTTAAAATATTATTTCCTTATACTAAATTTATAGAAGTAACTGATTTGCAATGTTTCATAGCTGAATTTATACTGATTTCAACAGAATCACATAATTATGCTAAAAACTCAACTTGCACAAAAATGAAAACTGGCCCGGTGTTGTAAATATCACAATTTTTCAACTTCAAAAAATCTCTGAATGTAAGTTGAAAAGATTCGTCCTTAATTTTCATAGTACCAATGTAAAGGAAATCTGGTTGCTTAAAAAGCTTACAGCAACATATTTCTTCTTGCCAAAGAAAGCCATCCCAATGTTATTCCACAATGGAGGACTCTCAGGGGTTGCTACTGCTGCAATCCTATATTTGTTCAGTGCAACATCAAAATCACCATGTGTCTGCATCATGCTCCCAGCTGCCATTATGGCCTTGACATGTGAAGGGTCATAGGTCATGGCATTACCAAGATTTTCAAATGCTTTTTGGTACTGACCAACCTGATATGAATAAATGGAAGTAATGGATTTAAAATACTGTGTCTATAAATTATATCATTTTGAAATACTCCTTTAATGAAAGCTAATTGTGTATTTTTCTTTTCCTATGAAAGTATAATCTTTAAAACACAGCATATGTTAGATGAAGTCTGTTAAGTTTTAAAACAAATGGTACCTGCATGTATAGAAGTCCCAATGTTGTCAGCATGTCTGGATTTTCTGGAGAGTACCTACAAGGCAAAAAATCAGACCATCATTTTTTCAGACACTTTTTTAAAATACATACACATGCTATTTCAGATATCTAGACACAACAATCTTAAATATAGATAACAAACAATCTGTGTTTATTAAGCCTAGAAGGAAGACAGAAAAATTTCTGCATTTTATACATTGATATATCTGTTAGGCTAATTATCCAGTATATTGTCAATCTCTTTAAATCGATCATTGTGCAAAGTTTTCCATATTTATTTAGCCTACTGTTTGAACAATGATTAAAAAAAAAACAGCACAATAAATGGATTTTCAAAAAACTGCTTACTCTATATAAATCACAGTTCATTGTTTTGTACTGAAAATACATTAACCAAACAATGCCATATCTTCCTTGAGGGGAGGAATGAAGTACAAAAATATCTGAAATATGTCTGAGGTATAAAATCAATGTTTGCATGGTTTTATCAAAACAAAGGAAAAACTTACTCCACGGCCTGTTTATAAATCTCAATGGCTGCTTCTATATTTCCCTCCATTAGGTGAATCTTCCCCAGCATCACATAAGAAATTTCATGTCTTTTGAAAGATAATGCCTGGCTGAGACAATCTTTTGCCTTTAAAAAAATGAATTACATGTAGTATATTTACACTAAATACATGGTCAATGCCATGAATTTTGTCATAGAATGATATTGGAAGAGAGATAACTCCAAATAAATGAATTCTCTGTTTACAAATTCTTCTTACTCGTATATCATTAATAACTTTTTCTTCTAATATACATGTAGTAATTTACCAGATCAAATATTTTCTGTGCAAAAAAAAAAAAAAATTAATAAATGAACAAGGGTTTTCATTTCTTAAAGGAAAATAAATTGACAATTAGGCTGTAAATGAAAGATTCAGCTTACCATTTTGTAGTCTCTAAGATACATGTAACACACTCCTTGATTATGTGCTATTTCCTGAAATTGTAAGTATGTGTATTCCTCAATGTTGAATTAATTATGTATTTAGATTTGAAAAAACTGTTGACAATTAGGAATGGAAAAACCTACTTCACTGTCACTAATGATATTCAATTTTTTTTTTAAAACTTTGATAAATTTTGAAAATCATTTATACAACATGTTATATTTAGAGTATGAGTTTCCTACTGTATCGGAGATACAGGGCGGGGCTTAAGGCGAGAGCGATAGCTCGAGCCGGGCCCCCCCGTATCTCCGATACAGTAGGAAACGAGTATTCTAAATGACTTGTGACATGACCTTTCTTATGACCTTGCTAATTTACATGTGTATTTGGGTATATATCTCTCAACCAATCAGATGATTTTACAGAAAGTTGATTCAGTACCCCATTTTTAGCAATTGCAACTGAAATGCCGAGTGAGGTGGACGTGCAGGCATCTATCAATTTAAATAATTACAATTATGAGATGCATTATATAATGTGTTTTCCCAAAATTTAATTTATATTTGATTGCTTAGGTTTTTTTTCTTTCTATTTAGCTCTTGTTGATTTTTTTTAAATCTAAGCTACGAATTTAGTGCAAAACATTTTGATACATAAGAATCATATATGGGAATGTATTTGAAGCAAAAATGTTTTGGGGAGGTCGTATTCTGAGAGAAATGTCCGACAATGTCATCAACCGGTCGTCATACATGTGTATACAAAATTCTTGGCTCCAAATTGAAATAAACAGATTTTAAGAAAGGGGGCATATTACCTTCATGTTTGAAACAAAATGTAGAGGAACCAAAGGCAGATCCAGCACTCACTCGCGCGCATCGATGTCCCCCCCCCCCCCTTTTGATTTTTTTTTCTTTTTTTTTTTTTTTTTTTGGCTTTCGTAAATTATGTTTGCTAAACTTGTATACACTTTTAATTTATAAACACGAAACAATCACGCACATATAGTGTCAGGCCTGATTATGAATCTACCCCCCCACGAAACTCCCGACTTTCCAGTTTGGACATTTTTTTTTTTGAAGAAAACCATTTGTGTACTGCCCCCACTCCCTCCTTTCTAAAATTTTTTAATCCGCCACTGGTAACTTTTCGTTGTAAAATTCTATTCTTTATTCATCTCAAATTTTGAATAAATACTAACAGCGCTATCGTGCAATTTGATTGATTCTTTTGTCTATATCATTTAAGATACGGATTCAGTTTTCCATCATCGCTAAAAATAAACCTTACTGTATCGTTGATATTTTTCAGATACAGCACAGTTTCTGCTCATTTGCATGAGAAACGACCATTAAAAGTGTTCTGTATCGCAGTTATTGTACGGCTGACTTCAAAGGAAAACTCGCCAGGTCATGTCACAACTACTTATGTAGTTTCTCAACTGAAGACAAAATTTTATACAATCAATAAAAATTTTCAAATGTGAAATAGAAATTTTAGAAATACCCAATCTCTGTCGCTCAGCTTAGCAGCCTCATTGTATAACTCTACGGCAGCTTTGTGTCGAGCCAAAAGAAATCTGAAGAAATGAATAAAGATCGATATCATGTTTCTTTCTATAATTGCTATAATTTTCGGAAATTCCTCTCACCCTCTCAATCTTTCTCTTAAGGTTACTCAAGAAATAAAATTGCTTCAAATATTGTCCTTGAAATACATACAGACATCGGTTCACAACCATTCTCTCTGTTTTCAATATAATGAAAATTGCTCAAACACTGGATTCTAACCAAGTTTTTATAAATAGCACATTTTTCTTGCAAATTTTCTTGTAAATGTTTGGGTATATGGTGACCAGGTACAATAGACAAATGCACTCTTGATTCCCACGGTCTATGGGTACAGTACAATGTCTCTCACACTGTGTTGTATCCTTGGATGAAAAAATATTCTCTATCACCTGATATATGAGCTCTGTAGTTCGGAAGTCAACTGTGAAAGATTGGTGTCCAATGAGTGGATAGCAAATGGGTTAAAAAGGGGACTTTATAACTATGTCTACAGAATACATGTACTTTATGTTGGTTGGCATAACCTAAACATGTTTTCATTAGCTTTCACCAACTGTCAATATAACCACCCTTCTAATCGCCTACAGAGAGATTTTTATTAAAACTTACAGTGATCGAGCCACCTGTTTAAGGTTGTCAGCACTCTGTGGGTTCAGTAGTGTACAAGTCTGGAATAGCTCTAAGGATTCCTGGATCCTCCCCTCCTGTCTCAGAACCAGTGCTGTTTACCATAAAAAATAAAAAGTCTATCAAAACTTTATCATTTTTTGACTATTTCCCTATAAAAACTTGTGTAGATGTACAAAGTAAACTTTTTTTTCAATTGCGTTAATTTAATAACTATCTTAATGTATATGATGTTGGCAATCTTGCAAAGATGCCATTATACTTTTATTTTCAAGGAGACTTTTTAGCATGTATTTCAATCTGATCATTTCATGATTGCTAGGTTTTTAATTCCAGAGTTTAATGTTAAACCTTTTTTAATTTTTTCTGAAACATACTTCTTTAATGGAACATTGTTCATGTGTACCTTGAGTGTAGACCGCATATTCACACATCCCACCACTTTCAGCTAGGCCTTCCTTGATGATGGATTTACAGATGTCAAACTCTTTTCTTACATAATGGAGGTGTATCAACCAGTTCCTTCTCTCAAATATAGGCAGCTCTGGAGCTGCAATAACATGGGAAGCATTTACATATCACTGATGCACTTTAATTTTTCTAAAGTCAATTTTAAGTCCAATCCTCACTTTTTTTTTTTTAATCAAATGGTTAAATTGTAAAACTAAAAATAATGAAAATGATGGACTAATTCTTTTCCAACATGGTGGCTTAATCATAGCAACAACATACATGAAAAAAATTACATATGAGAATTTTAAAATGCAATTCCCAATGACACAAAACTATATTTTGAATCTCAATCTGATACATTAGGGGTGTGCAAAGTTGAATAATATTTCTATTAGTCATAAATTTTGTCTTCCAAAAAAAGACCTTGCATGACACAGTAACCACAGGCCACAGGAGTTTACTGAAAATTTTAATGTCATTAAGAGCATGCAAAACAAGATTTGAGAGATTAAGAGAGTTGCAGAATTCTTTAATATTATTACTAAACGGTTTCATTGTCGAACATATTATACATTAAGTTAGAATTATCACCCATGCTTGTTTTACTGCATTGCCAATACACCGAATGCATTCTTCCATTAAACTGGATCCATAGAACATTATCATCTTAGCGATAGAACATTTTAACAAAAATAATAAGGAAATTAAGCTTCAGTAAAATAACCTGCACCTTTTTTAGGTTTTGGCTTTGGAGCAGCTGGAATATTGACGACAGGTGGTGGTACTTCTGGGGCACCAGATGGAACATCATTCTGTGAATAGAAATTGTTACTTGTACAAGATCATGACAAAGTGTGGTGAGGGCTTTTCCCGAGACATTGTTAGATTATTCAAACTATTTTATCAATTTTAGTTTATTCAACCTATTTATGACTTTTATTTGATATTTCACGACAAAAATTTGTTTTACGAAAAAAAAAAAAAAATTAAAAAGGTATATTAGGCCTCTAGATTCTACTTTTTTTACACTCAGTCAATGAACACAACAATTTGAACAATGCAATGACACCTTTTGAATATACCTCGGAAACAAGGAAAAAAATCAAACCATATTGGAAAATTTATATATTATTCTTGTGATAAGTCTGCTAAATTTACCTCAACTGGGCCTGTATTCTTTTCTTCAATAGGTGCACTAACTATTTCATCGTCTTTGGGATCCATTTTCAAGATTTTGTTTGAGATAGTTACGTGGAGTTGAAATTAAATGCACCTCGATCCCGATATGTAAAATAGATATTTTAAAATATGGATTATCATCTAGCTTATGGTTCTGAAATTTGGATTGCAGACTACAAATGTGATTTATTATCCTCAGATCATTTCCCATATGAAAAATACAACTCCAGATATGTAAAGACATTCTAGGTGTTCATAGAAAATCATCTAATAATGTTGTTCTATATGAGTTGGGACAATTCCCACTACTTTATTTGTGTTATGAAAATATTTTTGAATTTTATTCAAGATTGAAAAATTTAGAGTCACAGAATGAGAGAAATTTTTACTCTACAACAGAAATTGTCTTTATCCTCATTGGACAGATCACATACTATATATGAACAAAATCTGTGAACAGTTAAAGAACATTTCTAAATCAGATTCTGGAAAATTAACTTTTTATAGTCATACAATAAATTTAAATGAATATAAATTACAGAACTACCTACAGTTACCATTGACGAATTCTGAAAGAACAACCCTAACAAAAACAAAGAATTAGTGCTTACATACTACATATTGAAATGGGGAGATACTCAAAGCTACCTATTCCTAGAGAAAAACGTGTATGTCATTCTTGTAAACTTTTTATTGAAAATGAAAAAAACATTTTGTACTTTATTGTCCTAGTTATGATCAGTATAGATTACAATATTGTGATATATTTAATGTTCAATGTTACATGAAGGAAAACCCTGTTATTGACATTATCAACCCTCCAAGTATTAAAATTACTAGAAGAGTATGTAACTTTCTGAAAGAGTGCTTTGATATTAGAAAAGAACAACTTACTAGATGGTATGTCAAATAAATGAATTGAATTGAAAAAAAGGTACCTATTGAGATTTTTAAAGAATATGACATATAAATAATCAAATCTCATAAAAGGAATAGACTTAGAACTTTTCAAAATATTTAATTTTCTGGAGAAAAAAAATGTTCGTATTTTGACATAGTCTTATACATATTATGGCCTTTTTGTGTTTAAGGGGGACCGATCCTCTGATAAGACAGATAACTTTCAAAGTAAAAAAAAATCCTAATATTACGCATAGTTTATTTTACCAGAGTTGAATAGTTGAGACCTTTGAGTAGTCAAATTCGATCAAACCTGACACGTGATGGAAACATTAATCTATTTTCTTTTGCCTTATTTTTTCAAATTGTTTTATTATATTTTACAAAAAAAAAAAAAAAAACAAAACAAAACAAAAAACAAAAAACAAAAAAAATTAAAAAAACAAAAAACAAAAAAAAGTATAATCCATTATTAGAACTTTACAAATTGAATAGTTGTATCTTTTAATTGACAATTTTGAAATGATTTAATGTATTACTTTAGAGGATCTAGAGGGGGTGGGGTGGGGGGTCCGGATACCCTGGAATTTACAGTGTTATTACATGTATATATAAGTATATACTGAAACAAATATAAAAAAGGAGTTTGGAAACACCCCCACCCTCCCTTCAGAAAACGTGGACCCCACCACCATCACAACGAAATATGTTTATTTTTACGTTTGGGAAAGGAATTTAGGATTTTTTTTTTTTATTTTGGGGCTTGTCAAGAAATTTCTGGATTGGATTTTTTTTTACTGGGGGGGGGGGGGGGGGCTGGAAAAAATTTCTAGATCCGCGCCTGTATTAAGTATCATGTGTAGAATTTTTATTAGCATTACAAAAAATATCTATTTATAAGAGAGATAACTCTTGTTAATGGACATATTATTTTCTTACAAGCACATAAAACATGGTGATATTCTGCCTTAGGAAGCAGCGCTTTATTATGTTTCCTAATATGAATTTAATAGGTATGACACTAAATTTTATTTTTATATACATCTAATATTTTAAATTTTATGTTGTGATAATAAATTATTACTTTTCTATTCTCTGTGTTGAAATTTTTTCATATCATTGTCTGAGATAAAAAAAAAATATGAAAAAAAATAAGCAGCGCTTCATACCTCAAACTATTTTTCATTTAAATCTAATTCTATAGCTCTTAATGAAAATTAATGTTGGGAAGTAAAAAAAAAAAGTGAAATTTAGAACAGAGGGTCATTATTCCTTAATTTGCTTTTGTATTTAGTTGTTTTTTTTTAATTGTTGTTGTGGGTTTTGTTTTGTTTTTTTGTTTGTTTGTTTTTTTTTTTGGGGGGGGGGGGGGGGTTGGGTTGTTTGTTTGATTTTGTTTTTGTTTCTTTTAGGGAGGTGTTTATATTTTGTTTGTTTTGTAGTGTTTGTTTGTGTTTTGACTTTTATATTTGCTGCAAATATCGATAAAATTTATAAGTATAGTGGCGCCTGTGATCTCATAAATCACACGATACATTCATTGCTACACAATGACCCTTTTAATCATTTCTTTTCTTTTAAAAGTCACATGAAAAATCACGAGTTACCGGTATTAAATTTGATCCAAATTCAGAAGCTTACTAAACAATTTCTTTCAAACTTTTACTATCTAAAGTAAAACTTGGCGTACATAAAGTGGGGAGGGGGGGGGGGTTGGTTGGTTGGTTGTATCTATATTTAAGAGTTTAGGAGTAAAAATGTTTGTTTGTTTGGTTTTTTTTTTTAATGAAAGCATACATAGCTAAATTGATAAATCAAATGTGATGTAAGAAAAACTACGATTTAGGTTTGATAAAAAATAATTTTGTCAAGAAAATTACCAATATACGAGTTTGACGAAACTCTTGAACAACTCCAACCTGGCTATAACTTTTGAACAGTTGGTGCTAGGGCTTTCATATATTTCACATGTGTATATTCCTTGTGATAAGACCTTTCTCTTGGTACCAACTTTTTTAACCGTATTTTCTTGACCTTACATTTGAAAACTTTGGCTATAAGCTACAATAAGGGGGCATCAGAAACACATCTTGTTTAGCATTGTTTTGCTTCTGTAACCTATTAGATAGGTAAACTGTATTTTAATTAGTTCATTTTTCTTCCTTTTTCTAATGAGATATGATATCTTAAGCACAATATTCAAAATCACTATATAACCTTTCCAAAGAAGGGTGAATATATTTGTCTGAAAAATTTTTTTCTATCACAATAAACATGAACGTTAATTTGGACTCATTCCCTTTTAAACGAATATTTGTAATTTTCTCCCCCATAGTTTTTATTTTTTTTAATATTTTTTTTTTACTTTGCATAACATAATCGTATACTATAGTGTGTTATACAAGATCTTCTGATTAGTAATACGTACTGAAAACGCTGGATAAGAAAAAAAAAAACAGCAACAAGCAATAAAAAAACACAAATAATCAAATAGACAAACCACACACACATAAAAAGGAAAGAAAAGGTCTTTTAATTTCAAAAGTAATTAAAACATAAGTTAAAAAAATCTACTATTAATTAAATAAGTATTTATATTTTCACCACTTGCGGATCTATATTTCGGTTCGCTGGCACTTTCCCCTAGTGCAACCGAATGTCATAAAGTTTTTACAAGGCAAATCTTTTAATCCTATTTAAAGCTCCATATTCTATTAAGCGTCTTACAAAATCTCCCAAAAGAGGCAAACGTGCTACTGAACATATCTAAATTTTATATACCTCTGCGTAGCCATTTTAATAATTGCAAACATGGAATTAAATGTCCCAGTGCTCCGTGGTTTTTGGGGGTTTACATGGCACTAGCCTCTATAGAATTGTTGAATAGGTAGGTATTGCTAATTGAAAGCTGAGTGTGTTTGATCACGATTTTCAACTCGCCATTGGTTCTGTGTTGTATATTGCGTTCCCTGGTTGACCACTCACGGTTCCACGGACATTGGTCTGCGTTCAGAAAAAAAACCTCGTGGGATTATTACCGTGTAATATAATAATCACTAATTACTGCGTGACATGGAATTAAATCATTATTAGGTGAAATAAACAAATACCGTGAACTGTTTTTTCATGTACGGGTGGATACAGTGATTTTATGCGTTGGATTTTCGATATAAAGGAAGAAAAACAAAACAACAAAAATGGACAACATTCATCCCGAATTATATGTGCTTTGATATAAATGGATGGATACATCAGGGGAAGGAAAAGGAAGAAATGTGTGTTAATGGACAGAAAATATGGGCTTGACCGAAAATGGATATTTCTTAAGTCTTTCGCTTTTCCCAGTCTTAGTACATGCAGGTACTTTTTGTTTTTACTTATAATCGAGTGATCAGTTTTTTTTTTTTTTTGATTTAAGAATTCTTTTCTCTTCTTGAAATTAAAACGAAGCTTACTAATATTCAATCTAACTTTTATTATTTTCTGTTCTTTTGTATACAAATGTATTTACCGTGATTTTGATCTTAGTTTTCCTATTGGGTCTTTCACTAAACTTTAATTCCCATGAATGTATGTTGACGATAATTATTCGAGTGTGAAACCAAAAATAGGGATGTATTTGATTTATTAACTTGTTCTGCAGTGATTATACGACGCCAAACAAATCATGGGTGTTCAAGTGACCTTAATCACTTCGAAATCAAAATACCTTTCACAAACATAACAAAGTTAGCAATGATTTTGAAATTATACAAACACTCGCTTTGGGTTAAAATGGTTTAGAATAGAAATTTTAATGTGTACAAGTTTTGTGATATACGTATTTGCTGAAATCATTTGTGGATAATCCAACGGGTTCTTGCAAGAAATATATATACTGAAAATTAATCCGATAATACATTTTACATGGTGAAGTCATGAAAGTCATAAAGAAATCATATAAAAAAGACAAAAAAGAAGCTTGTTTCAGGAATACGATGTTAACAATGTCTTCAATGTCGTCTGCTTTTTATTTTGAATGTTAACTCTTTCAAAATTCAAAATCATTGCAATTTTCCAGGAATAATCCTCTTAAATTTGAAGCAACAGTATTTAACTTGACATTTCTATTCACGTGGAAACCTGATTGGGGTGTTCATGTTTGACGGTGATTTACAAATTAGTGATCAATTAAAACCCATTCAGCTGGATAAATACTAATAAACAATAACCGAGGAGCCAGTCCGTTGTCGAAATCACAATTACATACGTAATTTTATTTGTAAGTCAAGTGATTTAATTGACTAGTTACGCCTTAATCTTCTGACACATATGCTGTTTGTATTGACGAGTTTATTTGTTCGATTCAATCATGGCAAAAAAAAACTCGCGGACTAGGAATCCGTACGATTGGCTCATGTATATGTTTGTCAGCAATACACAATTTCACTTGCAAATGTTTTCCCTTATTAAGCCTTTATGTAAACAGGGCCATATAAGATCTCCCAAGATTTGTGGTTGGATATGATTTTTATCCAACAAGTTGTGTGTGTGTGTTTGTGTGTGTGTTTGTTTCTCCCCAAGTCTTGGAGAGTTTAACAGATTGACACTGTTTTTGTACATGAAATTTTCACATTATTTTACTTCATAACGGTTACGCAAAAACCATGTGGTGTGTGAAAAAACTGAGTGATATCCACGGGATAAAGGGGTAAACATATGATAAAAATAAATTATTTCAAGGTTTAAAACTGTAGTACTCAAGAATTTGCTATAAATCAGTCACAAATGTAAATATAAGTAATAAGGTATCATTAAATTTTTAAACATTTCTCAGGATGTAAATTATACGGGTTAGTCTACCATAGAACCCTTATGGGATTTCATCACATGACCGACCAGTATTAAATAAATTAAAAAAAAAAGATTCATTATTTCTTAATTAACAAAAAGGAAGTGAAATCAAACCTAAATTAAACAACGAATATTATCTTAGTGGAGATATATACAGCATTTGAATAGAGCATATTTTATTGACAAAGTCAAAAGGATAAGACACAAGCTCTACAACTATACAGTAGTATCTAATATATCATTTAATTTTGAAAGAAAAATTCATTTATAATAAAAGAAAATAATCTCAGTCAGCGAATAATGTAGATTTATTAAAAAGAAATTAACTAAGGTGTCCTTTTTCTGAAATTTTCAATAATGTTTTTCGATCAACTAATGAGATCAAGCCTCGAACCCAATTCCTACGTTCAAATAAAACTCGCAAAATCAAAATGTACTGGCAAGGTGTGTGTGTATTGGGGGGGGGGGGGGGAGGGGGGTAAATTTCATTGTACAGATAGTAAAGTTTTAGTGATTGTATAAACTATTCCGTAGCCTTGAATCAAAAGTATTCGTCTTAGGGTGTTTAATTGGCTAAATTTCTGATTGATAACATCATGAGAAGTGTCTTTTATAAATTCACAAATTTCAAGTGCCAATGAGTACATGACGAATGAGTGAAAAACCGAAGTATAAAGTCGCGTTTATATAGTAATTCCCAATCATCCAAGTTCCTGTATTGCAAAGAATTTTAACCTTGTTAAATAATTTAAAAAAAATGCTAAATTCAAAAGGGGGAGTTTTTGTACTATTGAATACTCACATAGTTTTTGTCTAGAAAGTAGATTATTCAATTGATTAAAAAAAATATCGAGAAAAAAAAAAACCTTTCTTAATGTAGTATAGCCTTCTTAGATACAAATGCACCCAAAAAAAACTGACCTTGTACTTTAATGAAAAGTGACCCCAAAATCTAGCTAGCAGAAAGGATTAATTTAATAATTTCTTCATTGTGTGTTGTTAGAATTTAAAAGGATTCTTTACATTGGCGATAAATTGGTTCAAACCGGACAATAAGTGGATAGAAATATATAGAAGTCCTCTAACAAACTGGAACATTTCCTTCCAAACCAATACATTTGTGTATTAGATTTTTTAGACTTTAAACACTTGAAAAGAGATATTCAGAAATACTGTCGTGGTCAGTGCTATATAATGTGTTACTTTCTGAACTTGACTTTCATGTTAATACGCCCAACTATTTATTTTTATGCAAACACTCAATGAAAATTTGGTTTTATTTTTGTGATCATTTCAAAAGTTATACAGAATTGAAATTGTTGACTTAAGTCTGTTCTCAGTCAAGATGTTTTTTGGGCCATGATAAAATTCAGTTGTGATCAGTGTTCCACAAATGATTCTTCACAATTAAGACAACAAGATTTAGACAACACTAAATAGTGCTATCTATTCCTACTGGGAGAAGTCATTCTGGTTTTATCTCTCTGTAGTTTTCACTGTCACAAAATAGTGTCCAGGCTATATCACCCAAATCCCAGATTTGAGTGGATTCAAACCTTACTATATTGTTGCCCAGAACCAAAATTGATCTCAACTCAAGGCCCTACTTCAAACTTCAAGGTCCGCTATGGTATAACTCTGATACTTTTGATTTGAATGAATTTTTGTTTGTGTGAAATGTAAGTGTATGGGTATGTCATGTCTCAACTCAAAGTCATATTCTACAGGTCAAAGTCACTGGAAAAGTGATATAGTGTCAAGGACATAATTCTGACCCTTAAGAATTCTAACTTAAGCATCTTGTTGTTTATGACCTAAAGGTGTTTCTTGACCTTGATTCAGGATCACAATTAAAGGTCAAGGTCATATATCAATGATCAAGTTCCTATTGTAATGTCCAAGGGGCATTAGTGGGGGAATGGGAAAAACATATAACTTTATCTAGCTAATTGATTATTATGATTTAGAGAGTGTCTTGCGGTGCTGTAGTGCCAAGGACATATTCTCAGTAACTTTGATTTAGATGGATTGTGAATATCTGCCAAACGTTAGAGTGTGTGTGGGTTCAAATTTAGAAGCTTTTCAGACTGGAAAGCAGTAATAGTCCTATTTTTGGATGGTGATGCTGTCCGTTGCCTTGGTAGACACATTATTAAGACACAAAGGCGCTCAACTGCAATATTCCGATACACTGTAACTATTAGTAAGTCAATTTGGTCAATGCGATTTGCCATTGCAAAATGGGTTTCCTTCGATATAATTATTTTAATCTCAAGGAAAATGCAATGATAATCCTCTTATTTTACTTGCAGAACATTTACAGATTAAAACAGAACTACAGATTTGTATTAACAATTAACAAAAGAAATCTGTAGTTTTATTTCTTTAATGATTTGTTACAAAAGTTATGATTTGAAATATAGCCACAATCAGAAAGCGCTTTTTAATACTTTACATAACTTTTTAAAATCCGTCCACGAGTAACCTTTGTTTTTTGCGATTTTTTTTTTTTTTTTTTTTTTTTTTTTTTTTTACAGTTTTATAAACATCTGATATGGGGTAGTTTTGAATAATATCCATTTGTATGACTATGTGCGTTAACAAAAAAAAAAAAAAAAAAAAAAAAAAAAAAAAAATTCAGTCATATCTTTGCATTAATTATGTACAAGTACTAAAAAGACACCAAGGAATCGCATTTATTGGAGGACGATTTTACCACATACTTTTCCTTCTTGTAAAATCATATAAAATTTCATATATGTCATTTGGTTTTTGCTTTATTTTGACTTTTAAATTTCTTTTTTTTTTAAATTTCATATGTCTTTTTCCCCTATTCGTTTGTTTTGTTTATCTGCCCGTCTTTTTTGTTTGTTTCTTTTTATTTGGTTTGGGTTGGTTTCTTTGACATTGATATTCAAAATGAAATTAAAAATCACCATATCATGTATCAAACTAATTAATAACTAACTAATGAGTTAATTTTCATAAAGTGTACATATATATGTATACAACAGGAAATCGGCACACAAAGACCAAATGATAACATAACTAAAATATCTTTAGTCAATATCAACCTTTTGTTATATAGCCATCATATATCCATAGGCTATATAACGCTGATTGTGTTTATTGATTTACATATAGTTTTTTTTTTCTGTGTTTTATAAGTAGGGCAAAGTGGTTTATTTTATTTATATGTTGTTCAAGGTAAATTTATTCATGGATGTTTTAAAATAATTGGCAATATTGTGTGCAAAAACACCAGATGAAAGAGTCGGTACGTTAAAATATACCTGTAACCTGGAAGGTATCTGCATAATACATCTCATACCGACTCATCAGGCTCCAAAATCAATTCGTTATCAAGCTGATTTGCACTCCAGTTCAAAAGTATACGTATTCTGTGTCAATTATTATGGCTGTCCTTGATCACTGTAATTTAATTAGTCGTGGTGTCATGCTGGCAGACATTTAATTCTTTTTGTTCTAATTAGGCGAAAAGTTCATTTATTAGGACGTCAAATTTCGGACAAAGAATAAAGTTTTACAGAGAGAGAGAGAGAGTTTGTTTGTCTTTCAGTAATTCAATTTGAACATATAAGCTAAAATGTGCTCTTTTTCATTTCAGAAGATAACACTTCAAGTGCTGATTACCCTAAAATCTTGACACCTATAATCGTCTCTTTCGGTGCACTTATCCTCGCATTTACCGTCGCTAAACTCGTTGACTGCTGTTGTAAGAAAACGCTCGAGAGAAATGAAAACCTGGAGTCGCTGGATGACAATACTAAGAAGATTTTACGAGCCAGATTGATTGTGATTCAAATGAAGAGGAAGGAAATGGCAAAGGTAGCCCCAACATTGGGATTCTTAAAGCGTTGGTCAACACGGTCTAAAGTATCAAAGAATCTTCAAATCGAGGCAACTCAAAAGGGTTCGAATAAACAAACTGTGATAACTGTAGAAGAAGCAAGCGAAAAGGAAAAAAAGAACAATGCTGCTTTAGGTGGTTTTTTAAAGCAAAACAAAGTCTCAAATGGAATACCAAATTTAACCAATAAGAACCAAAAACAACATAATGTGTATAAACAGAACAAATCTGATTCCTTAAAGGGGAGCAAATCTGAAACGCCAACACCCACTTCTGGAAATGATTCTGCGCGCTCACAAGACAAAGTGGATCTAGTCATACAAAGTTATCCGAGTACTCCTACACCCACTTCCGGAAATAATTCTTCGCTTTCGCAAGTTTCATCACCTAAATCAGTGCCTTCGTCAGAACTTTCGAATCAAACACCAGGGATTTCAAAATCAGATTCTGACCCGAGAAGGCCCTCAGGCAAAAGCGTAACTTTTAATGAAAATGTTGAAGTAAAAACAGAGGATGAAATAGAAAACAAACTTGATTCTGTGAAAGTAGTAAATGAAACTCCAACTACAGACTCTAACAAACCGTCCAACCTGAAAAAGCCATCTTGAAGGGGAAAACATCTTAAAGGCTGACGTCTCTTCAGATTTTCGTTCTGGACAGCATTTACATTGGACGGATTATCAATTGCATTTTGAGGGAAGCAATGATAGTTAAAGTTGTGAATGAAATGAGTTCTATAAGTGCCTTAACTTGGATTTGTCTTTCAAGACAAAATAGTTGTGAAATGTCAATATGATATGACCCTCTTATAAAACATATTGGGGTACATTACCTATCTTTTTTTCAATGTGCTTGCATTTACTCCTTTGTTTTATAAGTGTTTTTTTGACATCATGCTAACATACAACCGTATGTATCCTGTGGGATATTTTCTGTTCCCTGATGGATTATATTGAAATTAACCTCTTTCCTACGGGGTGCATTTTTTTACTGTGAAAAAAAAAAAGATTTTGAAATTGAAAAGATGTATTATTTCATGTTTATAACTAATTGTGCCTTGTTTATACATTCACTGAACACAATGTTTGTTGGCCACTGGGCAAATTGACTGTATTAGGGCATGTGTATAAAGAATTTCCACAGAAAAACCGTCCACCCATCCTGATAACGTCACCATGTTAGATGATACTTCAAGAAATTTTGTTGACATAAAACGATTGTTTTCTGTAAATTTCGAAGGTTTGCGATTTTAAATCTGGAGGCTTCTGAGAGAACAATCAAATGGTAATTATTTCTTATGGAAATATTTCGAAATAATTCCTGGATTATTTTTTAATCCCATGGAGTTATGGAGCATACACTGTAAAAAATGTGTTTACAATTCAAACACTTTTCTAAACACTTTGTTGTCACCTCCTTTTTTATATGTTTAATTCCTAAACATGTAAAATTTCTAAACATGTCTTAGAGAGTGTTTAGAATTTAAACACTTGTGCGCTTAGAAATTAAACATATCTAAACACATAAACACAAGCGTTTAAATTCTAAACACATAACAGCAGAAATGTTTAATGTCTAAACACATCATAAGTATAATTTGTACCTGCAGAAAAACAAAACACTCTCGTAAATTTAGGCACAAAAAGTATATGTTTTTTCAATGCGCATAATTGTCAAAATTTTCAAAATATGTAACCGATATTAATTATTTTCCATCAAGCCACTGAACGTTGGGATATGTATTTAATTATACAATACAATGGACACTGTGCGATGTATATGTACTTAATTTACACAAATAATATAGGAGATAGAACTGAATAGATTTGATTAGTCTCAACAATTCAATCAGAATGACACATCATTTATAACGTACACATAGTTAACAAACTTTTAATCTTCAAATTTATTTAGAAAAAAAAATATTAAGCTGACAATTTAATATCAAAACTTCATTGAATATTTCTAAAAGGCTTTATTCAAGAATTTTTAAATTAAAAATACAAATTGTATATTTATATATATATTTATTATAAACATTTATAATTTGAATCGGCTGCAGAGTTTTCCTCATGTCAATCACAAAAATATCAAATTTTATTAACTTTCAGCATGTCCCAAAGCACCACATATTATAATCTATATCCCATCAATAACTGCCAGAAAGTAACCCATTCCGAATGCACGAGGATAATTGTAAACACTGTCGAATTAACTCGGTAGTCTTCACAAAATGAAGTTTCAAAGTGTTGATTATGGAACAACAAAATTGCACTTGAAGATGAAACCAGGTACTCTGATACGTGTATTCGATCTGGACTACAGTACCTGTAGGAAAGAAAGCCAGATTGTAATAAAAGTACACTATCACTGATATTTTACATTACTTAGAAAAACAAAAATGTTCAATTTTTAGTGAAACTATACTGATATAAATATAGATGTTTTTAAGGACATTCAATATTACATGTATTTCCTCTCCTGCAAGTCTATGAACGAATTCAAGATATCCCAAGTCAACTTTATTTACGTTGCTCATCGTGGTTAATTAATGCAAAGGAAAAAAAACAAACCTTTAATGTATTGCAGTAATAAGATGCCCTTTCACGTATTTCACTATTTCGTCATGGTTATCCCTTGTCATAACTCTCATTGATACATCACCTTAGCTTGTTGTGTTTTCTTTGTTTAGATAGCCGCTCAAATTAACGTTCAAATATATGTGTCATTTCCGGGAAGATAACTCTGCACTTTACAGTAAAACGTGTTTAATTTCTAAACGCGTTTAGAATTAAAACATGTTAAGACATAAGTGTTTAGTTGTTAAACACAATGCTATACACGTTTAGATCTAAACATGTAATAGAAGTGTTAATTTCCTAAACACAATTTTTACAGTGTAACTGACACAATCATCTTAAAAACTGTTGGAAAAAAGGATTATCAAAAAGATCAATGGTTGATGAGTTTTGAAATTGCAGTTAACAATAATCTGTGTCTGGAATCTCTTTAACAGAAGCATTCCAATTACTTTAATAGAATTACTGAATTTTTTAATTTTAATTTTTTTATTGGTTAAATATATGTATTCCGTCCTAGTGTCTAACGTTGTTTTCATAATTTTATGTTACCAATGTTTTGCCGATTATTACGTTGATAATAAAAATACAATGATATAGCAATGAAATAGTTCTTTATGCCTTGTTAGAAAGAATAGGCAACTCGAGAAATAATGCCGAATGATATAAATTGAATTCATATTTTATCAATTTTTCCCCGGGCTTGTTGACTTCAAAATTCTTTTTGAAGTACATGATTGTATATCTTATTAAATGAATATACAATCAGCCATGTAAACTCGTCAGGGAGAATAGGCCTATTGAACAGTTGAAACATTCGTTACCACCAAGAATAGTATTTCAGTAGATACATACATTTACAAGGACTAAATGAAATAATTTCGCCGATATGAGGAACCTAGGCGAGTTACTCATCTTTTCACTTGTTTCAGATGTTGTAAAAGAGGCGCAAGATAGATTGTAGTTCGATTTTTAACACATGTAATTGCTTTTACTAGCAAAGTGCACGTGTTAAATATAGACATAGCCCCCTTTTGTCGAAGATGTATAGATAAAAGGGAAGGTATAGAAATTTTAAAGATATAGCATGTGTTTATTCCTTTCATGTTTTAACTCTAGCTTTTCTTCTATAATTTCGCTCGGTTAATAGCACGGAGATTACAGAAGGTTCACTAAATAAAAGGTACTTCAGATGATGTCGCTAAAATAAGTTCTTACTATTTGATTAATTGTATTTCCCTCAGAGGAAATTGTTTGAAAAAAAGTTTGTTTTACTGATCAACTGTTAAAATTTGGGATTACATTAAATATTTTAATTACTTAAAATTAAACAACTTTCCATGCCACATAAGATTAAAAGTTTAATGGCTTCGATCTGAATACGAGTCATTGTCGTAGAGTTATTCAGTAACTGAGTATTCCTTGATAATCCCAAAATTTTTGTTTATAGCACATTTTATTAAAAAAAAAGCAATATTGGCTATTATTATTATTTTTTTTTATAAATAAAATTGATTCTTTAAAGAACAAGGCGAGCGAAATGCCTAGAGTGCGACAAACATGAAGGTGAAAAACTAATCTCAATTATAACAAAATTTTCTCTGATATTTCATCTAACATTAAAGTTTACTTTATGTAAAAATTTCCACAATTTGCTAAAAGATTGAAATTACTTGCCTATAAAATAGCACACAAGCACTAAAGAGTGCAAAAGGATCATCTTTTTACACTATAACAATTTTTAACAATATGTCGATATGAGTGGGTCTTCGCTCCATTTTTTTTTTTTTTTTTGTTTTGAAAGTTTGAGCAAAAATATACATTGAATAAAATAAAATTAAAATAAACATGGAACAAAGACCCACTATACCTTAAAAATACACTTTTATGACACAGCATTCGCATTTTTCCGAGAAATACTTGAAGTCCATTTAGTCAAGGGTCATATCACAAACGTGATTTAATCAGCGATATAATCTTAAAGGAAAATGATACTCAGGAATTTTATTGCTAGGGTTCGAACACCACCAATACCACATAATTTTTTTTTTGAATAACAGAATAATCTTTGCCGATAAATGTTTTCCTCAGGTATTCTGCACGCCTTGTTCACCCATTTCCCTTGCAAGCTTCAGCATAGACTATCGAAATCACATGGCATAATCACGCCAAGAATTTTCGGTCCACTCTTTTTAGCAACAAGATGCCTAAAGTGTAATAGCTTTGATTTCTTCTCTTTCCTAAGAAGCCCGTTTCTAAGTGATGTTTGTTGCATGCATTTCTTTCTAATCGTAGACTCAATATCCAAACGTATTTAAAAAAAAATATTTCATTTATTTTACAGATACTCTTTATTTTAATTTAAATTTTTTCAATACTTCACATGATGCTTTTGAATTGTCAAATAAACTTATGAAGATGTTCACGTAGAGTCACATTTACAGATAAATCTAAATTCAATATTTTGATAAAGGAAGACATACTTTTATCATCTACCATGTAAGTAAGGTTGTGTGCTGCAGATGACATGAGTGAAAAGTCTTGAATGCAGGTAGGAGGATTGATATTTCTTGTTTTATGAAGAATTTCAATATTTGATGTACAGTTAATTTGTTCTGGACAGAATCAGACCATTTCGGAGCAAAATGGCTTTCAAACGGAAGCCAGTTAATATTGTGACGATGTAGAGAACTACCTTAAAGTAGCTACTATATTGCCACTGCTTAACGAGTGAATACATTTCCATTAGTGTTCATTTCGGAATTGCTTTGATTGATTTTCAGAGGGGATGGGAGTGGGGTAATCTGGGTTTGTGTAAATAAGCTTCTCTACCTCCCTCCATAGATTCTGGGTGTTATACTCACAAATCAGAATTTCCTTTATTTCACCAAAAATATTACTCAACTGAGATTAAAAAAACATAAAACATCAACAAAACAAAGCAAACTTAAGCAAAGCAAAAGACTCAGTGCATTTCGACAGAGTTGAATTTTTGCGTCATTCTCTGAATGATATCCTATACCCTTGTAACTTCTTTTACCGCCTTCATCTAATCTGACATTTTATCTTTTTCTCTCGATCAATGGCAAATTTTTCATTTTCCTAAACCTCTGTTTGGAGAACACTATATCAGTATTATTTTACTTGAACTGATTTTTTTTCTATTGAGAATAAAACAAGTAAACAGATCTACTCTATGATTTATTAATGAGTACTAGACTTATTATTCTGTTGATTAGCCCATTTCTCTTGCTTTTGGGCAACATAGTTTCATCTATAAGTTTATCTTGTTTCATATTGTACTTCTATAGATCCTTTACAATGTTGTATTATACTCAGGTGACCATTAACGCCCTTGGGCCTCTTGTATAGGAAAAATCAGTAGACGTATTATTATCTTTTCTAAAACATTTGTATCATCACAACTATACAAGTATATTCATACAGAAGAATTGGTATCTATGGTTTGACGCTTTTTAACAAAAGATACACAGAATATTAGTAATAGAGGGTGTTCTTGATGACCCATGCAGCTGTTTAAAATTTTGCTCCTTTTGCCGCCGGAGTCTATAAAGGGGCTCTGAAGCCTATACTACTCGTACTATAGCTGCTAGGGCTCTCTGTCAGAATATATTGAATCACCGCATTTTTTTGTTGTTGTTTATGTTTGATTAAGCGTACTTAGTACAATGAATCCGATGTATGAACTTGTAGGCAGTTCGTTTTGAAGATGTTTAATATTTTCCAAGCTCTTTGGGCATTGCTTTTGCATTTCCTGAACAAGTTTATCAACCGATTCCGCAAAGATTCCGATACGATTTCGTACAATGAGACAACGTTCGAAGAGGCAAACACAGTTCAAACCTCTGAAATATAGAGTATTGCAATATAACTGAAAAAAAGAAGAAAGAATGGGACAGAGAAAGTTAATACAAGCATATATGGGCTTAGACATTTTGAATACAGATATATTATTATGAAATGGTCTTTGTCTACTTTCTTTGATTTGTCTGGCATTAGTTTTTATCTTAAATTGCCAAAAGTTTTGCCTTTTTTTTGCAACTGGACTAATGGCAATTTAACAATCCGTAAGCACTATGGCCACTTCATCTTGCTCGTGAATCACTCCAAATGATGACTGGCCATCTCTCAACTTATCAATTGCATGCTCTCTTTTTCAGGTGCACGTCCAAATGCACGTGTGTGTTTACATATCACTTTATGATCTAGTAGCTCGATCTTCATTAGTTTGTAAACAGACTCTTAACCTTATCGAAGTTTATCACTTAACCATCTAAATGATTGATGGAAAGCTAACTGGCGTATTTTTCTAAGTAACTTGTAAAATTAACTAAAATCATTTCTAGGAGACCTTTATTCTGAAAATGAATTAAAGTAGCAGTAAAGATGTATAGAGCGAAAGTACATTCTTTTTCAGGTTAAATTGCTTGATCTTGCAGCGAGAGATGTCAATTTCCCTAAGCATAAATTATGCTAGATGAATACTCTCAATTTCATAGAAGATTAATTTCATGCTGTGCGACCACACACAGGAAATCGAAGGATTTCTGTTGGTTCAATGCAAAGTAGCTATGAGTTCAATACAGATCCTTCAAATTGATGTCTCGCCACTTTGATTTTTACGAAAGCCGGATAAGCTCATTTTTGACAAGATTAAAAAAAAAATAACTCGTTATAACGAGATAGTTATCTCGTTATAACGAGTTAGTATCTCGTTATAACGAGTTAGCTATCTCGTTATAACGAGTTAGTATCTCGTTATAACGAGATAATTATCTCGTTATAACGAGTTAGTTATCTCGTTATAACGAATTAATTATCTCGTTATAACGAGTTAGTATCTCGTTATAACGAGTTAGTTATCTCGTTATAACGAGTTAGTATCTCGTTATAACGAGATAATTATCTCGTTATAACGAGTTAGTTATCTCGTTATAATGAGTTAGTTATCTCGTTATTACGAGAAAATTATCTCGTTATAACGAGTTAGTTATCTCGTTATAACGAGATAGTTTTCTCGTCATTTCGAGATTTAATAGCAATATAGGAATAAAAATGGCTGTAGTTTTTAATGCCGTTGAATTTTTAGCTAGTAAATATCAGTCAAATTCAGCTTGAACAATTGATAAATGGTTGAAAATTTAATATTTGCTCTGGGGTTTACTTATGATTAAATCTTGAACTATCTCGCTGTCAATAATCATATTTTGGAAAAGTATAGCAACTCAAAGGAGAACATATTTACACATTAATTCGTGAACGCCTCCTCAAATTGATGCATTAGGACGCGATATTTTTCTTAAAATGATACTGCCAAACATTCTTGCTTCAAATTTGGCAATTTATTTATTACAACTATTTCTGATGAATGACACTATTTCGACATGTTTTGGACGACTTTTACACTTTCATATATCAATTTCTATACCGCTAAAATTAAATATCAGAGAAACAGTGCAACATATCGTTTATGCAACATATAATATATACGATTACAGTGTGATACATATGTTACTTTTGAGATTCAGAAATGTTTTGAAGAAGGGGGGTGGTGAGACATCAGCAGTTAGATCATAGGCGTAGTAATACCACTTTTGAAAAGGGGGCGGTCAAGAGTATCTTTGTGCCCCTTTCTCCATATTTTCTTTACCTGAGTAAATATCTCCCGAAAATAATGGTGAATACTCGTAGTTGGAATATCAAATCTTTTTTTTCTTTTTGCTTGTCAAATATTTTACTTGGTTTACCCCCCCCCCCCCCTTGAACTTTGGGACTAAGCTTATGCAGATTCTCCACGATGATGAGGAATGATGAAGCAAAAATGATATTACATCCTACTAAGTAATAAGACGTTAGATCTGATCTGCTGATATTGACATTTTATCTCTAATATTCTGTCATGATTCACTGTTTATATTTTTTGCGGGGGGGGGGGGTCCAGGCTGTGGAGATTCTTTGGAGACCTATTTGAGATTCACGTCTATTTGGCGGATCCTGTGTTACCACATAG
Organism: Saccostrea echinata; assembly: GCF_033153115.1. Lineage (NCBI taxonomy): Eukaryota > Metazoa > Mollusca > Bivalvia > Ostreida > Ostreidae > Saccostrea > Saccostrea echinata. The sequence goes on from NW_026889811.1 coordinate 6,884,259, forward strand.
TGACAAAACATCAAACCAGAGTTTAAAAAAGCAAAAAAAAAAAAAAAAAAAGTTTACAGAGTTCACAAAGCCAGTTCACTTTTTTAATCTTTTTACTTAGAATTGATCAACGAATAGGCCTAATGCTACATATGTTCATGTATATTATTAATACAACATTGAAGCAATGTCGTTATTTTTTTTTTCCTCATCACAATATTTATTATGTATACTTTGCAAGCATATAATTTTTATTTCAAAAAGAGATTGATGATTTTTTTTTGGGGGGGGGGGTAATAAATAGAGGATATTCAATGTTTTGTAGTTGATATGGAATTTATTACACGAGTGGGACAGGATTTTTTTTATATTTTCATGAGTGCAAAGCACGAGTGAAAATATCAAATATCAAAAATCCTGTCTCACGATACAATACACATTTCTAGGCATAATTTATGCTTGAAATACACCTTAATTAATGCGTGTCATATTGTATACTTTAGATATTAAACTTTCATTCTATACCCAAAAAGGATCACATGTCAACTGTTTTTACTAATGTTGACCTTCACCTTTTATTGTGGCTTCCGTAGAATAAAGAGCTCCAAAAGTTGTTTTTTTTTTATTCTACAACATTGATAATAACGCAAAAAATACATATTGTACATAATGTACATGAGATTTCATGCCAAATTGGTAAATTAAAATGTTTCTTTCTTTTAATACACAAAAGAAATATACATGTATAAATTATTAAGTGATAAGTACATTATTAGTTCTTGATATTCATCATATTTATTTTGGAGGGGAAGGAGGGATTGATGATAAAAACAACGTGAATTTAGTTTTTTGTCAGACATTGAATTTGATCTTGCCCCTTTAAGACGATAAAATTGAACTGGTATTCCTTGTTAACAGGCAAGGAATTATCAAAATATGATCGTTAAAGCCTAACAAATGGTTTCATATCCACATGATTTAATTGGAATATATAAAATAATGGGATTATTCCTACGCATTTTTAATTGCGACAAATATTACGCAAAAATTATCATGAATTTAACAAAGTCAAGACAGCTTGAACGGGGCAGTTAAATCAGCCAGAGTATATCATTTTTTCTGATCTCCTTGTACAAGTTGACAAAATTTTGACTTTATATACATTCCATTTGAAGATGTCACTAATTCTATTTTTGCAATTTTAAGGTATAACACAACAACATGAAGCGGTCACAAGTTTACGTATATTTGTCTTTGGTCTTTCCAATAAACAATACTAATCAAAGGAATAACACAAAAAACTAGTATGCTGTTGTTCCATAAAATCTTTATCATGCACACTTCAAACAAATCTGATCGACTCGCTTCTGTATATTTCCTATAAATAATGGTCTATTCTTTACTTAGATATATCAACCCTTTAGATCAATTTTTATCTCGTTATAACGAGATAATTATCCCGTTATAACGAGATAACTAACTCGTTAAAACGAGATAACTAACTCATTATAACGAGATAACTAACTCGTTATAACGAGTTAACTAACTCGTTATAACGAGATAATTAACTCGTTATAACGAGATACTAACTCGTTATTACGAGATACTAACTCGTTATTACGAGATAATTATCTCGTTATAACGAGTTAAATATTATTTTTGTCTTGTCAAAAATGAGCCTATCCGGCTTTCGTAGATTTTAACCCTTCACATTTAGAATCCATTTTCATATATTTATTTATTATTTGCGATTTTGTGTTATATTGTAAATGTGTGTATTTACAGGAACATTTATAAACGTATGTCCCTGGTATTTATCAGATAGAAATACTCAAAACATATTTTTTTTTTAACTGGGTCGATCTTTACTGAACAACCTGATTGGATGGGGATAAAATATCAAAATTGCGGGTCAAAATTTGTCATTATTTACATATATTGGATTTATTTCTTATTCAGTTAACAAGTCAACTACTACTACCATTTCTTTGGACAAGCACTTGTTTCTATAATATTTTTTTTAAACCCATAGTATAAAGATAACACAAGGGTATCTAACTCCGAATTACATGGAGAACCCCCTCTCCAGAATTCCAGTCATTTACACTTTCAGAAAATGCAATTACCATTCTCTTCTACAATAATTTATCTACGCAAGGTTCACATATGGCATGCTTGTCTTTATTTTCTTTTATCTCCGTAAACAGCTATAGCGTCAAAACTCTGCTCGCCGACTTGAAAATTCGTCTCTCGTAATTTAAATGTACTTACTATATAATCTCGGACAGAGAGCAAAATTTAAAAAATAATTGGTTTAAAAATTCAATTCTAATGTTTGAATATTGCAGTGAATAAATAAATTTGCTTATGTTTCATTTCTTATATTATAAAAAAAAAAAAAAACCATCACGATATTTTCCCTGTAATTTCAGAGACAGATTTTGAGCCAATCAAATTCTAGGAACATATTCCGCCAGAGATTAGTACATATAGCACTTTTGACGCTATTTACGGAGATTATATTAAAAAAATAATAATAAAGACAAGTATGCCATATATTGTTGTGTAGATATAAAATTATCGTAGAAGAGAATGGAAATAAACAGTTTGCCAATGCATTGTTCTAAGATAGTGTAAATGTATACAATTCAGGGGAAGAGGTACTCCATGTAATAGATACCTTGTGTTATTATTATACTATGGTTTGAAAAAAAATATTACAGAAACAAGTGTCTGTCCTTTGGACTAAATGCCCTCTCTTCACCAATTAATAATTTAATACATAAAAAACAGAAAAGATCATACAGTACATTGACTTTTCTTCGCTTTATGAGTTATCAACAAGAAAACAAAGGCGATCGGCTATCGCCTGTGTTGAGAATTGACAGTGTCAAGCACCTCTGCCAAATCTTATTTGTACAAGAATTAACGTTTGAGTTCCCCCTTCAAAGTCGGTTGAAACAATGGAACCCGTCATTGGCTGTCTCCGTAAATCCCCGATGAGCTTGAAACTACGAAGACAGCCGAGCGTCTGGTGTTTTAGCAACTTTTAATGAAGTTCAAAACGCTGCACACTAAAGAGTTCTAAATCCGTGGTAGTTTTGAGCAATAAATGTGAACTGCCCTTTATGTAAGATAGAATAAATAGAAATATACAATAAATGACACAATTTGAACTAGAATAAAGTATACTTAATATTAGAATAGTTTAAGATAAAGTAATTGAGAACATTTGAATGTACAGTGCATATTGCAAATGTAAGTAAACGACATTGATTAATGTTCACTGATATTTCATTGTCTTTCGAACATTTTTTGGGGGTAAATAGGCAGGTACCCTATGTTGAAAATGAAATAGATAAACTCAATATGTACATCTTTATATCATACAATTTTCTCAATGTCCATAAAACATTTTCATTAGTGTTTTGAGCTTCCTTTTAAAACTACAATGTGCAGTGTATATTGGTTTTCAAGACTCGGTATTCAGGGCTTTCACACCACATTTTGAATTGGGCCGGGGCCATAAAAATTGGGAAAATAAGAGACCTTTTGAGGAATTTTGGGATAATCACTATACATTAAAAAATCCTTTTATATTAGGTTTCGTGTGATTGTTATCAACTAAGTTTCTTTTTTGAGAATACAGGATAATATGACTAGCAAGAAAATCAACTACATGTACATTATATGTTTTTTTTTAATTTTGTGGGAAACGACTTTTGGGAAAATCAACATATTCAGTGGGGAAAAAAGGTACCTTTATGAATTGGGAATAGGGCCTTTGAATTGCCACAACTATAGAGAATCGACAGCCGTTGTCTCTTCAAGAAGCAAATGAATGAATGAAAATAAGTGAACAGATAAAAAAGAAGAGAGATTAAGAATTTCATAAAATTCAAGAATCCGTTGATAGTAGTGAGAAGATATTAATTACTTATGCGCGCTTTGTTGTATGAAATCTGTTATTGACAAACGGCAGGCCGGTGGCGATAGGGCGATAAATTGTGATAACGCCCCGGGAGTCAGATAAACCCTAAGTGAGCACCTCTGGGGGTCTTAAGATAGCCCAGAAATACTGACAATTTGATTACCCAATTAATCCTCGATGCCGTTACCAGAAGGATGTGAAAGGGATACTTTAGATGCCGAAAAGGACAGTTCGGGTGTTTAAAGACTAGTTAATAGGAAATCGTAAATTGTAAATTTCGACCGAACCTATAAACTTTTCCACGTTCTTCCTTGAGAAAAATATCGCTTTTTAGGTGAATGGAGACTAAAACATGTTTATTTACTGTTTAATCGTCCTTGAACTATATCAATAACTGCTCTGGTCTTTCTTAATTCAAAAGATTTGTTAAAACTGCATTTGGAAATAAAAACATACCGAAAATCAACCATTTCAAAAACTTCCATGCATTCACGTAAGAGTAAAAATGCAACACTATTCAATGTATTAAAAAACGAGTTGAATTTATCGTATTTACTTGTTCGAAGTAAACGTTCCTTCTTTATCTAAAAAAAGAAATTAAGAGCTACTCTTTAGCTGACACTTGAAATAGAGGGGTAAATAAGTATATAAGCCGTCTGTCGTGTTCTTCTGACCATCCCTCCCATCTTCGAATTAATGAGTCAAAAGCCTCAGCTGAGTTTATTTTCATATATAATAAAGTTGTCTTTCTATGAGAATGCTTCCCGTTGAGCGCGAGAATTATCGAGAGCATCCTGTGGATAAAATAGAGTCCGCATGCACTCACCAGGGGGCGTAACTGAACCTCGTCAGTTGAGAAACCTTGGATCACCCCTGCTGCTGGACCATTAATCTTTGTCTGGAACTTAGAGAGGAATGATAGTTGGATTTACAGAGTCATAATATTTGGAACAGTTTTCTGAGGATAAAGTAAGTATTTCACTTATATATGTCATCAATTTTCTTTGAATTTAAATTGTCAAAACAAACATTTTTCGATGTAGAAAATGTTGTTATTTTCGAGACAAAGAAATTTGAGAATTCAGAAATTCGTATCAGCGATCTTGCTGCACTAGTATAACTTCATCGATGTTTGCTTTTGACTTTGATTTAAGTTTAAGGTACGATGATCAAAGCAAAAAAAGAGATTTTGCATCTGTCATTCAAAATAAAGAAAAGAATATATCAATTTTAGTATACAAATATTCTATTAATAAGCATGTTGACCTTAAATCGAATCTACTAAGGACTTTATAATAAGTATATTTTCTTGATAAAATGCGACAACAAAGAGTGCCACCCAGTCTTCAGCACCTTCTCTAGAGAATGCTAGTTTGTATATTCTGTATACCGATGCACGTGCATGGGGTCATAACAACAGATAATTCACGATGCCAGACCCAAGATAATTAGTGCGGGAGTAAACTAATCTGGAACGAATTAACCTATCGCATTTACAATCGGGAAAACCTCTCTAATGGCATGACATAATGCGATGTCCGGTGCATCGGGTGTTGTATTCCATGCATCTTTCTTGTACGAACTCTTCTCTGAGGGGAAGTTAAAAAAGGCCACTCTGAACATCGTAACACAAACCCAGATCTGATTCACCTGATTGCTTTCTTATCTTCTTCCTGGCCACTTATCTGGACATGTAGAAAAACATATCGATGACCATGCTGTTTGTTCTTTTTATTTATATCAGCCATTCTGTTACCAGACCGGCCTTAATCTTCCTTTCCATCTCTTGATTTAAGTCGTTGATTGATTGGAGCGCTGTGTTCCAGCAGGACCAATGGAATACGTCAAATTCCTGCTTTTATTTAACCAGAATCCATTCAAATCGTTTGGCCAAAGAAGCAAGTTTGTAAATTGATTTTGCTTTAAAGCAACCAAAAAAAAAAAAAAAAAAAAAAAAAACAACAACAACAACAACAAAACAAACAAACAAACAAAAGATTGCACAAGCAAATACTTTTACACAAAAACCGGAGATATTTTTTCTATAGTAATAGTACTTTCAACAATCAAAGATTCTTGATGTCCAAAAAATGATATCAGAAAATTCTATGTTGAAAGAAAACGTGGAATTAAGATTTTGCGCCAGATTAATTGAAGTTTACATTTCGTGACTACTCTAAACACTACAAAGTACATTCTGTAAATTTGATAATAGCAAAAGTCTGGCGTCTTTTGTTAATACGATTATGTATTTGTCTTCGTCAATAGATAATTGCAAGCCTTCACTACGCATCCGTTATAATTCTATCTGATAAAGCGTCACTCTTGTACGCAGAAATAAAACTCCCTCCCAAGTTGAGGTGATGCGAGCCTTCCGCCATCGCAGGGGCCCAGGATGTGTCAAAAATTTTATAGAGAAAGTGCACCACACCAAAAATTGATTTTTGGCAAGTACTCTTACACGTGCAAGATTCAGCTTTTATCTCGTTTTAAAACTTGCCAAAGTGTAGGAATTCTCATGAAACAAGTGATCCGTGATCTCATTGTACATTTGAAACCATCCTCCAAATATCAATCTTTGTGAGAAAACGCGCTTCAACATTCTAGAATTGAATTTAAAGCATTTGTAAACTTGTAATTCGTAGAAAACACGAGTATGTGTTCAAGTTATCATGCTCCTAATTACTGAAGCGCACTTTAAAATTGTAATAGAAAAGGCAACACACAGATCCGGAGCAGGGATTTTGAAAGCGGGGATGCCAATGCAACCGTGGGAGGGGGTCTAACTTAATTGACCCCCGCTTTAGCGAAAGCGAGGGGACATTAAATCTCATTCGTCTGTCAGTCTGTCACAAAAACTTTAACTTTGGTAATAACTTTTGAATGAGAAGAGATAGGGCTTTCACATTTCAATGTACATTACCTGTGACAAGACCTTTCTAAATATACTTTGATTTTTGACCCCGTGACCTTGACCTATAAGTTTGGCCTACTTTTAATTTTTAAAAATAATTTTAAATTGGTCATAATTTTGGAATGAGAAAGGATTGGGCTTTCATATCAAACATTAATATTACCTGTGAAAATAACTTTCTAAATGTACTATGACTTTTGTTCCCCTTAAACTTTTGACCTTGAAGTTTGACCCACTTATAAAAAAATTAATCTTTGCTTATAACTTTTGATTAAGAAGAGACAGGGCTTTCATATTTGACCTTAGCATTACCTATGACATGATTCTTTCAAATATTCTATAGATTTTTTTACCCCGTGACCATGACCTTGAAGTTTGACCTACTTTTAAAAAAAATTAATATTCCTTTAAATTGGTTATAAAATTTGAATGAGAAAAAGTATATTTTATATATTTTACATGTACATTGCTTGTGATAAGACCTTTCCAAATGTACAATGGTTTTTGACCTTGAAGTTTAAACTACTTTTTTAAAAATTTAATCTTTGCTTCTAACTTTTGATTAAGAAGAGACAGAGCTTTTATATTTGACATGTAAATTACCTGTGGCAAGACCTTTCCAAACGCATACTATGATTTTTGACCCCTTGACCTTAAAGCTTGACCAAGACAGTTACTATAAGCCATAAATAATGGCATCCCATCCACTAAGTCACCGAAAGCGGGGTACCACAATTCTTTGAATTTGCTTGTTTTTTTTCTTCTTCCATATTTTGTGTAAAAAGAGGAAGGCTTTACCAACCATGCCCCTTCCTTGCGTTTTATAGACATAATACAAAATTGCCAAAGATAACTTCATTAAAAAATATAATAAACTGTTGATAAGACTTAATAATGTTTCTTCATGAACCGTGGAAAGAAACATTATTTGATAAATTAGTTACTTTTTCTGCAAATACAGGTAAACACAACAAATTTTTTTTTCTTTACATGAAAACGCAAAATACAACTTCAGTTTCTTTAAACCTTATGATCTATACCCATGTATTCCTCAGCTTCACAATATAAAAAGTTAATATCTAGAAAATAGGGGAAAAAAGGTTACACAGTTTTATACTTGAAGATTGAAATTTGTATCTTAAGTTTTGCATGTACATATGTATTTGTTGTTAAATTTTGGAGCTAAATTGTTCTTCATTCGATGAAGCAAAGTAAAACAATAAAATTCACTTTTCCCACATGAGATGTGGAATAAAAGTTTCAATTTTACATATTTTATTAAGAGTTTGGTTCAATCGTTCTTTATTCAAATGAGCCATGTCAAATAACAAATTTATCGCTTTTTCTACACGAAATGTGAGGGAAGCTATTTTGTTCGCATGTATTTCGCTATCTTGATTGATAAATAGAAATATTTTTTCACCCTACAAAAAAAGCTCGTTCATCAAATTGTCTTATTCTTTTTTCTTTTTTTTAACTTCTAGATATATATCCAGGTGCAATTTCTTGTGGATAATTTATTTCATAGCAAAGTTTTTTGTTTTAAAAATAGTTGGTATCAAAAGCGCTTTCAACGATTCTTTAGAAGTTTGTTTTCATTGACGAATGGATGTCATGATTCTTTCATTTATTGTCAGTATTGCCGTACCAGTTTTTGTTTCGTTTTGTCATAAAAAAAATTCCAAAAATTAATTCTACTCGAAAATTCATTACAACTATCGTTTCCAAATCTTAAGATACAGATAACATTGGATAATCTTGATCATACTTGAACCGTGCGCTGATAACAAATTAATGCATCGGTTTAATAGAATGCTTTACCAGAAGGATTTTTTTTGGTTTTAATGCCATTGCGAAAAATAAAAAACACGTGTAAGAATGAAGTATAACTTGTAATGAATCGAATTAACAAGACAGGTTACTATATAGCTTTGGATGCTTATCGTTTTCATCTAGGCGTTATGTGAATCTAGATAAACGAGCATCGCTGGCACAGAGATCTTCATTCGCTAGGACCGAATCCAACGAGCCCATATTTCAGCCTCACTTCGTGTCGTCATAACCAAAAGTGCAGAAGAAAGAATATACATCTCTTCTCCGAGATTATAAATAAACAAAATATTAATGTGTGTCATTTTTCTTTTTTTTCTCACAGAACTTCTATCGGATTAACCATTAATTTTCACGGAGAAGGTGTTTTTTGGACGTCGAGTTTGTATTTATTCCTCTGAACCATGGAACTGAGATAAGAATTTAGATGTTGTGATAATTATAAGAAGAGGAAACGGGGGTGATAAAAGAGATTTAATGAAACATCTCATTTGAAAAATCGCTGACACTTTTGACGTGAGAAAGGAAAAATAATTAAGTGAAAACAAAAATTAAATATCATTTTGAGAATGGAAAGTCTTTTTAAAGGTAAGAAATTATTTTAATATTAAAATTTTCCATTTTATAATTTTTATCTTAATTGAAGTGAAATATTGTTACAAAGGCAACAATTGGCAACCCAAAGAAAATTATGTAAGGGAAAAATTGCTTTAATAACGAGCAGAAAGAAATAATCATTACTTTGGACAAAAACCAAAACAGTTGGGCACAAAAAGAAAATGAACCAATGACTTCTCAACACAATGTCTGTTGTAAATGGATATATTTCTGATAACAACAAGAAAAGTTATATGTTGTCAACGACTAGCAACTCGTCAAATAAACGATCCCACTCTCTCACCTAATGCAAAACAGATAGATGCAGCAAAAATAAATAACGACCATTAACATGACAATCGTTATATATACCACCCATGTGCCACGGCCTGTACCGCTACTATACATTCTCTCTCTCTCTCTCTCTCTCTCTCTCTCTCTCTCTCTCTCTCTGCCAGATCAGTATTTATCTTTGTTTTAACAAAACTTAAAAAAACTATTGTAACAAAATTTCAGTTGAAAAAAAAGCCAGTTGTATACAAGACAAGTGAATCCCCCTCTCTCTTTCTTTCTCTCTCTCTGCGTGTCAGGGGGATAGTTTATGGTGTTTCATTGTATTTTTCAATTTTCAAACACTTCGCTGCTGTTTAATTTCAAGTTAGAATTATAGCTCCCAGTGAAAATCCGTGTCTCCGCAAGTAATCTACACAAATCCCATAAAACCTGGCACCACCCTCACTATTTGACGTAACTTTTAATGAAAAAAGAAGTTAACTGCGTCCGCTAAAACTATGGTAAATGTTTTCTTTCATTTTTCTTTTCTCACCAGTTCTGATATGTATTGTTTCTTTCTAGTTTAAGGAGTCATTCATTTTCAAGCTAAGATATCAGGAAAATAATTTGTGACATGAATTTAATAGTGATTAAATACTTACTCTACCACGAAGAGATTTCGCCACAGAAACCTTAATTTTATTATTTTAGTTAAGACCCCAAGTTGCTTTCTGTGAGCATTTAACATGCTTGTGATCAATTCAATAGTTACATGTTAAAGTTTTAAAGTTCAAATCGAAGTCTCAACTTTTAGGGACCCTTCCTCGTTAGTTCTTTGCATAGGTATTGATAAGCAATGCGCAGTAGAAATGATTTTGGCTTTTGAAATAAACATTACTATGCTACAACTTGTACAAATACTTTGCTTTTTGACTCAAGATTACCAATATCTTGAAAAGACTAATGACATTGTAACTGATATTTCTCATACAATCCAGACAGCTGTATTGTGCCTTGTAATACTATGATTCATTGTTTCACCAGCAATTTCAAGTACTCTCTCATCTCAAGAGCATGCATGATCTGCCAAGTGTTCTGGCACGAGACTGACATAAAGTGTGAAAACTGTCTTTTGCCACCCTAGCAAAACATACTGATATCATAGTCACATTCCGTGCAAAATGGTGATCCGAAGTGCAATAAAAAATGCAAAACCGGAAGACGAAATATGATAGGTCCGCAGAAATTGACATTGATGATAGGTCCGCACTTCAGGAGAACGACTGAGTTTTATCAGTGGTTCTGGTCCTAATCAAATGCACGAGCCAGAACCCAAGTTGGCAGATTATGGAGGCTTAGGATAACCGCTGAAAATTCGTCGTATCATTAGCAGTGGGTTAACCTTTGATCTTGGGGGCTCGGTAATTGTTTCTACTTGTACCTTAATATGATGGTGTGTCTTCTGTTCTTTTGGGATCCAATCTAAGCACTGGATAGTGCATTTAATGACATTTTCAATCTCTCTATTCATATTGTTACTTAATGCCACACTCTACAACATTTATTTGTGTTGACATTTTGTATTTGACAACAAATATCCATGGCGACAATATCTGAATGTGAAAAAAAGATCTAAAATTCTAGAGGAATCTCTTACACACCTTTCATATTTTTTTTTTCGAAAAGGGTATTAGTATCATTTGCAACGTGTTTGATCATACAATGTTGATTCAAGTTAGGGATCGGTTTAAGAGAAAGAAAATTTTCGTTAAGATATAGACCATCCTTAGAATAATTTTTCTCTCAATGATGCATACCTTCAATTAACTTCCCCGTCTTTTAATGGCGCTCTCACTTTCATTTCAATGTTGAGGTTATGTTGATTATATGTTCGGGGCAGCAGACTTGACGAGTTTTGTTCTTACTTATCTTTTGGAAATCTTTATTGCCAATGAATTTTATCTCTAGTGTTTTACATTACGGGTTCTCGGTTGTGCATGTAACACACAACTTTGCAAAGGTCGCCTATGGTGGCAAATTTTGCAAAATTATCTCCTGGCGCTTGTCTGATATCAAACGCTTTGTTAGCAAGACGGTTCCTTTCACAAAAAAAAAATCAAAACCAGTTGTGCTCTTTAAGATACTTGAAAAATTAATCACGAAATTTGTTCTTGCTGAATGTTGAACAGAGTTTGAAACGACTTTTTACGTTTCATGTTTGCTAATTTGGACAAAAGAGAGCTTTCAAACCGATATCAATTAAGCAATGCTTATTATGCAAAGTATTTTTTCGCTTGAACATGCTTTTTATGAATGGTGATTAGAAATATAAAAAAACATGCTCAAATTCTCTGTATATTATCGCTTTCGAAACGTCTTATTATCTACAGAACCATGTACAAATTTTAGTTCATTAAGTGAAGATACTAAAAGACTCAATATGGACTCGCCTCATGTATAGATAAAGATTCAAGTGTCAAATCTGATTTGGTTCAGTTCCGTTCTATTTTACAAAAAATGCGGCAAACATTCACAACAATTTTTGAATTTCTTTTTGATCAGGTGACCAAAACTGAAAAGAATCTGTAATTTAATCTATATACGGTACTTATGTGAATCACGTCGCTTAAGTCATTTTTGTGATACGGATTTACAGTAAAAGAAAACAAAATTGTTGATTTCAGAAACATTGCGAAGAGATAGCTTAATTGTTTTCCTTGCACGCGCAGGACCATCTTAAGACCATTGCCTTCTAAACAATATTGCACTACGATCTTTAAGGTCTATTTATTCTCATCCAAGCTTAGACAAACAGTTCCTTTCAGCAAGCTTAGGAGCAGAGTACCATTTAATTGTTTAAATCTGTAATAGCCGTTTGCTGTATGTGTTTCTGATAGCTTCAGTTTTGACATGTACAAAATAAAACAAACGAAAACAATCAAGCGTAAGCAAGTCAAGATTTTATCCCCAATTAAACGTCCAATCATTGATGTAAAAGGCCTTGAAAACTAAATTGCTGAAATTTGAAAAACGTTGTTCAGCAAGAATTGTAAAAACTTTCTTGAAATCTGCGCACGTGAAACAAATAAGCCTTAATATGTTATGGAGCTAGGTATGATGCAGCTTTTATGAGCAGAAGTTGATTACAAACTAGTAATTTACATAGACATCTTCATAACCCTCCGAACACAAAACAACAGCCGACCTCCATAGTTGTAATGTACATTCATTTCCCGTTGCGTCACTAGCTGCTATACGACAAGGCTCTTGTGACAGCTTCCTTAGCTCCTGCTTGACGTTTAGTGGGAGGATCGCTATATTTTTACCTTGAACACAGAAAGTAATCAGATTTTGCACGTGTAAAACAGATATCTTATGCCATTCATGCCAAAAAGAAAAAAAAATCGACGGTGCAATTTCGAGGAACCCATCTTTGTGTTAATCCACAGAGGCTATTCGAATACCTTCATTCCAGGGATATATGCCATTCCTGGGTTGTCCAAGGTTGTCATGGCGAATATATCCCTTTCTTTCTTTTTTTCAAGCTTAAGATACATACTGACTAGATGAACAGTACACATGGGGAATTAATTAGTATCAGGAAGCAAGAAACAAATAGGCAACATTTTGTTCAAAGAATAACACGAGGTGCTCGTAACTTTAGTTTGTTGCAAGTGCACGATAAACACATTTTACACACAGAAGACTGACTTGAAAAGGTTATAATAACGATTCATTGTTTGCCAATTTCTTATAAAAACTATCATTATTTAGGTAGTTGTTTTTGAATCAAAACCTGCTCATATTCACATCTGCTTTATTCAACAGGTTTTTCATTCGCCATGTTTTGGTTGGTGTATTCGATTTGGATTCTGAAAAGTTGTTACGCTAATAAAACAGGTAAGTAAAAATCAAAAACAGATTGTCATAAAACTTTGTTTGCTACAGGTTTAAATTTCGTTTTTTTTAAAATGTCAGACGAGGCCTGCTTCGTTTTCTATTTTTTTCCTACAAAGAATGCAGGCGATTATTTAAAGGCACGTGCATATCACAAAAAACTTCCTTACTATGCTACAAATTCTTTTCTCAAACTTACGGTAATACCGGACAAAGATTTAAGCAGTGTGATCTGTTTAATTGTATTTACACATTCTTCTGAATTGTATATAATTTATAAGAGGACGATGTAGATAAGAAGATATAGTCTATCACTTCAAAGCATGCACGGCCGAATTTCTATAATGTATGTCCAAACTGGGTGATGGTGGGGGATCGTAGCACTCAGAGATCGCCACGTGCTTGGCGTTCTTTTGGTCTTCAAAGTGATTTTATCTGCAAGTTCGGAATTGGATCCATGTCTTCACATGGCGGAGTAATCGCCCCTGATTGATCCAGACACTCTGACATTTAGACATGGCAAAAGATGTTTAGGGCAAAAGGAGGCTTGTCCCTTTTCTCTCATCAAAAATCTTTAAATCTGGGAAGCTAAAACTCTTCCTTCTCAGTCTCTATTACTTTAAGCATCAAACATCTGTTGTTCCAAGACGTTACTCATCGGAAAGCGTACAAAAAAAATGACAGTGACTGATAAAGACAATTTATTGAATCTCACACTGGTTGAATGATTGAGCGTATGATAATACATAAATAAAAGAGCGTCTTTCGTCTTATATTTTTTTTTCTACCATATACCTTTTATAAAACCATTCAAGTCTAAAAACAGTACTAATTATTCATACCTTTAATGAATTCAAAATAATTTTAAAGGAAAAAAATATATAACATTCGTTCCTGTTTTTCTTCAAAGTGCATATTGCGTGTGAAAAGGAAAATTTTGCCTCTAGGCGTGAAAAAAAAAATTGGTAAGTTTAGCTGGAGCTACGCATTTTATTTACCTACAAAATGTGAAAAACAATATGATAAATAGCGCAATTGATTTAAAGTGCCAGTAATTTTTATCAACGCTTTTAAAGATTTAAGAAAATAAGGGTCAGTAGTTTGTCCCATCTGGAAATTCGGAAGCAAGATAGTAAATTGCGAAGGCGATCATCACACGCGCGTCTTTTATCGTACAAATGTCGGGTTAAATCAATTCGTAAATACTGGAAGATACGTGGTATCCGAGGGAAAATAAATATATCCTTTATCTTCATCGTGTAAGAAATGAGTCGGTGTACGATTCTGTTCATTCATCTAAAAAGCTTTTGTCTTGTAATGTGTTTGCTTTTGTTATTGTGATGAGGTCATTGAATCTGGATTATAGAATCAATGCAAAAATAATCTGAATTATTATTTTACTAGAAACTTCAGTCTAAGCACTTTGTCTAAGATCAATGAAACTTATGAAAGTGGAATATTAGCCAATAATATGAATTTGATGAAAAAATCGTTTTGACTAAGCAATGTAGTCTTTTTAGTATCATATGGTTTAAAGATTGCAAGTTTCATTCAACTTTCAACAAGTTCCCTAAACATATAATTTTTCATGTCCTATTAAAATAAAAAGTATAAGTTTTTAAAACTTGTTTTTTTTTCTTTTGATTTTTCTGTGCTACTTGCCTGCCTGTATATTTTCTGCTGGTCATCTTCAAACAAAATATGGTTTAAATTAAAATAAAAACTTTCACTTCTTAAACAAAATTTAAACCATGCCTATTTGTTTTATATGATTACAGATGCGCCAAATTCCCTGACTTATAATCACCAGCACCTCTTGGGCAACAAAATAGATCATGCTTGTACCAATTTTACTTTTGGTTCTATGGAATTCTACAGTCCAAATTTCCCAGAAAAGTATCCCAACAGTTTAGAGTGTGTCAGAGCTATAGAAGGTGAGGAAATGTATTTCGTAATCATTGTACAGGTATATACTTCTATGTACCCTTTTACTAGAATGTGCAAAGCTTAAAGCTTATAAAAAATTTTCCACGATAATGAATTTATCATGCAAAAATAACCCTCATCTTCTTCATACTGTTCAAAATGATATGACAGTCTATCAACAAGAATATATCATAAAAATGGATTAAACATGTTAAAAAGGTTCTTTTGAACAAGCTCTTTTGGGAGGCTTTTTCACGTAAAAGCCTTATGCTTTTTGTTTGTTTCTGCACTGATTTCTACTCTTTGACATGGTCTGATCGTTCCTAATTTGTCAGTAATTATTGACTTTGTCGTATTCACGAAAAAGTGTTTTTGAACAAACGCACTCTGGTGAAAATCGGCAGTCATGAATTCGAACGCATTGTTCAGTCGTGTGGCTTACAAATAATTCATCGTTATAGAAGAAATAACAAACCGTTATGTGCTATTTAATATGCTAGTTATTTTCCAAAGTAGATTCCCCATAAGTTTAGATCATTTTCCTAAGACGTACTAATGGCATCGCTTGATTTCTAGTGTTTCATCTTGCGTCCGTCATCTTGTTCCAATTTTGTACCTCTCTTGTAAGGAGAGTTCACCTGTTCGAAAACGATTATTTGGACAAGTGCTGGTAGATGCTTCTACACACTTATCTGTCAGTCTCTGACGATTAACACTAATTTGTTGAGTTATGGCAAGAAGAGGAAAGTTGTTAGATCAAATGATGTATGTAAGCTTAAAAAATACTGCGGAATAATAGCTATTACGGTTCACGCTATGTGAAGAGTCACTCAATATGTTATCTTAAAAAGCATTGATATTTTATTAACAAAGTTAAAAAAAAGGCGTGAACTCTCTTTGAAGTAGAAATTATGGCAGTTCACACCGAACACTTTCCATTATCATTTATATTCTTACATTTATTCCATCTTTTATACTTAAAATGTGAGAAAAGTTCACCACACAAACGCGCAAATAATTACTTTTCAAATCGAGAATTGGTAAGTTTTAAACAAATGAGCATCTTCTGTGATTAAACTTGAAGACATTGATAATTTTGAAGGAGGAAAAACCCAGTGGAAAGATAAAAGACAAGGAGATTTCTGAAATTCACTTCGTTGTACTTTCGAAAGTGCTGATTCAACAATGGCAAAGGTTTTTCGTTCTTTCTGATCGGGACCAAAAAAAAACTTTTATATCAATCATTAGAAGAACATTCAAGATCAGTAAAGAATGTGTTTTGTACATCATCACGGAGTCACAAAGAGATAGCTGTTAATCCCATCAAAAGAATTAACGATTATAGTTCTCCCTGGTCGGCTGTTTCTGCAGGAAGCCCCAGGTATCGCCTTGCTCTGCCATCTTGCCATCAATAAACACCAGGCAATGTTGATTTAATTGCAGAGTAAAATGTCATTATCGATGCGATTCACTTCTTAAGTAAACTTTGATCCACAAAGGTGTCAATTGCTCTTCTAAGCATTTCTTCGTCTGTGATGTTTCTGTAGAAAACTTTTATCCAGATGTGCATTTTTAAAAGGTACGCATAGAGTTCGAAAAAAAAATGCATTTACCTTTTGGTTTGATTTTCAGATTTTTACTAAAATTATACGGTGTTTAAAATGCTTTTTCTTTTTGACGGCAAAGTAAATGGTACAGACACGAGACGCAATAATACGTCTTTGTCGTCTGCTAGTGACATCATTCACAAAGAAAGCATCAAGTCTGAAAGTTTTTAGTAAACAGATAAAAGAAACTGCATCTAAACAAAAAATGTTTTGTGCATTTTAGAAATCATAATCTAATTTCGTTGCGAATTAACATTAATAATTCAACTCTTGAAGTCTTAAAGTTTGACTTCTATATTTTTCAAACCTTTGTACTTGAACAAAAATTAAAAGGCTTATAAAGTTATTAGATGTTGCTTAATTCATTCCCCATTTTTTCTGATATTTTGGGGGCTTAATTGGCTCAATCGGGGCTGCCTGTGTCAAATTAAAATAGCGAGGAGTAATACGAAAATGTGTCTCGCCTCGCGGTGTTCTATAAAAATGCCTCCAGTTCGATCTCTTCCCTGTGGGAGAAATGTATAAAATGTATCTGTTCATTCGGGGTTCTATTAGAAAAAATAATTACTTTCCAGCAATACTGCACGCAAGTGCCCGCCTTCTACAATCCATTCTAACGGGGGAAAAATTCAACTGCAAAAGTTTAAAACATTTGCATTTGTAGAAAATTGAAAACATTTCCTGAATATAATCATTCATTATTATCATGAAAAACATTTGTAAACATATTTCGGTAATTGTTTACAGCAGATCGCTCGTTTTGCGTGCTTTATTTCAGGAAACCCTTGAAAAGCAAATTTTCATGTGAAGGATAATATTGCACGATGACAAATCGATATTTGGCAAACTTGACCCTTTAACTTTCTGAAGATACTTTTCCAAAACAATTTAAGAACAAAGAACAGTGCATTCATCGTAAATTAAAGGGTCAAATATGCTTGATCTATTGGAGTTGAGGAGTTTGGATCTAGCAGCTTGTTACTAGTATGCAGATCAAGTGTCTTGATTGTGTTTGTTAACTCTTTACATAGGAAGTTATTTCTTATTAATTAGAACCGAATATATGTAATTGATCTATGTGGACTACTCTCCCAGACCTGTCCTTTTTATAACTCATTACTAGTCCAGAGGTAGCCCCGTCTACTCCTAAAATATCTCTTGGGTGTGTTCATCCATTCTATAGTGAGTCCCAATAAGTTTGAGGAAACTCATTAGAAAAATAGTTCCGTTCCGTCTATGCGGCCGTACGTGTACATGCTTTCTGTATGTGAAGTAAGTTTGCAAAGGGATTAACTCAACAGTTTTCCTCAAATTGCATCAACTTGTATAATATTTCAAACATAACAGAACCATATGTAATTTCAAACGACTGAATCATTTTCTTATCTCTTGAATAAATACGTCTTTCTAATTACACTTTCTGACACTGGCTTCTACTTTGCGAGTCAGACAGAAGTCCACCTGTCGCTAAATAGCTTTTTAAGCTTCCTACGAATTAAATTGCAAGATTAGGTAACCATTCATCATGCCTTCTGAAAGCTGCAACTAACGATGCTATGCACGTGTTGGAACCACAGTTTACCTAAAATATCAGAAACAGAGAGTCCGTAGTCTATTTTTTTCTGAAAGGAAGTTTTATTAGTCTTTTTTTGGAGTTGAAAAATTCTTGTCTTTTTTCTATATATAGTATGAAAAATTATGCAAAGTTCTGACCTTCTGAAAAGAAAAAAATAAACATAATAGCATTTGATATCACTTTTCCCATTACAAATAATAAATTCATCTAGATCTTGAACATATTTAACAAATAAGTCTGTGTTACTTGAAAATTCATTACTGGATCGAGTAAGCTTAACTCTTCTTCTTCAAACTATTGAATCAAAGAAGTTGTCAAGAACGAACGATTGTTTATAGACAAGCTGCAACAATTCTTAAGTTTTGAATTATTTGCAATGTACATGCATTTCTCTTCTCAAGTCTTGATATATTTAATTTCCTATTTGTGTAATGCTTTGTAGCACAACCAGGATTTGAAATTCAGCTCGACTTCCGAGAAAAATTTGACATGGAATCCGGTCAAAATAAGGAATGCTCATATGATTTCTTGGAGGTTCGAGACGGACCATTCGGGTACTCCAAGTTGTTCGGAAGGTTTTGCGGGAACCGATTTCCGCCACTACTTATTTCCAGCGGGAGGTACTTGTGGCTAAGATTCAAGAGCGACAAGGCTGCAAATTATGGTGGATTTAAAGGAATATATAGTTTCATCAAGAAAGAGGGTAGGATTTTGAGTCTCAAAACGTTGAATTTTTCATAAGTATTTTATATCTTGGAATCGACTTATCCTATTTTTGCTTTGTATTTTATTGCAGACTACAAACCTGATTTGGAGGCCTTGAGTGTATGTCGAATGCCTATTAGCAGTATGCACGGATTTTTGTCGTCTGCGGATATGACGCCATTGTTGAATGGCAACGTAGATTGTACATGGGAAATACAGGCGCCACCGCGGAGCAAGGTATACTTCTGCACGCTGTGCATATAGCGCATTGGACTTTCCATCATTTTTATTCTACCTCAAATATGGCCGTCAATATTTTCGATATACTGTAGAATATCCCGAAAATAGATACATGATTTTGTTGCTTTTGGAAAGTATTTACTGTATGTCATTAAATATGTCATGCATATCAATTTGTTCATTTCAGATTTTCCTGTCAAATTTCAAAGTGGCTTGGCGCGTACAACTATCTTCTCCTTGTGACTCGACAAGAATCGAAATTTACGAGACATCCACCACTCGAAGCGCTCTTAAAGGATCATATTGTATGGGCTCTATTCCAGATATTATAATCGACAGCAGTGTGGCATTCATAAGAGTATTTTCCCCTGCTTTGTCAATCAAACCGGAAATGACGTTTTACTACACTATTCTAAGGGAGGCAAATAGGCCAACATTTATAACGGGTCCAATTGGTAGGCAATTTAGGCATAAAAAATCAGCTTGTAATCAGAAAAATAAACATTTATATTCATAGAGCCATCATCATTGAAATAGACTTCATTTCAAATACCTTTGATACTGTTGACAAGACACACTAGGATAATATCTTAAGCATTAATTTTCCAGATTCCTCAAACAAGAATGAGTTGGTGTGTTCTTCATCTGAATTCATGTGTGACAAAAGTTGTCTTAGCAGATCTCTGTTGTGCAATGGCATAAAAAATTGTCCATCAGCACAAGACGAGAATAAATGTGCTGGAAAAGAAGATGGTATGTAAAAAACATAAATTAAAAAAAAGAAATACTTTCCTCACTTTACCTTGTTGATAAATAGAAAAGACATAGAAAACTTTCAATTCATCTGTGTCTGCTTTAAAAATTTACTTCAAAGTTTATCGCAGCAATTGACATATGTCTCACGGCTTCCTTGTTAGAACCAAAAATATGCCGAATTTTAGTGCAAAAAGTTCACTGTTGTAGTTTATCAGTTGAAAAGGTACGACTGAAATGCGGTCGGTCTGAGGATGCACAATGACAAGAAAATTTAAAATTCTTTTCTTTGATAATTTAAAAATACGAGAAAACGTTAATTGTACACACCGAGCAAATAAGTTCAATTTAAAATTTTTCCTTAAGTTAGTATTTAAGGTATAAATTATTCAAAATTTATTCATATTACCAAATCTCCACGTAAAATAATGGTACCCGAGTGGGCACAACTGCAGGCAGCATCAGATCTTTTTTTTCATTGTCTTGCATGTAAGAATAATTCAGGTTGATAAATATTTACCTACTTACACGCGCGATCTATTCCGGCCATCTTTCTGTTGATTAGATCTGACACATCATAAACTGAGCGATAGTATACAAAAGCCAGACCGCTGGCAGATGGCGGTAAACGGAAACTAGGCATAATGTTCTTGGGTCCCACAGACCAATTGCAATTTTATACAATTTTCTTTTAATTTTGTCTTAGGTGATATGTATATCATATGGTTTTAGTCTTTGTTTGAATTGTTAAATTGTTTATAAAACAATCAACGCCGTGTTGGTGTGTGTTGGGGAATAACATTACAAAACTAAAAGCAGCTTTGTTATATTTTAAGATTGGAATTCAAAGGAATGGGTTCAGTTTCGATCCACATAATGGGTGATAGCTATTGAATAAATAGATTTTTCTCTGATAATGATGATGATCTCTTTGATGTTTTAAGAAATGATTAAACAAGCACCCGAAAAAAATAATCTGATTTATCCTTTGTTATTTTATATTGCAGAATCTGAGGTGCCTCTGTACATCATAGGAGCCGGTATCCTAGGTGGGGTTATAATCACAGCTATTATCATTGCAATATGTGTTTCGTGGCGTTGCAAGAAAAACCGGAAGCGGAAGGAAAGAGAACTTGCGAAGCATCACGAAAAACTCAAAGAAAGCACAATAGAAATGTCTAGCAACAGTACAACCACCACACTTGGAAGCAAAAAGAGTGTTCCTCCCGTTGGTTATTTTTCCCTCCCGCGTCCCCATGGCGGCAAAAATTATAAAGACCACAGGAACAGTTTGACAAATTCACAGCCCTCCGAGGGTGAATATCCGGATCAGTCTTCAGATCCGGGAACTTATAAAAAGTTCACTGTACTCGATCCGTACATGGAGGACGAAACAAGTCCCCCACCTTCCCCATACACCCAAAGTACGTGCCTAACGACCATAATAGAGAGACATGATATGCCCCCACAAACTGAGCTAGACGGTAGTTACGGGTGGACGGGGTACGGATGGAAACAAACTCCTCCTACACTCACCGAAAATCTGGCCAAACTGGCACGCTATAACATGCCCCAACACGAACATCAACATCAACAAAAAATGTATAAATACAACCCAGAAAATAAAATGTATATGGACCCAAAGTACGAAATGTACCAAGAGCAAAAAATGCAAATGCACAAAGATAATAAAATGAAATACAGTACACCAGTTGACAAACAATCGTCATTACATGACGACCAGACTCACTTTAAAATGAAAATTCAGGATCCTGATATAACACGTGACCTGGAAGTGACGTAATCGGGATATTCTAGTTCATTGGGAGCATCTATTCATATGCAAAACACAACATTAAGATTGATTCATTGTGAATATGTAGAGAAAGTGAATGTGCCTTCATTCATATGTAAATATTATCATCGTGTAAATATATTTTCTACTTGTTCATGTCATTGGCTTGGTGTTTTTGTGGTATGTAAGTAGTTTTGTACTGATATTTGGAATAAAAATACCCAAAAGAGATTATTGTTCCTCAGTCAAATTCATTTGACCTGCAAGATTCACAATAGCCATGATAACAAAAGTTAATATTCTCCCTCATATTAAACACTGTTATAGCCGACTGTATCATTGCTGTTTATATTATCGTTATATTTATTTTTATATATATTTATATATGCATGAATATTATAATATACTGTTCAGCGCCAGATGCATTATAATCCCTCGTAAATACACTTGTACAACCGTAGGTAATAGCAAGACTTCAAAATCGAACAAGAAAAGATATATATTAGTAAATGTACATGACCAATTGATAAGAATGGAATGCAACGAATATATATACTCTTTATTTTGAATTTTGAATTTACCGGGTGGGAGTAAATACAAAATTTAGAACATGACAAATGTTCTAAATTTTGTATTTACTCCCACCCGGTAAAATCAAAATTTAGAACATGACACATGCCAGAAAAAATAAACCGTGCTGCGGCACTTTTACTTTAAAATTCCATTTGTTTACAATCAGGTACGTTCAGCACCGAATGAAAATCTCTAACCGAAGTGAAAATTTTTATCTGTATCTCCTATATATCTCAAAGAAGCCTAAGTCCTGATATGATATTTTTATCATCTTTATTTCACTTGTCAAATACATGACAAGTCTTCTTTCATAATGATCAATCATGTGCCCTGTAGCATTTTCTTCGCACAACTTTGGATGTCCAAAATGTCTGCGCCCATGAACATGTGAATATGGTTATGAGGTGTTTTTCCAACTGAACCGCTTTGATACGTATCTATTTTCATTTTAGCGTCACCGGATAAACTCCACCCATTGGCCAAATTTATTAATACATGTATTATTAGTCAGCCTTACTATAATGTAGCATATTGCTCTGGATATCTGATGTCGCAATGGCAATTAAAGCAGCAAGTGCATAAATATAGTTCATGATTGAGAATTAGGAAGGAGGAAAATAGTTTTGAAAAATTCTTGTGTTATATATTGAACGATAATTGATCCCTTAGGAGAAAGATTGCAGTTATTCTGCCTAGCAGAGACTACAAATTAGCGCTTCTCAGTACTTTCAGTACTTTTGAGTTTTACACCAGGTTTAAATTTTGAGAATATTTTACCAATAAGAAAAAGACAAAGAAATAAGGGTTTCTGAATTTCACATTATTTTGCTCGACAAAATCTAAAGTCAGTGCTCCGCACTCAACAATATAATGTCTAGTCCATATAATCTTATGCTGGAACCACCTATTTTTCCTTTGTGGTGTCGAGCGAAGTCATCTAGGGATCGTCCGCCCGAGTGTTCAAAACAAGATATCAGTAGAAGTATCCGAAAAAGAAAAGAATACATATTGATTTCTTTTGAAAATAAAATTGCATCAAGATATCTAAAATTCATAAAATGGGGAACTGTAGATAGTCGCTGGGGATCAATTTCAATCGACTCCAGGCAACAGATATGTAGCTAAGGTGTTTTCACTGAAAATGTTCTGTAAACTGAAAATACTAAAAAAAAAAACCAAATAGAATACTATTATAAATCCTTCTAAGTTCTCAACTAATTAAAAAGAGATGTGTTATTTTTCCACAACATACAGACGTTCATTTCCTTTCGAGGTGTCCGTTTGATTCGGACCCTTATAATTAAGACCACAGCAAAACTGTAATTTGTGATATCTTGCTAACATTGTTTTAAATTTTAAAGGAATTTTTCAATTTTTTTTTCAGTTTCGACACCATTCATGCCTTTCAGACTTTTTTTTTATTCACTTTGAACTTGCATTACAAATAACTTGGAAAGAGAAATGTTTAATATAGAAATTCAAAAAGGCTACACCGTGTACATATGCATTGATCTGTGTAATGGCACAAGTGCACGATATATAAAATTATACAAAATAAACAAGTACTTGCAAATTTAACTACATTGTATTTTCACGTATTTGGGAGTAGAACATGTGAACAATTATAACAGAGCATACCGGTATATGAGAAATATCGAAAGGCAAACAATTTAGAATGGAAAGAAAACACCCATGCAAGAAAAACCCGAAACGCGTGGCAACGCTCTTAGATATGAACACGGAGCAAAGTCATGTAAATTCAAGAAATTGATAAAAATGTAAAGTTCTTTTCTTTTTTCTCTTTGTTCAAAATGAACCAGTCCCAAAATAGCAGACAATGAGGAGTCGTTATTTGTATAACATTTTTTTACTTGAAGTTTTTGGCAAAAATTAAAAAATGTACACATCTTTTCCAACTGACAAAGCATGTCGCAGACCTATTTTCCGGCAATCAGTAACTTCTTGCAATCCCGAACTTAATTAATGAACCTTTTCTCCTAAAATATAACTTTGGCAAGAGTAAGGGACAAAAATTTGCAACGTAAATTTGAACATCTGCATACAGACAGTCACTGATCAAAAATTCACTGCAAGATACAAAAGCAAGATGTTTAAATTTGAATTTGCAACATGATGAAATAAGAAAGAAAAGAAAAAAAAGCTTTATCCGCCTTCTATAATTCATTTTCTCTACCCTTAAAATTGAGCAGTATATTAGAAATTTGTGAGACTTATGGTATGGTATTGTAAAGGACATGAGCAATAATAATTTAAAAATAAAAATATATATTAATTTTTGTCCTAGTTTTGAAATGTTATGAACTGAGCAAAATCAAAATCATTTTTGCTATAGATTTGATAGATATTGACCAAATATAAGAGTACATGTTTTAAAAATATACTTCAGATAAGATTTAATCTTCTATCTACGAAAATAACCTTATTTAAAATAGCTCCACAACACAGGTTTTAAACAAAAAATTGTGCGAAATATCATTAATATAAAGTTATCCTGTAACCTTCGTCATACATGTAGTTTCAGAGTGGTCTGCAACAACACCGAGTATATACAAACCTCGTTATCACGAACTGGATGTGATCGAGAAAAACTTCAAGATATCCGAGGATTCGAGATATCAAGGGTAAAATACTTAAAGAATAAGGGGTTAGGACTTCCAAATCACTTCGACATATCCATGGTATTCGAGATATCAGTGTTCCAGATATCGAAGTTCAACTGTATTAGACAAGAACTGTGTAAAATAGTGTGACTGATATATCAAATCAGATTATACCAGTTTTTATTGTTCTATTCCTATCTGGACTATGTAATATTTCTACCCACTTTGGCCAGGCAATATTTCTACCCATTTGGACCAAGCAATATTTCTACCCATTTGGACCAAGCAATATTTCTACCCATTTGAACCAGGCAATATTTCTTCTCACTTTGACCAGGCAATATTTCTACCAATTTCGACCAGGCAATATTTGGAATCACGCTACTAGAGATCTGTCATGTAAACTCATGTATTATGACCGTGCAAAATATACCAGTATTGAGCTAATTCCCTGATAACCGCCAAGGTGCAGAGATAGTGCTATAGACAGGCGATTATAGTATCACGAATCAAGAATAACCTTTGAAGCAGTATGATCCTTAGCTTCCTTACATAAGAAAGTCCATAATCCCATGGATATAATTTTTTAAAAAATCTGGCATAATAATATTAAAATAGACATGAATTAAGTTCACGTGAAAACGCACAGTCACACATACAGACAGGCTAAGATGCAAAGATATTGGAAAATGGAAATTTCAGATCTCTGTAAAAAATGTGACGATTAATACATGTAGTATGATATGAAATAATGAAATTAAACTTCTGTTATTTAGATAAAACAAGATACTGCTTATCAGCATGAGGAGTTTTACATGAAGACGTAATCAAAGAGCAAGTAGATACGGTATATCATTGCACCAAATCCAAATACTGTAGATCTTCTATCAATCTCAGCTTGTATTTTAGCCAATCGGTTTCCTTCGTTTCATCAATTTTCTAGTTGTAAAGAAATGGTATACTTTTACCAAGGTTGGTTTGTCTTAAAAAAAAACCCAGAAAGATACATTTTTTTTCTTTCGGAAATGTGAAACACGAAACCTCATTCTAGTAAAGAATGTCTTTGAACAAAAATAAAAGTTTGCTTCTTTTGACACTGATTGCATGCCGTTTGAAAATAAACAATTTTTGGTGAAGATACACAAAATCGGGATTTAAGCAACGGATCTGGTTTTAATTGTTATCTTCGTAGAAAAGCAGCACGTGTCATTATCAGAAAATTACATAACACGGAAGTGCTTATTTCAGGGAGCTCCAAAGCATCAGTCGTTCTGCGGAAGAATTATCACATCTGATTTCTATTTTGACAATGGATTAGTTAATCCGGTGTAAAATAGATCCGTCAATATGTCCCTACCCTTCCTGAAATCCTGACACGATTGATGATAACAATTTGATGTCGTGTATTTTTGGTTCAGTCATAGGGTTCACTTGATCTGTGTATTTAAAAGTATGCGAACTGAACACTCGAATTGGAAAGGTATCTCTTTAATAACATTTTGGTTTATTTAAGGAAAGATATAAGCTGCAGCAGTTGAATAATGAATCTGTTTCATTCGCTCTGGGAACAATTTTCAAACTCCTGCTATTGCAAATGCACCGTTTGTTTTTGGTATATAATGTAATGGCGTCCATGTGTTAAATTATTGACAAATCATGTGTTTATAAAAGATTTTTCTACACGTTTAGATGATCGCCCTAACTTTAACAATGATTACGTAATTTTAAAAATTAAATCAATTCAATCCTATTTCCGCATAAGGTAACAATTCAGTGATTAAATTTTGCGTCCGTGAAGAAAACTAAAAAGGGGAAAAACAATAATAATATAAAGAACTATTAATTGAGATCTTTTCCTTTCGAATATTTTCAAAAATTTCAAAAGAGCCATCTGATACGGTTAGTGGAATAAACCCCACAGGAATTTAATCCCCATCTCCGCCCTTACCAAACTGCATCAGCATTGCATACCACTAGAGAAAGTGTATCACTAATTCATTTAATATGTAACTGGCTGCGCATGCACGGCATTATTAGTGTTATAATATGCAGCACATTCTGATATCTATACGCAAGAACTGTTCTTATTGAAGCATAGTAAAAATTGTATCAAAATGCATCTTGTGACGTTCTGCAACACTTGTGTTGTATTTGTGAAATGAACCGTAGTGGTATATGGTTGTCATTCGTATATGCAGTGTTTCCCTTATTCAACACTTTTTTTTTTTTTTTCAAAATAGGTCATATCTGGTCTTCATCAAATATAAATTTGATCATTAAAGCTCAACTTGAAAATATTGTATCAATTTAACATAAAGTTGGAGAGAATTAACAGACGTTAGTCCAAGGTTGAAAGAGACTTAGACTGAAATTTAATTGAAGGGGGTTATT
Source organism: Saccostrea echinata (assembly GCF_033153115.1). Taxonomy (NCBI): domain Eukaryota; kingdom Metazoa; phylum Mollusca; class Bivalvia; order Ostreida; family Ostreidae; genus Saccostrea; species Saccostrea echinata. Next base: position 6,911,867 of record NW_026889811.1, read on the forward strand.
GTCCTTTCTGACATAATTCATTTTATCAAATAAAATCTGCAACATGAAAAATAGTCATGTTGCAGATTTTATTTGATAAAATAAATTATGTCAGAAAGGACATTATAGTGTGAGGAAGGTGGATTTCTTTCTTGTTGTTTTGCTTTTTATTGTATAATAAATTAATAACATATTACTAGGACAGCCAAGTCACAAGTGACCTACATATGTATTACTATCTTTTCAAGTCCGTTCTCTTGTGTTGTTCGTAAACTTTCGAACATTTTCATTTTTTTTCTGACGTGTTTAAACCAAATATAGTGTATGGCTGATAAAAGTGAACAAAACTGTGATTATTTCAGCTGAAATACTAGAAGATAGGGTCGCTGCATCAAAGTCCTTGTAATCTTAAAATTTTCAGTAATCCAGGAAATTTAGCAGAGAAACAGCATTATAATTCTGTACAGTCAGCTCTTTATTAATAAACTATATGAAAATCACGGTCCCTTGGCCCAATCATACATGAAAATACATTATATTCACCTTTGAAAATCTTCTTATAAGCAGTCTGTCCTCTAACAAAACAATAAAATTCATGTCCCGTGGTTAGGATTCAGATTCTAGGATGGGATGGAGTTAGATATATACATGTATAAGAAAAATGTCATGTTATCGTTGCAGATTTTCTCTTTAGTCATAGACATTCAGCAGGAAAAATGTTTTCATTTTAATAATCTAAATAAAAATGTAAAACCCCTCATGGACTTAAGGGTGTTGCTTATTTACAAGTGAAAAAGTAAAGTATCTTTCTCTTTATTATATAGTTTCTGCATGACAGTGAGAATTAGCATCTTCCGAAAGCCTTCACGATTCATATTCCAAGGAAAATATAGTCATTCATATAAAAAGAGTAATGTAATAATAAGCAGTCAGTATTCTGTATAAAATTGTTAATGCATGTTCCCTGTTTTTAGAATTCAGGTCCCATGCAGTGTGGAGTCAAGTTGATCAAATCTTGAAAATTCTCTATCTTTGAAAATATTCATCTTAACGTTATACTATTTAACCACACACATCTAGCGGGTAAACTACCGGTTTTACAAAAAGAACATGGACATTCACGTCTTTTGGCTTATGATTCAGACTTCAGAGACGGGCCAAGTTGATTGTTTAATGAAAATACATATTACATCTTTGAAAAATGTTCCCTTTACTCATGGACATCTAACGCAACATTTTTGCACGATACCGATATATGAGCAGTTAGCCCTCTAAGATTATTTATCGTATATTATAAATTCCTTTTATGAGTAAAATATTTTTTATCATAAACATCTAGCATACAAGCAATCTGCATGAATGATTATAATAGGCACTGAAATTCATGCCCAAAGTGCCCCAGAGTCGGTCCAAATTGAAAATATCCTGAAAATTTATTTCATTTTTGAAATTTTCCTCTTTAAGCAGGCAAGCGGGCAATCTATTTTCATGATTATTGAATTTCATTTCCCTTAGGTTTAAGATTCAGCCCTCAAACTGGGAAGTTGATCAGATATTTAAAATACGTTGCATCTTTGAAAAAAAAAAAACCTCTTTACTCAAGGTAATCTTTAGCAGGCAAATTTGCACTTTTAGATGGGCATTTATAGCCCTCATACTAAATTGTAAAATTCGCGTCCCCTAGGTTCAGGCCCAAGGGGAACATTTATTTTAATTTTTTTTATTGCTAAATATTTAGCAAGTAAACTCTATGCATAATGACAATGAGCTATGAGGCCTATACCCTATTGGGAAAATCAGGTCCCTAGGGATCAGGCTCACGGGTAGGACTTAATTTACCATATGTTGAAGATATATTACATCTTTGGAAACCATTCCTCACGAGCATCTATGTGACAGATTTAATATAATGTGATAATGAACAAAAAAGTCATTTATCAAAATGTAAAATCCATGTCAAATGGACCCAGTGTTCCATTAGTGGAGATTGGTCGAAGCCTGAAAAACTCTAGATATGCAGGTGATCGTCAAGATCAAGACCCATATGCCGTTTTGTTTGTTTGTTGTTATTTTATTGGGAGGATATGGGGGTCTTTTCATTTTCAGCATTTGATATATCCTCAAGCTTTAAAAGCATTTGATCTGACAAAAATTCTTTAATATCTAATCAAGCAGTCAAAAGACGAGACAGTAATCGAAATTTTAAAAGAAACAAACTATGGTATCTTAAGAAACTGTTGAATATCTTTTTTTTTTTCAAAGTTATACACACGGAAAAAATTACAGCAGTTATCTAATTTTCTTCTTTCCAGGGTGTTGATGCTTTCCTAACTTTTTTTACAAGTTGGAACATTAACAATCGCATGAAAGAAAGTTTTAAATCAAAACCAATTCACTTTTTTCACCAAAACATAGATTCCTGGGTCGCGCATGTGTGCTTGAGCGTCTCTGGGAGTGAGTAGAAAATAAAATAATAAGTTCTCCACTACCGCGTCCCTGGTGGAGCGCACGCGCAGGATCGCCATTTTGAAAACTCCTTTCTGTTCTGCACGAGATTTCAAGCTGTGGAGGATATAGTGTTATGTTTAGAATAATTAAGATCGATGTGCCGTTTTTCATTTATTTGTAATTATATTTAATGTGTTTTACACCACTAGAGTAAGGAGTGTTGGCTAAAAGATCAGTTAATAGCTGGATACAAAACCTGTTGAAAATTAAAATCCTAAGTACGAAACTCTGGTTTTCATCAATAAATTAAAGTAACCTAGAAACCCCAGCACTACGTACATGTATCGTTTTATTGCAACTCTTTGGGGGAAACATGAACAACATATTCAACATATTGGTAGATCTTCAAAACAAAAGCAAAATTTATTTCATCCTCCTTTTGGGGCGTGTGGCAGATACCCATTGCCCCTTTTCACTGTCTCTCAAAGGAATATTCTCAAAAGAATATTTTGTCCGGACATTAAAGTGGATAGTCCCATCCTTCTCTCTAAAGAAAAACAAGAGGTCCCTGGGCCACAATGCTCAATTTCCTAGCTTCAAGGAGTTACGATTTAACTTGAGTCAACACAACATGAGGATGTTTCTATATCAGTATGAATAATATGGCCTTGCGATCTGTAGAACATTTTTTTAGAGTTTTTTTTCTGAACACATGCATTATACGAAATATGAACTCAAAGTTAGCCCAAACTTATAAAACAAAACTTAATTTACATAACTTATAGAAATGTTTACATATCAATAAAATCCATTGTGATATAGTGTGTAGTATGGTCTTATACTCTTGAAAAAGATTTGTCCGTATGTATCCATGTAACACCTGTCCCCTTTTGTAGCCCCAGCTTACCCTAGGGGTCCTAATCTAAACAAACTTGAATTTACACTCTTCAAGTATGCTAGCATGTTAATTAAGGCATAACTAACCATGACCCCCGCTGTACTTCTGAACCAAAAGATTTTTTACGTATTTTTCACGTATATTACCATGAAAGACTTAAATTAAATGAATGCTTCCATACTAATATGACTAATCATGGTTATGCTGTTCTTTATCAAAAGATTTTTAAAGATCGTTTTATCATATACGTAAAACCATGTAAAACTTTGATTTCCTAGAAGATCTAGACTATACTAACGACCAAGCATTGATATCCAGCAAACACAGCGACGCACAACAAAAGATCAGCAGACTACAATGTATATGATGTAGAGTAATATTAATGCAAGACGATAAGCATGAAAAAGAATAATAAGGACAAATGAAAAAGAAAAATGCCATCAGCCTGAATAGCAAAGGAGTAGAAGACGTTGAAACCTTCCTTTACCTTGGCCCACAATAGAGAAGACACGAGGAACAGAAGCAGACGCAGAAAGCTAGTTTTAGGTAGAGGTGCATTTTCATCCCTAAACCAAGTGTGGAAGTCAGAACAGTGTACAGTACAGAGACCAAACTAAGATTCTTCAACACAAATGTCATATCTGTTTTGCTGGATTGTTCTGAGCCCTGGGGAACCACCCAAGAAAGATGATGAACGACTGGATACATTCCATAACATATGCTTCAGAGAATCCTGTAGATATCCTGACCAGATAAGATCTCAAATCCACGGGTTTATGAAAGAACAAGAACCATCGGGACACTTTCTCGAACAATCAAAGCACGGCGATGGAAATGGATACCGGTAGGTCATATTCTCCGCAGAGACACCAGTTCCAACATAAGTTACATTAGGCTCCTGAAGGTAAAAGAAAGCGAAGAAAACCAAAGAATACATGGAGGCGCACAGTAGAGAAAGAGAAACAGAAAAGAACTGGGGTGGAATAGTTGGAGACAAGTGCAATTTCTTGCCAGTGACCTTAGTGTATGGCGTCATATGTTAAACGGCCTTACTAGTCTGAATCTTCTAGGGCACAGAAAGGATAAGAAAGAAAGTACCAAATTTTCACGAAATCTTAATTTTCTCCTTTTGAAAGAGGGCGCTATTCTTCATTTGAACAAACTCGGGCCCCTTTCACTCATGGATGCTTTGTGGAAAGTTTGGTTGAAATTGACCAAGTGGTTCTGGATAAAAAGTCGAAAATGTTAAAAGTTTACATAAGGAACGACAGATAGACTCCAGTCAAAATGTGATCAGAAAAGCTCACTTGAGTTTTCAGCTCAGGTGAGCTAAAAAATTAACTAGAACTGCATCCTATACCGTAGGCAAATTTAAACAATTTTTGTATTCGGGAAAAAAAATCCACATGCAATGCTCAGGATCATAACATTATAATTACCCAACAACAAATTCTGATAACTTCGCTGTATGGTCCCGTGTTTAACATAAAATAAGGAATTTATGTTCTTTTCATAATTCAATAACTCGTAAAAAATTATAGTTACAATTAAGACAAAACATGTTTGCAACTTCAAGAATGCATTCTTTTGATATCGTTCCGAATTTTCCACAATCTGGAGAGAATAACATAGCTTAAAGAGCTCTGTTCATTATTAACAAACAATAAATTAGTAGCGGATTTGACGTAAAATTGCAAGAATTAAATTCCACGATAATTTACCAGGCAAATTCATGTTTTAAATTAAAGATTTGTTCAGAGAACTACATAAAAGACGTTGTGTTAAAACCTATACACAGGATTGTGCAAATGAATCTTGGCTGATTCTGGCGTCGCGATACCATTATGCTTAGAATATAATCTATTGAAGACTGACTAATACTATCTTTATATCCAAAAGATTACTTGAAAGTAAGAGTTAAGATTCTTTCGTATGGGTTAAAAAATTAAAGTTCTCTCAAGTCCATTTTAGAGAAACATTGTGCATAACATCACATACGTCACTTTCAGGACTGACCTTGGGGAGGTGGTTGGGGGTATATAAAGGACTGAATGACATATAAAATTCAAATCGGAACTACGTAAGTATTGATTTGTGTTTTGATATGTTTTCCTAAATAAAAATGTTTTTAATCTGATCTCGGTTTCTTGCCACTTGGTACAAACGAATGACACCGACCATACAGAGGCAGGGAATTAACATGGTGGCATGTACAGCGTAATGATAGGGCCAAATGGTTATCAATGAAAAGCTCGAAATAGGCCGTCTGTTAATTTGGGGTAAACATACACACCCATCAAAAAGGTTCAGGTATTGGCATGATATGAACTGAAACTAGTGCATTTTTGTAATTTGTTTTTTTAAATTAATTAAGCAACATCGATCTGGGTCAGGATGGTTCACAATATGAAAATACCATGTGTCAAAGACTTTTTTTCATAGTTACAAGGATTGTGTTAAATACAATTTCAGGGTTTCTCCTGGGATTTCTATAGAAATTAGAAAATAGAAATAGAATAGACAAATCAAAAATAGGGATTGCAAGTTAGCATCAAAATAATTCAGTGTCTTCTTGTATTTTTCCTAGTATTGTCAAATCAGACGATTTCCAGTAACCGGCTATTTGTTTAGTAACCGGTTACTCGCTTACTTTTCCGATCGAGTACCCGGTTACTCGGGCAGTTTTTACATTTCACTTGAACATTTGAAAACATTCTTGCTCGGGATGAACAACTGTAATAAATGCAACGTTTTTACAGTTTAACTTATCTTTTATATACATTTATGTATTTGAAATAAAACTTCATTTTCAATTATAAACACGCATCTAAATATTTTATTTAGGTTCAAAATTTAGTCATATAGTAGACATATACGGTATTAGGGCTGGGACGATATATCGAGATATCAATTCAATGTGAGGATGATACGCATATCGATACCTATGAAGAAATATCGCAAAAAATTTCTGTTTTGTTTTTTTTTCTTTGTTTACTTAACATTTTGGGTTAAATATATAAAATAAATATGCAAAATATAAATATGAAATACATAATAATAAACACCACTTGGATAAAAGAATTTTGTTTTACAACAGATACATGTAAACAACTTCTTTGAATAAATTATTCTTATTTTTGTGAAGAAATATTGTGTTCATTTCAATACAAAAAAGATTTCAAAACTAATTCAACATATCGTGATACATATCGTATCGTGCTTCAAATATCGTGATATGTATCGATATAGAAAATGTTGTATCGTCCCAGCCCTATACAGTATAATGAAAAACCATATATGATCAAATTTTAAACCTTAATAAAAGTACAATCCGATTGCACAGAACGACATATAGATGGAATTGACGGCGAAATCACATATTTTCGAGAAAATAAAGACTCGCGTTACAGTTGCAGGGGGGGGGGGGGGGATGATTAAGAACTGTACGTTATCCACGCTTCAACTGCCTATGCCATCATTAGCTTTTTTTTCGAGCCCTCGGCTTGGTTATCAGCTTAGTCACTTTAAATCAGTAAGTGTCAAGGTTCTTCCTCTCATTTTTAATTGATACTACACTTAAAAGTTAAAACAGTAACGCATCAATCTCTACAAACGTGTCTGAGAGAGGAACGAACGACAATTCTGCAAGGGAGGCTGGTAACTCATTTGCACAGTGTGGTCCTGAACTTTTTTCTCTCCAGTCTATGCACACAGTTTCACACATTGTCAACTACATATATGTACATACATTAGAAATAAATTTCTCCAAGCACTATTACTAAGCCCCCGTTCACACATAGACGCCGCTTCTACTACGATCAAAACGTGGCCGAAAACGTGGCCGATCGTGACAAATCGCAGGAGAAACGAAGTGGAGTCTTTATAAGCGCAGTATGATCGCGGTGGGGTCTTCATGATCGGAGAGCTCTACGCTCTCGCCACGCTTATTTTGAACATGCTCAAAACAAGCGTAGCGGGATCGTGGCAAACAAGAATCGGGGTAAAGTCGTAAAAAGAGCGTAGTAGAAGCGCCGTAATCGTACAAGCAGCGCGGAAGCATCGTGGAGAGATCTTCGTGATCGTGGTAAAAGCGCAGTAAAAGCGTAATACAGTCGGGAACTTATCAAGTATACGCTCCTACAACGCTCCCACTACGTTCTTACTACATTCCCACTACGATCTCTCTACGTTCCTGACGATCCTACGAAGACCTACAATGATCTTACGCCGATCATACCACGACCTATCAGGCAGCAGTTTGTTTTTATAGCGCTGATATTTGACCAAGCATCATCTGTCAACTACATGTAAAGGGTTACACTATACTTGACGATCATTTGCAGTTGAGACTTCGAACTTTTCACATCTTGTTACAGTTACAATTGAAAATGCCCCGTAAACCCCGTGGTAAGGTTTGGACAGAAGTGAAAAATATGTTTCAAACCCAAGATATATATACATCATCGCCAAAATCGTACTAGAAGCGTAATACAATCGTAACGATATCGTCGAACAGTCATCTAGGTCTGCGTAGCGTCGTAGTATGATCATGAATGTCGTAGCGGCAGCGTAGCGTAAACGCCGTAAACGCGGCCGCTGGTCGGCAACGGTCTGCGTAACATCGTAGTAGAAGCGTGTTATCAGCGCGTTTGACGTAGGGGCATCGTAGTACGGTCGTAATGAAGACCGTAATTTGCCAAATTGCTCGATTTAGACGCCGATCGGCTCCGATCCAAAACTTTTTCAGATCGTGGCTTGATCGGGATGATCGTCGTAAAGTCGCAGCTCTGTGTGAACGGGGGGTAAGCAATTTTTGATTAAGACACTTATACTAGACAATAAGTCATCGCCGAACTTTTAATGTTTCATGTTCCAAGAAAGATAACTCGCAAGTAACCGTCTTGCACAGTGTCCCTGTGTACAGTAACAAGATGATTAAAGACATAATCATGCACTGGTGCTCAGATCTTATAAATCAGACATATAATGTAGGAAGAAAAAGAGAAGTGCATTATTTACATCTCCTCTGTCAACCCAACAGAAATGGTCAGTTGAATGAAACAGGTTCATGAGTCACAAAGCTCATTCATCCTAATTTTGTGCTTGTTAGAACAAGATGCATACAACATACTGTCAAATAAATTGCCAAACTAACCTAGAAAAAAAGTAAGTATTAAATCATAGGCCATTTATACAATTTGAAGGATAATATATGTAGCAAGTACTAGATGTATACATACAAATGTATACCACACTATCTGGAGATACAATATGCATACCAACTGAAATCTCTGAGACAGGATTAATTACAATAGCTAAGAATAAAGGATGGTCAAAATTCATGTACAGATATATGACTACTGGTATGTGTCCATATGCCTTTAGTGTATACATGTATACAAGATCATATCATACTCTGGGTCCAAAGTTACATTCAGGTTCAAGATATGTGAGGTTCACCTGATAGAGGTCTATGAGTAGAATTCAATGACACATCATATGCATAAAATCTTTATTTTGATTTACTGGGGAACATTTAAACAAATTCTTGATCCCCAGTCTTTATTATTTAATGTAAACAGTTATATGCAGTACATGTACATAATGGGAAAAAAACCACATATTACATCAACAATGCAAGAAATTATATCGAACAATAATAGAGGTAATGGTTACTGGAAAATGAATACGTCGATTTTACAAGACGTGGAATTTTGTAACATTATTAAAAACTTTTTTGAAGATCTACCTGAAAATATTAGCAACCAAACAGCACAAATAAGATGGGAAATGATCAAATATCAAATAAAAGAGCTATGCATTGAATATTCTAAATCGAAAAACAAAAGCGTAAAAAATAGAATTAAACGAATAGAAAAGGAAATTGAAGAAATTGAAATGTCTAAGTCTGATAATATAAACATGATTTATAAAAGAAATTTGGAAAAAGAACTAGATCAGTTATATGCATATAAATCAAAAGGGGCCAGGGTGAGAGCCAAAGCTCGTTGGATTGACGATGGAGAAAAAAAACACATCTTATTTCTTAAGATTAGAAAATAAACACCAATCACATAATGTCATAAATAAATTATCAGTGGGAGATAACTGTGTTTATGAAACTCAAGACATTTTAAACGCACTAAGTTCCTACTATGAAAAACTGTATTCGTCTAGCAATATATCAGTAAACGATATTAATCAATATCTGCAAGAAACGGAACTTACTAATTACCTATCTGATGAAGATAGAGAAAATTGCGATAAAATTCCTGAAATTGAAGAATGTGCAGAAGTTGTATATAATATGAAATTGAATAAATCACCGGGATTAGACGGAATTCCCGTGGAATTTTATAAGATGTTTTGGAAATATGTAAAAGTTTATTTATATGAAAGCCTATTGAGATCTTTCGAGGTAGGCGAATTATCATCTACGCAGAGATCTTCTGTTCTATCACTCATACACAAAAAAGGGAGCTTAATAAATCTTGATAACTATCGTCCTTTTAGTTTAACAAATTGCGACTACAAAATAATAGCCTTCGTATTTGCAAAGAGACTACAAATAATTATGGACAAACTCATTAATAAAAATCAAACTGGATATATCAAAGGAAGATTTATTGGTGAAAATGCAAGGTTAATACTAGATATATACGATTATTGTGAAGAAAATAATGAAGAAGGAATACTTTTGTTTGCCGATTTCCAAAAAGCTTTTGATTCAGTTGAATGGAACTTTTTGTTTCAAACTCTTAAAAAATTCAATTTTGGGGAAAATTTCCTAAGATGGATAAAACTTTTATACACAAAACCTTATTTTCATGTTAAAAATAATAACTGGTTAACTAGAAAATGTACAATGTCAAGAGGCATTAGGCAAGGATGTCCCGTCTCAGCATTGCTCTTTCTTTTTGTTATTGAAATCATGGTATTAAAAATAAATGCCTCTGAAAGTATACAAGGTTTCAAAATTGGACAGTCAGACGAAATAAAATGTTTACAGCATGCAGATGATTGCACTTTGCCAATGAAAAATACTGAATCCTTAAAAGCGTCTATTAAAATTATACAATCTTTTGGGAAAATGTCTGGTACTAAGTTAAATTTAGAAAAAAACAGAGGGTATTCTCTTGGGACCCCTAAAAAACACACGAGAGGATATAGAAGGAATTAAAATGACAAATAAACCAATTAAATCACTCGGAATTTTCTTAGGACACGACAAAATATCTAATAATGAAAAAAATTGGTTGCATAAGCTTAAAGAATTTGAAAAAATATTAGATTCATGGAGAACAAGAAGCTTAACTTTTTTCTGAAAATGTACCGTTATTAATTCATTCATAGTGTCTAAACTATTATATGTGTTTACAGTTCTCGAAAATCCAGATGTCGAATATATTAAAAGTATAAATAAAATTATTTACAATTTTTTATGGAATAAGAGAGAGAGAATTAAACGCAATGCACTTATAAGGCCAATAAATGAGGGTGGTCTTGGTTTAATAGATATCGAATGCAAACTTAAAAGCGTAAAAGCAGGATGGATCAAAAGGCTATACAATGAGAATTCTACGCTTACAATTTTTTTAGATAACGCATTAAAAAGTTATGGAATAAACTTTGAATATCAGTTACGTAGCAATATTAAAAATCCGAATGATTTCAACGTTTTAAACAAATTTTCTGTAGTTTTAACGAATGTAAATCGTTATTACCGCGTAATAAAATTACAGAAAACTTATGGTTAAACAGTTTCATTAAACACGACAATAAACCACTATATCTAAAAAAAAAACTGGCAAGAAGTGGCTTTCTATACGTAAAAGATCTGTTCACAACAGAAGGTATGAAAGATATTACGGATGTAAAAGAGATCATTGCATCAAAGAGTAATTACTTATGTGAATATCTAATAATGAAAAAAGCAATTAAAAAGCTAAATATAGATTACTGTAATGTAAAAAAACACTAATATACAAAAACCCTATTTTTATTTTCAAGGAAAAAGTAGAAACCCAGAATTTAAAAAATCAGGATTTTATTATAAAATTCTACTTTCTAAAAAGAAGCAAAGACCAATAATGGAAACGAAGTGGTCAAAAGAATTCAATATAACAAATGGTCAATGGAAAAATATTTATACAGCTAAGATATTAAATGTATTCGATAAACAGATAGCAGAATTCAATTTTAAACTTTTACATAACCAGCTGAATTGTAATTATAATGTAAGTAAATGGAATAAAGAGGTGGAGAAAAACTGTACAAGTTGTGGACAAATAGAATATATTGAACATTTAATTTTAGAATGTTCGGATACAAAAAGATTATGGGAAAAAATATCCAAAATATTGAAATTAAATATATCCTGGAAAAATATTGTTGTAGTATTTTTTAATGAGTTTAATGAAACAACAAAAATTTCATAATATCATATCAATTGTAGGTTACAAAATATACAAGTATAAAATGAAATGTAGATTACAAAATGAAAATGTAAATGCACATGCAATGTTATCTTTTTTAAAATCATCATTATATCAGTATTATTTAATAGCAAAGGATGCAAAAAGTGTTAAATTAAATTACCATCTTTTAAAAAAGTTAGCTGACCAAATATGATTTTCTTTGTGATTATATGTATTTTGAGAAGTATATAAATTAAGTATAGATATTTCATCTAGAAAACTTATTTTATTTACAAAAAATATTATACAATGATTAAGCATATGTATAGAAATGAAATGTCAACAATGATATGTATACGTACATGTGTTTTTTTTTCTTTTCTCATTTAATGTATATAATTTTGTAAATTAAATATTATAATAAAAATACCGATCCAGGGAGCTCCTGGCACCCCAGGTGAGGTATATACAGAGGGCTTCTGCGGAAGTTTTGCCTCGATATTTTGTTGTATGTTAATGAAAATAAATATATTATTCATTAAAAAAAAAAAAAAAAAAAAACAATGCAAGAAATAACATAAAAATCCCTAAGTTATTGGCACCTATTTTAAAAATTAAAAATAACTGATCAGCTTAATACGTCATCTTAATTTACTGTGTAAAATCATAATGATTTTAATGAATCAATTTTATCTTCAACACATACATCACTATATGAATCATGTTTTTCCTTCTCTGTTTTAATCCAACCCAAGTCTGCATCAAATTTCACATAGGAAAATAGAGTATCATATCCAAAGGAAATAATATTGTCATATACTCCTCTGTACTTTGTAGGCAAGAAAAAGAAACTAAAATATTGCGCTGGGGGCCAGATAGGAAGTTCTGCGATGAAGAGGGCTATGCTCTTTGGTAGAATCTCTCTGTTAATGTCACTCAAACTTTTCTTTTCAAATAATGATGTGGTATATAAGTACAATGCGATCACTATTGGAGAGCAGATGACCTGATCAATCACAACTTTTTTGGTCACGATTCTGAAACACCGTCCTGGGAATATTCGATCAAGGTACATGTACCAGTAATGTATGAATGGCCCAATTATGAAACCCGCTGCTGCCACCTTTCCAGAGCGAACAGTGTCTAAGCCTTTCATTTTCTTCTTTTTTACTTGCAAATGCTGTGCAAGAAGATCCCCAGCCCCATAAAGTCCAACCGAAACTGTAGTGGTGGTCCAAATTAAGTATCTGTCATTAAATAAGACCTGACTTTTATTGGCTATTCCTCGGTATACACTGAGAAGCTTCCCTAGGGTCATTGCACTTTTTATTCACTTCACTTTGAAGACAGAAACCTGTTGAAATAACAACCAAATATGATGAACACAGTAATCAAATTGGATTTCATTAATCAACTACAACCTGTACTCTAAGTTGAAGGTGACAGGGCAAGCACTTTCTGATTTTTTCAAAACCATTAAAATATATTTGTAAAAAAAAAAATAAATAAAAAAGTAGTGATATGCAATGTTCAGTTTCTTCCCATAGGACAGGGACACCAGACTCATCTCAGGCAATTAGGTAGATACATGTATAATTAATCAGGCCTCTGCTTGCACGTGTACAGATGGCTGTACTTCAAGAATTAATTTTCTAACAGGCCAGCACCATAAATATCTTATCAGAAACTACACATATAATATTTATCACTGTTTATCAACGTTTCAGAAATGTATATTAAATGCATAGTGCTACTAAAGATATTGTTGACATAAATAAGTTATAAAACAATTGAAAGTTCGAATTATCTCAACTACACCTGTAAACATTTGGCTTTTTACAATGGAAAGAAAAATAATAAAAATTGTAACGTGTTCCTTTAAACAACTACATACCTTAGTTAGATTATACTGTGTTTTTTATGATACGAAATACTGGAAAAAGGTATAGCCCCCACTGGAATAATCATCTTGCCGATCCACCTTTCGTAACGAAACCTTACTCTTTTCACGCCTTCTTTCTAAAGAGCGCACATAAAGGGAGAGAACGCCTGCAGAACAAAAACTTAAAATCTTTTGGATATATTTGTATTCGAGGCCCGTAGAACGCGGGAAGGGGGCGGGGGCCGCCCCCACTTTTTCTGAGTATATAGTATTTTGCTAAAGTAAATTTTCCTTTAGATGCTGGTTGCCCCTCCCCCCTTTTTGATGTTGTAAGGTCAAGTAGTGGCAAATTCAAGGATTTGGACGGTAAATTAGCTTTTTTTTTGGCTTCTCAGACAAATTTTGGGAAGTTGCCCCCCCCCCCCTTTTTGAAACCGTTGCTACGGGCCTGTATTCATATACCCCAGATGGTGTCTTTGTTTTAAATAAAAAATTGAAACTTGGATATTTTTGGTACTTTTAGTTAATTCATAGACCTAAAGCTTTAGGTCTATGGTTAATTTAAACAATATCACAAAAATGATAATTATAATAATGTGTACCAGTTCACCATTGTTCACTGAAACAAATGCCTCAAGTTGTTTCTTTTCAATTAAAACAGACAGGGACATAGATATGTAAGTCTTTGAAAAAAAGAAAAAGAACATGAAATGACTGACACAAGCTTTTTTTGCCGTTATATAAAAGAAAAAGGGTTGTAAAATCATGTCGTCAATTGAAAGTGAAAATGGATAAAGTCAAGAACAATAGCTCCACTTTAAGGTAAATAATTTAGAAAAACCCCTTTCCATTAATAAAAAAGGTCGAACTTGCAGCCATGTCATATTTCATTTGAACCATACTCAGATGGTAAAATCAGATTTGCAAATCTGTTGTGTAATAGTCATAAATAAATAATAATAATAATAATAAAGATTATGAGCGGTTTTTTTTTTACTTCTACAAACGATAATATATGATGAAAAAGATGAAGATAACGAACAGTGATCGATCTCAAATTCTTGAGAGAGAGAGAAAAAAGAAGAAGATAAATTTGTGAACAGGTTCGCCTGATAGAGGTCCAGAGGTGGGATCAGGTGTCTAGAAGGAGTAAGCATCCCCTGTCGACCGATCGCACCCGCTGTGACCCCTATGTATTGACCAGGTAGACAGAGTAATTAACCCATAGTCAAAATTAGTACAAAAACAATGGCCTTACAATAGATACGTCCCAATGATAGGTTAAATTTTCAAATAAGGCCATTATAGATTTTTGAAATGCGGACCTTAAATTAAGTTGTTGAAATCCCCGTTACATGGCAGTAGGAACCGGGGGGCTGTGCCTCCCCCCCCCCCCCCCCATAATTTTGCCGATATATAGAAGACTATAGAAAACATAGCTACTATATGCTTGTGCCCCCTCAATAATAACGTCTGATGACCTTTTTTTTTTAGCTTGTCAAGGAATTTTGGTACTTGATAGCCCCCCCCCCCCCAATTGAAAATGTATAGTTGTGCCCCCTCAAAGTGAAATTGCTTCCTATGGGCCTGCGTTACATAAATTTATTTGTCAGTAGCCTGCCTCGATTTAAAAATTGCTTGTGCTTAGAGAATGCTCTTGCGTATTGAATAAGTTGGGAGACATACAGACATCACATGCAGGCGAAAGTGTAAGATTACATAAATAAAGCAAACGATGATCGAAAGGTTGAAGTCATGTCATTTGTCATAGTTATCGTCTATGACGATAATGGCCTTCGACTTATGTCGAATGCATGAGATAAATTAAGTCTTTCACACGAGATTATTATCTCGTTCGCAAAAAATAAGTATCTCATTCGCACGACTTATCATCTTGTTTGCACAACATAATATCTCGTTGCACAACATAATATCGAGCGAAAAAAAAAAAAGAAAAAAAAACTTCTCTTGTGCGAACCACATACGTCGTGCAAACAAGATTAAGTTGTGTGAACGACATAATATCTCGTGTAAACGACACATTTTCCAACAAGAGAAATTGTTATTCAATTGACTTATAACTGCTTAAAATATGCAAAAGGTTTTCATCAGATTCCCTTGTCTAAATAGAGGTTGTGCTACCAGGTTAACACACGTGGCCTGATGTACAATGTACACCTTGCTGCAAAACTCCCCGTTGATGTCTCATATAATCGCAAACTTTTGACCTTGCTGCATCATGTTTACTTTTGGAAGTGGTAGAAGACCCCAGATCAAAACATTTGATAATATTATACTGTCGTGTAAATAAGTTGAATCTGATTCGAGGAACATAGTTAAGAAGAGGCCCATGGGCCACATCGCTCACCTGAGCACATTGGCTAGGCAAAAGCACAAAAGCACAAATCAGTTCAGTATTGAAAAGGTTACCGGGGGGGGGGGGGGGGGGACCTGATGATGCTTCCATGTCAATATAACAAATGGCTTTGTTGTACTTGAGTAAATTTTGAAAAATTTTTCCCATATAATCCTTTGTAAAAATTTGATCCCCCATTGTGGCTCCTCCCTATCCCAGAGGTCAATATTTGAAAATTTGAATCTACACTACCTGAGGATGCTTCCATTTCAATATGACTAAACATAGCTTTTCTGTTCTTGAGAAGAAATATTTTTTCTGCATGTTCTTATGTAAAACTTTCAATCCCCCATTGGGCCCCACCCTACCCCAGGGGTCATCATTTGAACGAATTTGAATTTACACTATCTGAGGATGCTTCCATATCAAAATGACTAAACATGATTTTCAGTTCTTGAGAAGAGGATATTTTCCTATATGTTCCTATGTAAAATTTTCGACCCCCCATTGTGGCCCATCCCTATCCCCGGGGGGTCATCATTTTAACAAACTTGAATTTACACTACCTGAGGATGCTTCCATATCAAAATGACTAATCATGGCTTTACAGTTCTTCATCAGAAGATATTTACCTATATATTTCTATTTAAGACTTTGATCCTCCATTGTGGCCCCGCCCTACCCCAGGGGGTCATGATTTGAACAATCTTGAATTTACACAACCTGAGGATACTTCCAAATAAATATGATCAATCAGGGCTTTGCTGTTCCTGAGAAGAAGATTTTTAAAATTTTTCCTATATATTTCTATGTAAAACTTTGATCCTCCATTGTGGCCCCGCCCTACACCAAGGGGTCATGATTTGAACAAATTTGAATTTTTACAACCTGAGGATGCTTCCACATAAATATGACCAATCAAGGCTTTGCTGTTCCTGAGAAGAAGATTTTTTAAAGATTTTTCCTATATATTTCTATGTAAAACTTTGATCCTCCATTGTGGCCCCGCCCTACCCTCGGGGGTCATGATTTGAACAAATTTGAATTTTTACTACCTGAGGATGCTTCCATATAAATATGACTAATCAGGGCTTTGCTGTTCTTGAGAAGAAGATTTTTTAAAGATTTTTCCTATACATTTCTATGTAAAACTTTGATCCTCCATTGTGGCCCTGCCCTACCCTCGGGGGTCATGATTTGAACAAACTTGAATCTTCACTACTTGAGGATGCTTCCATATAAATATGACTCATCATGGCTTTGCTGTTCTTGAGAAGAAGATTTTTAAAGGTTTTTCCTATATATTTCTATGTAAAACTTTGATCCTCCATTGTGGCCCCACCCTACCCCCGGGGGTCATGATTTGAACAAACTTGAATCTACACTACCTGAGAATGCTTCCACATGAGTTTCATCTTCCCTGGCTCTGTTGTTCTTGACAAGAAGATTTTTAAAAGATGCTATTAATTTTTCACTAATTCTTTATTATCTCCCCTTGAAAGAGGGCATGGCCCTTCATTTGAACAAACCTGAATCCCCTTCACCCAAGGATACTTTGTGGCAAGTTTGGTTGAAATCGGCTCAGTGGTTCTTGAGAAGAAGATGAAAATGTGAAAAGTTTACGACAACAACGACGCCGACGCCGACAGACAACGGACAAATTTTGATCAGAAAAGCTCACTTGAGCCTTTGGCTCAGGTGAGCTAAAAAACACAGTGACTATTATCCTCTGAATAATGAAACCGCGCCCTCGATCGTGATAGAACATAGTAATAGTCAACATATTGCTTAACAACAAGTTTTCTAAAAAAAAAACATCAATTGACTGCACACAGATTTTATGTGCGCACAATTCACTGTTATATGTATTTGTATACAGCCTTCAATATTGAATATAATATAAAAAAAATCAAGTGCAACTGCACCTAGGTTGACAATGGTTCTCTTAGGTGAAAATTTTCAATGTTTCTCTCAACTACATTCTCTTTCGTGGTGGTAGGGGTCCACGTTTTCTAGAGGGCGGGGGGTGGTTCCAAAGTAATTTTTATTTGTTGCAGTATGTACATGTAATAACTGCAAAATCCAAGGGGGGGGGGGGGTTTAGACCCTCCCTCCAGATCCCGGCATGTTTCATGTAAAATGGTCTGTTCCTTTACTCCGTAAATGAGTCCCGTTCTCTGTCCTTATCAGTACTTTTCTATTTCATTGCTTTCTGTTTTTGATTTCCAGTTAATTCTATAATGCTATAATCTATGATGCTAATGCTTGGTGGCAGTAATGATTGACATTGGGCCACACCTTTATCTGCATGGTAAAACTCAGTCAAAGTTTCAACCTTACTCTTCCACAGAGTTCATCAATGAAGGACTAAATCTGGTAAAACTTGCACCATCAAAAGCTAAGAACTTGTACTTCTTTCGAGTTTAAATTTACAAAAAAAGTTTTCATTCATACTTTATTGAATCTAAAAATCAGTCAATACAGAGACACATCTTCTTGACGTCCATAACATTGGCCCATCTAGAGGTATCTTCATCCTCCTCCTCTTCTTTCCTAATCAATTTTTTTTTTTGTGTATTTTTTTTTTCAAAAATCAAAATGCTATTTTTTTCTATGGGGGTTATCTGATTTTTTTTTTCTATTCTTATCTTTTTTTTCTAACTTTTTTTTTTTTAAATTTCCCCTCTTTTTATATATATACTAGTGAAATTAAACCACTCCAATGGTCATTAAAGGTTTACAAAAAACCCAAACACAAATCACTTTACACAAAGAAAAAACCAACTAAAGCAAACAGAATTTACTTTTCAAACAGATCTACATATGTATATTGGAGTGATTTTTACACAGTATTGATGCATGGCACCGCTCAAAAAGCCAAGCTACACCAATCTGCAAAAGAAACTAAGAAATAAATCACAAAGAAAATGTTAAAAAAAAAAAGAAAGCCTTCAAATGGACCCTCCCACGAGCATCTAAATCTTTTCTCTCAGGAATTGTCCTAACATAAACTGGAGACGACAAATATTGGTCAACATATTGCACACATGAACATGATAAAAACAAGATGGGCACATTAAAATCCTATGGTTTAGTGAATAATCAATAAAAATGAATCTTCTTATTCAATATATAAACATTTTTTTCTGGAAGATTTTTGAATATTTTGATGGTTTAGTTCCTTTTATTTCTTTTAATATAAATGCCAAATATTATTTTTGTTGCTGTATTTGTTTTCTTTTGAGATTTTTTTTTTTGTTTTTGTATTTTTTTTTTTTGTTGACGTTAAGATTTTGATGATATCTATCTTCAGTATGGAGAATAGAACGCAGCTCTTCTGAATCGACTGAAATGAAAAATACAATAAAATCAAGTGATATTTTAGAACAATTATCTGTCTGGTGTAAGCAATGCCCTATAATGTCTAACATATAAAGTATAACATAAAAGGTGCAATTTTTTCCAAAACTTGTGTAGATGATATAACTCACCATGATGACAAAAGACTGATGTCGGGTGTATGAAATTCTTAAACAAGAGGCCCATGGGCCACATCGCTCACCTGAGCACATTAGCAATGGGGGGGGGGGGGGGGGCTTGAATTTTAAACTACCTGATGATGCTTCCATGTCAATTAAACAAATGGCTTTGTTGTACTTGAGAAGATTTTTAAAAAATTCCCCATATATTCCTTTGTAAAAATTTGATCCCCCATTGTGGCTCCTCCCTATCCCAGGGGTCATCATTTGAACAAACTTGAATCTACACTACCTGAGGATGCTTCCATATCAATATGACTAAACATGATTTTCAGTTCTTGAGAAGAAGATATTTTCCTATATGTTCCTATGTAAAATTTTCAATCCCCCATTATGGCCCATCTCTATCCCCTGGGGTCATCATTTGAACAAACTTGAATCTACACTACCTGAGGATGCTTCCATATCAAAATGACTAATCATGGCTTTGCAGTTCTTCATCAGAAGATATCTTCCTATATATTTCTATTTCAGACTTTTATCCTCCATTGTGGCCCCCCCCCTACCCCAGGGGATCAGGATTTGAACAAACTTGAATCTACACTACCTGAGGATACTTCCACATAAATATGATCAATCAGGGCTTTGCTTTTCCTGAGAAGAAGATTTTTAAAGATTATTCTTATATATCTCTATGTAAAACTTTGATCCTCCATTGTGGCCCCGCCCTACCCCCGGGGGGTCAGGATTTGAACAAACTTGAATCTACACTACCTGAGGATGCTTTCATATAAATATGACCAATAAGGGCTCTGCTGTTATTGAGAAGAATATTTTTAAAGATTTTTCCTATATATTTCTATGTAAAACTTTGATCCTCCATTGTGGCCCCGCCCTACCCCCAGGGGTCATGATTTGGACAAACTTGAATCTACACTACCTGAGGATGCTTCCATATAAATATGACCAATTAGGGCTTTGCTGTTATTGAGAAGAAGATTTTTAAAGATTTTTTTTAATATATTTCTATGTAAAACTTTGATCCTCCATTGTGGCCCCGCCCTACCCCCGGGGGTCATGATTTGTACAAACTTGAATCTACACTACCTGAGGATGCTTCCATATAAATATGACTCATCATGGCTTTGCTGTTCTTGAGAAAAAGATTTTTAAAGGTTTTTCCTATATATTTCTATGTAAAACTTTGATCCTCCACTGTGGCCCCGCCCTACCCCTGGGGGTCATGATTTGAACAAACTTGAACCTACACTACCTGAGGATGCTTCCACATGAGTTTCATCTTCCCTGGCTTTGTGGTTCTTGAGAAGAAGATTTTTAAAAGATGCTAGTAATTTTTCACTAATTCTTTATTATCTCCCCTTGAAAGAGGACGTGGACCTTCATTTGAACAAACTTGAATCCCCTTCACCCAAGGATACTTTGTAGCAAGTTTGGTTGAAATTGGCCCAGTGGTTCTTGAGAAGAAGTCAAAATGTGAAAAGTTTACAGACGGACGGATGGACAGACAGACAGACGGACTACAGACAAAATGTGATCAGAAAAGCTCACTTGAGCTAAAAAGGTGGGGGGGGGGGGGGGATTTGCAATTCCTGAATATTTTTTTTCAAAAATAACAAAGAAGACATTTAAAATTCCTTCAAGTTCATTGATACCATTTAAAAGATACAGGTCTTGTGTTTCACTTAGTCAACATACAAGTACTTTGCACACTGTTAAGTATTACATGAATAAGTATCATTTAAGTACAAAGATCAGAAATGCAATATCAACTGCAAGTCAAGATCATTCCAAGAAAGATCAAGATCATGATTATATTCTGATTTTTTCTATATTTACTAAAAGATACAAGCTGATGACTACCTGGAAACTATAAAAAAAAAAAAAACAAAACAAAACAAAAAAAAAAAAAAAAACAATCTCTTAGGCCGCAGCATTACTGCAGTAAGTCAAAACCTCATCCAAGTTCAAAAATGCTTACCTATGTTGCTAAAAGCATGTGAAACAGACAGGTGATATTGATATTTCACACCCAAGTTTCGCATTCCCATGTATATATCAGTTCTTACACATGCCATATTGTTCAATTCTAAAAATTATATTACCAACAAATTTGAAGATGGTCTTTTTTTTTGGTCTTTATCATGTAACTGTTGTTAAGTTTTGTTAATTAAAGTTATTGGAAGTTTTTAAGAAACAACTCCCACTATGATCATTGCATTATTAAATTTGATGGAAAACATTTAACATAGTTGGATATTAAAACAATTCTACCCTCAATGAACAGAAGCTTTATAAAGAAAAGATGTTGGATTTTACAAAATTGGTGAAAACTTTGAACAAGAGGCCCAAGGGCCTTAACGGTCACCTGAGTATAATACAACAATTTAGAGGATCCATAGAGTATAAAATGAACTGAAAGGTGAAGCTTTGTTGCCCAAAAGCAAGAAAAATAGGGTGATCAGGATTAACAAAATAATTAGTCTAGTATTCATTAAAAGTTCATAAATTGGGTTCTAATCTGTTCCCCATTTATCACTCTCACCAGACAGTATATTAAGAAACTATCAGTGCTTCTGTACTCTTTTAATTCCTTGTGGAAATCTCTTACATTGGCCTGAGTAAGACTTTTGGTCTTTGATGAACATTTAAGGTACTGGTATTCCATCCCTAATAGCCTCAGATTCAATGAATTTGAATACATAACAGATGTGTACGGGTGGAATACTCAGAATATTTAGACATAATCTACATTTATTACTATTAGCAGTAAAGAATGGAAGTGTCCTAATTTATGACTTGACCTTTGTTGAAGAGTTATCTCCCTCTTTTTTTAAGTAATAAAAATCAATTTTAAAAAAATATACGGTAAAAAAATTGTTTTCACAATTTTGGTAGAGTCACTCTTGCTCATCATAACTATGTATTCAATTTGTTTCAATAATACCCAGGAGTAGAGAAGAAGATTTTCAAAGAAATAATGCACTTTCACTATATGATCTATATAGCCCCGCCCTAACACCAGAACCCCTGACCCTGGGGCCATGAATTTCACAATTTTGGTAGAGTCACTCTTGCTTATCATAACTATGTACTCAATTTGTTTCAATAATACCCAGGAGTAGAGAAGAAGATTTTCAAAGAAATAATGCACTTTCACTATATGTTCTATATAGCCCCACCCTAACACCAGAACACCTGACCCAGGGGCCATGAATTTCACAATTTTGGTAGAGTCACTCTTGCTCATCATAACTATGTATTCAATCTGTTTCAATAATACCCAGGAGTAGAGAAGAAGATTTTCAAAGAAATAATGCACTTTCACTATATGATCTATATAGCCCCGCCCTAGCACCAGAACCCCTGACCCTGGGGCCATGAATTTCATAATTTTGGTAGAGGGCTCAATGCTTATTACAATCATGCCAACAGTTTGACTGCTTGATGTCCAGGAGTAAAGAAGAAGATTTTTAAAGATTGCATTAATTTTGATGGTTTTGGCCCCACCCCTCAGGCCCCAGGGGGCCAGGGGCCACGAATTTCACAATTTTTGTTCTTCTTCACCCATAGATGCTATATGCCAAAATTGGTTGAAATTGGTTCACTGGTTCCAGAGAAGAAGCTGAAAATGTTCAAAAGTTTACGACTGACGAACGACGACGGACGAAAAAAAATAGCAATAGGTCACCTGAGTGACTCAGGTGACCTAAAAATTTTGTAAAAGCATCCTTGTTCATCATAACTATACACTTGTTTCTTTGCTTTATAACCAGGAGTAGAAAAAATATTTTGAAAGAAATTATGAATTTTCACTATATAATCAGTAGAGCCACCCCCCCCCCCCCTTTCACAAGAACCCCTGACCCTGGGGCCATGAATTTCACAATTTTGGAAGAGGCATTTTTGCTTATCATAACCATGCAATTCCTTTGTTTAAATAATACCCAGGAGCAGAGAAGATTTTCAAAGAATTGATGCATTTTCACTATATAATCAATAGAGCCCCACCCTAACAGCAGAACCCCTGATTCAGGGGCCATGAAATTCACAATTTCTGAAGAGGCACTCTTGCTCATCATAACTATGTTTTTAGTTAATTTCTTTAATACCCATAAGCAGAGAAGAAGATATTCAAAGAAATAATGCATTTTCACTATATAATCAATAACCCCCCCCCCCCTTCACCAAAACCAATGACCCAGGGGCAATGAAATTCAAAATTTCTGAAGAGGCACTCTTGCTCATCATAACTATGTACTTAGTTAGTTTATTTAATACCCATAAGCAGAGAAGAAGATTTTCAAAGAAATAATGCATTTTCACTATATAATCAATAGAGCCCCCCCCCCCTTTCACCAGAACCCCTGACCCAGGGGCCATGAAATTCACAATTTTGGAAGGGGCATTCTTGCTTATCATAACTGTGTACTTAGTTAGTTTATTTTATACCCAGGAGCAGAGAAGAAGATTTTTGAAGAAATAATGCACTTTTACTATATGATCTATATAGCCCCACCCTAGCCCCAGAACCCCTTACCCTGGGGCCATGAATTTCACAATTTTGGTAGAGGGCTCAATACTTATTACAATCATTCTAACAGTTTGACTGCTTGATGTCCAGGAGTAAAGAAGAAGATTTTTAAAGATTGCATTAATTTTAGTGGTTTTTGCCCCACCCCTCAGGCCCCAGGGGGGCAGGGACCATGAAATTCACAAATTTTGTCCCCCTTCACCCATAGATGTTATATGCCAAATTTGGTTGAAATTGGTTGAGCGGTTTCAGAGAAGAAGCTGAAAATGTTCAAATGTTAACGCACAACGCACGACGCACGCCGACGGACGAAAACGGATAGCAATAGGTCACCTGAGTGACTCAGGTGACCTAAAAATGAGAAGAAAAAAAAATGCTAAATCAAGAATTTCTAAAAATCAAAGAATCTATAACCAACTTGTCATTACTTGGCTGACTGAGATCACTTCCTTATTTTTTGATTGTTTATCATTGGTTAAAATTGTGAAGTACATGTATTCATTTTAAATTTACTGAAAGAACATGTTATGAAAAAAAAAGACTCCCATTTATCCTACTCTGTTCAATATAATTTTATTATATGCAATTATATAAAAAACAAGAGGCCCATGAGCCACATCGCTCACCTGAGTAACTTTGGCCATGCTGTTCATTACCAGACTTCCCCCCTTGTAATACCTATTGTGGCCCCGCCCTACCCCCGTGGTCATGATTTGAACAATTTAGAATCTACACTACCCCAGGATGCTTCCACATAAGTTTCAGCTTTTTTGGCTCAGTGGTTCTTGAGAAGAAGATTTTTAAAGATTCTTTCTATATATTTCAATGTAAAACTTGTATTCCCTATTGTGGCCCCGCCCTACCCCCGGGGGTCATGATTTGAACAATTTAGAATCTACGCTACCCCAGGATGCTTCCACATAAGTTTCAGCTTTTCTGGCTCAGTGGTTCTTGAGAAGAAGATTTTTAAAGATTCTTTTTATATATTTCAATGTAAAACTTGTATTCCCTATTGTGGCCCCACCCTACCCCCGGGGGTCATGATTTGAACAATTTAGAATTTACACTATCCCAGGATGCTTTCACATAAGTTTCAGCTTTTCTGGCTCAGTGGTTCTTGAGAAGAAGATTTTTAAAGATTTTTCCTATATATTTCAATGTAAAATTTGTATTCCCTATTGTGGCCCCGCCCTACCCCCGGGGGTCATGATTTGAACAATTTAGAATCTACACTACCCCAGGATGCTTCCACATAAGTTTCAGCTTTTCTGGCTCAGTGGTTCTTGAGAAGAAGATTTTTAAAGATTTTTCCTATATATTTCAATGTAAAACTTGGATTCCCTATTGTGGCCCCACCCTACCCCGGGGGTCATGATTTTAACAATTTAGAATCTAGACTATCCCAGGATGCTTCCACATAAGTTTCAGCTTTTCTGGCTCAGTGGTTCTTGAGAAGAAGATTTTTAAAGATTTTTCCTATATATTTCAATGTAAAACTTGTATTCCCTATTGTGGCCCCGCCCTACCCCCGGGGGTCATGATTTGAACAATTTAGAATCTACACTACCCCAGGATGATTCCACTTAAGTTTCAGCTTTTTTGGCTCAGTGGTTCTTGAGAAGAAGATTTTTAAAGATTTTTCCCTATATATTTCAATGTAAAACTTGGATTCCCTATTGTGGCCCCGCCCTACCCCCGGGGGTCATGATTTTAACAATTTAGAATTTACACTATCCCAGGATGCTTCCACATAAGTTTCAGCTTTTCTGGTCCAGTGGTTCTTGAGAAGAAGATTTTTTAATGACCCCACCCTATTTTTGTCTTTTCTTGATTATCTCCCCTTGTAAGGGGACTTGGCCCTTTATCTTAACAATTTAAACTCCCCTTCACCCAAGGGTACTTTGTACCAAGTTTGGTTAAAATTGGCCCAGTGGTTCTTGAGAAGAAGTTGAAAATGTGAAAAGTTTACAGACGGACGGACGGACGACGGACAACGGGTGATCAGAAAAGCTCACTTGAGCTTTCAGCTCAGGTGAGCTAAAAATGTACCACTGCTATTTCATTAACAGGTGAACATGAAACCCTCCCCAAAAGCATTACCTTGGTCTTCTGGGTGTGTATCCTCCCCCTCCATATGGGCTCCTAAACCTCCCTCTCGGTCTGAATCCCCTTGGTTTTCTATTGGTTGTACTGATTCCTGGTCTGTTGGTTCGCTTTGCACTGACCTGTAATTTTAGACAAGTAAGTTCATAAAAGATTAAAGAAATGGCTTTAGCCAATCATCGATAAAGCCAAACATAGAAAACTCAGCAATTACTCTTAAATGAATCAACTGATTCAATGCTAAGAATATAAATTAGGAAAGTGCTCTTGAATTTAAATAATGCAAAGAAAATAAATTAGGAAAGTACTCTAGAACTTTAACTTAATTTAGATCTAGCTTTCAAAGTCAATTTGATCCTACATTTAGTCACCACTACAATGCTAAATGGTTGGAAGTTTAGTCAGATAAGTCTACATCATGCCTTTCCAGACAGGACAACCCAAATCTTACCTTTATCTGCCTGCCTCTGAACAGTGATTCATCCAGGGCTTGGGCAGTGGTCACCGAATCCTTGTCTGCAAACTCCACATAGGCAAATCTACAAAATATATACCGGTACATACAAATGCTAATAGCATTTATTCTAGAATAAGCTATTATAATTTTGAAAGAGGACACTCAATTTATCCACTTTCACATAGACAAGAACATAGGTATCTCTATTTACAAAGAGATATCCATTCACTAGTACATTCAAATTGTTACTCTTAATTCATTCTATTAAACGCTTACAAGCTGATTGATACTTGACTTTTTTCCCTCCTAAGTGTCAGATTTGAATGCTGTTTTAAAATAATTTACCCTTTTGGATGGCCAGTGTATTTATCACAGAGTATGGTGACCCTATTGACAGAGCCACATCCATGGAAATGTTGTTCCAGTTCTTCTGCTGTGGCTCCATAGTCAACCTGTACAAAAATTCCAATAAACAGAGTAACATACCAAAGATCTGAGAAAAGGACCCACAAAAAGCAGCTTGCTCATGTAAACATTTAAATACTTGCAAAAGTTACAAACAAGCAAGGTGACTGCATGAATGAGACATGTAAAAAATTCCTCATAAAAGATGTAATTTTTTAAATTTTAAACATCTACCTACGGGACACAAAAACAGTTTGCAATATCCATAAACTTTCTATATCAGAGTTTGTTATAACCATTTAATTTTACAAGGAACTGTTAATAATTTCGCCAGGGATCCCAAAAACTCACTATATCCATAAATTCGCTACATCTGTGTTCGTACTAAACAAGTTCTGCTGTACTGGATTATCCATATCATCTGAGAAAGTTTATTCAGTGAATAATGTTTCTTTTAACTGGTAAATTCAATAGTGCAATGCAGGTACATGCATTACTTACATTCCCAACATAAACTGATCTTGTGTCTGCATCCATCTTTTCTTCTGGTGTTGGAAAAGGACCTACAAACATTTAAATAATAGTAATTTATTTTTGTGAAACCAATAATATATGCCTTTATGCTGCAAACATATTTTGTATCAAATATATGTGGCGTACCAATACCTCAGGAATTTTCCACTACATTTTTGGAATGGGCCTCGGCCCTTGGAATTGGGAACTTAACAAAATTTTATCACTAACTGGGAAATCATCTAGCATATGACAATTTTCAAGAAATAAACACAAATGTTGAATAAATTTGACTTTTATTTAATTAAACGATATAAAACAGATCACCAACACTTCGTGAGAATGCAGCAGTAAATTTATTTGGAACCAAATAAATTTACTGCTGCATTCTCACGAAGTGTTGGTGATCTGTTTTATATCGTTTAGTTTATAACTTTAGGTACAGACCCTATTGAATACCTTTCGGTATCCACACGTGAGAATCTTCCGCAATTTGAACCTCAGGGTGTTGGTCTCCAGTTTTTATTGTTTTGTATTTTATTTAATTATTCAGAGCATTCATTCAAAGAAGAGACTAATTACAAATTGTCAGTCATCAACAGAACAAGGCTTCCCTTAACTCGGATTTTTTCTAAAGGGTCCAAGGGGCCTGTATTCTGCCCCAATCCCAATGATAACAAGTTCAGACACTGGGAGAATATGTAACACAACAAATATATCCCCATAGCATATAGTAATAAAATAATTTTTAAAAAATTGAATTAATTGTAGTAAGAATTTAACGGCGTAAAAAATTTATCAAATGTATCGTTTCGGGGTCTTATACCACTTAAAAAAGTAAATAAACATTGATGCAGCAAGGTCAAACATTTATGTACAGATGAGTCCTCAGCGGGGAGTGTACATCAGGTCACGTGCTCCCGACATTAGTGTTTGCCTAGTAACACAACCTTTATTCATAGAATGTGATGCAGGCAGGGAGAGCTGATGAAAACTTTTTGCATATTTTAAACAATTAATCGTCGAAGAGGGGAGAAGGTATATTATTAATGTTTTTTTTGTTTAGAGAATTTCATTTAACTTTGTTTAATTTTATGTTTGTATTGACTCAAAGGCAGGATGGCCATACATACTACATTCTTACTCGTAAATTTGATATGGCGGTGAGGAGGCAGCATTTCCGGTTGAACACTGTAACAAAAGCCGACTACTGCTCTACGAGCAATGAGCCCGGCTAAAAAGTATGTGTTTTCCAAGATTCATAAAAGAAAATTCCCAAAAGACAATTGAAACAAATATGGTTAAAAAATGTCGGAACTCAGTAACATGGGTGATTTTTTTTTGCAAATGGAAATGGGGTTAAAATTCGTACCTATATGGGGCAGTGGAAAATTTATGTACATATCTTCAACAAGAGGCCCATGGGCCACATCGCTCACCTGAATAACTTTGACCATGCTGTTCTTTACCAGATTTCCCCCCTTTTAATATACCTATTGTGGCCCCGCCCTACCCCCCGGGGGTCATGATTTGAACAATTTATAATCTATACACTATCCCAGGATGCTTCCATATAAGTTTCAGCTTTTCTGGCCCAGTTGTTCTTCATCAGAAGATTTTTAATGATTTTTCTTATGTATTTCAATGTAAAACTTGGATTCCCTATTGTGGCCCCGCCCTACCCCCGGGGGTCATGATTTGAACAATTTATAATCTACACTACCCCAGGATGCTTCCATATAAGTTTCAGTATTTCTGGTCCAGTGGTTCTTCAGAAGAAGATTTTTAAAGATTTTTCTTATGTATGTCAATGTAAAACTTGTATTCCCTATTGTGGCCCCGCTCTACCCCCGGGGGTCATGATTTGAACAATTTAGAATCTACACTACCCCAGGATGCTTCCACATAAGTTTCAGCTTTTCTGGCCCAGTGGTTCTTGAGAAGAAGATTTTTAAAGATTTTTCTTATGTATTTCAATGTAAAACTTGGATTCCCTATTGTGGCCCCGCCCTACCCCCAGGGGACATGATTTGAACAATTTATAATCTACACTACCCTAGGATGCTTCCATATAAGTTTCAGTATTTCCGGCCCAGTGCATCTTGAGAAGAAGATTTTTAAAGATTTTTCCAATATATATCAATGTAAAACTTGGATTCCCTATTTTGGCCTCGCCTTACCCCCGGGGGTCATGATTTGAACAATTTAGAATCTACACTACCCCAGGATGCTTCCATATAAGTTTCAGCTTTTCTGGTCCAGTGGTTCTTGAGAAGAAGATTTTTAAAGATTTTTCTTATGTATTTCAATGTAAAACTTGGATTCCCTATTGTGGCCCCGCCCTACCCCCGGGGGTCATGATTTGAACAATTTTTAATCTACACTACCCCAGGATGCTTCCATATAAGTTTCAGCTTTTCTGGCCCAGTGGCTCTTGAGAAGAAGATTTTTTAATGACCCCACCCTTTTTTTGTCTTTTCTTGATTATCTCCCCTTGTAAGGGGACTTGGCCCTTTATTTTAATAATTTACACTCCCCTTCACCCAAGGATACTTTGTACCAAGTTTGCTTAAAATTGGCCCAGTGGTTCTTGAGGAGAAGTTGAAAATGTGAAAAGTTTACAGACGGACGGACGGACGGATGGACAGACAGACGGACGGACGACGGACAACGGGTGATCAGAAAAGCTCACTTGAGCTTTCAGCTCAGGTGAGCTAAAAACACTTTGACAATCATTTTTATGCAAGCATCAAATAAAAAAATAATGTTCTAGCTTGAAATATTGTGTGTTAAAGGACTTATTGCATGTTTCTAAATTATTTGAAATTAAAAGCGTAAAACGTTACTTATGACCACAGTTTATAAATTTTGTGTTTTTATTGCGGATAAACCGCGGTAATTAATCAATTATTGACTCAAATGAAAACCCCTGATTTAAAAATCTAAGTTAATTAGATAGCGATCACGTGACCCTGTGACGTCAAAGGCGACAATGGCTGATCAGCTCCACGTTAATCTTACGAAAATGTACGCGATACAACCTGAATTTTCTGCGTTGTGGACGACCAAATCGCTTATTTTATCCATATGAAATTGAATATCCAACCTTATATGTTAGAACTGTCAGCAAGAAAAAATCTGAAAAATCTGTTAACATTGTAAAAATAGCAGCGACGAGAGCGAAGGAGACGCGGCGAAGATGAAGAAACTCGCCATCAGAATACGATTTGATTTGTCATCTTATCACATGTATTTACTTATTTGATTCACAAATTTCACATTATATAACTTTGTTGTTCTTCGTTTTTAACATAATATTAATTTATGCAAGTCTTCATACGTTTTTTAAAGGATGGCGATCTTGAAAAATAATTTCCCGATCACGAAACATTGCCGTAATCAGAGCTATAGATTCTAAATGTTTGGAATAAAAAACGAAAATATCTCAAAAGCCTTATACCTTAGAACTAGTTAATGTTTCTATAGTAAATGAAAAGCACGCTAGGAATTAATTTTTTCAGCATTTTTCGTAATTAAGCTGCATTTGTCGTTGATAACTCCGTAAATAGTGTGCATATTCTCATCTCTCTATCACTGAATTGTCGCCTATGACGTCAGAGCAGTATTTCGCTGAAATCGGGCTGAAATATGCATATTGCCGTATTTGAATTTCAACTCCCAATATCTGTTAAAATATGTTTTCAACAACGTTTATTGTATTCAGTATTTTAATAAACAAGGTTGTAGATAATATTTTTCATAAAATTACGATTTTTGAAAGATCATGCGATAAGTCCTTTAAGTGTACTTTTTAAAAATATATATACAGTTGTGAATATGGTTATCTCGAAAACACTGATATCACAAATACCAAAGATATGTTGAAGTGAATTGAAAGTCCCTACCAATTATTCTTTAAGTATAAAACCCTTGATATCTTGAATACTGGGATATCCTGAAGTTTTTTCTCGGTCCCATCAAGTTCAAGATAACGAGGTTTGACTGTATATATATTTGATGAATACAAATCAATGAATTAATATTTTTATAAAATAATTAATTGAAGTCCTAAATAATTCAACCAAAGTCACAATCAATCTTATCGCAAGTCCCGAACAGTTTTACTAGTTAGGTCCCAAAATGTGGGGCATCGGTCATGTAGTTGGCTTAGTAAATTTCAAATGAAATCCATAAGAAACACCATTTCAACTTACTAGCGGTGGTTGGGGACGTCATGTTCATCTGTGTATCTACTTCTTTTTGCATTTCTTTAAGTTTTTCTGCTTCTTCTTCCATTTCTCTTACTCTTGCCTTGATTGCTTCTAGTTCCTTTGAATTTCAATTAAACTTAATAATTAAACATTTTAAAATGAAACTTCTGCATTTATAGTATATTAATCAATTGGATTCAACTATGGAATCTGAATTCATAGCCTTCTTTTAAACATACAAGTACTAAAGTGAAACTGCTATACATTAAAACTTTGCATTCAATTCACAATACTGTGTTGTGTTGTAGGCCTACTGTATGCTTAAATATTCAGGCCTACTGTATGCTTTAAAATTAATCTAAAATTTTACAGTATCTTATTTTTACAATGCTACGCCATTTATGGTGCTTTTTTTAGGGCTGGGCAATAATACCAATGTTCCGGTATATTGCGGTATGTTGACAAAAAATATCGTATAGACATACGTTTTTGTAATACCGATATACTGGCAAAATGCTTGGATTCAGGAATTCAATCATAAAATATAAAGAAAAGTTGTCAGAAAGGTTTGCAATCATGCCAATCAGTTAGACAAAAACTGTTGTATGCGTGTATTTAGTTGCATAACTGTACTTCAATCAACAAGATATGTTTTATTGTTTATCACATGTAATCATAGTTTTACATTCTACATGTAAAAGGAGGTTAATATAACAATACCATTTAAATTTTTATTGAAAATATTGCAATACATGTCGCAATACAGCTGAAAATATCGCATTATATTGCAGGATTTCCCCAAATCTCTTTGTGTGACACTAGTCTGAGATTTGTAGAGATGTCAGACCAAAATTTTTAGTCTCTACAAATCTCACTGAGATTTTAACACGTACAGTGCTGGTGTAGAATTATCTAAAAAATGGTAAAATATTTTTTCCTTAAAAGTATTCAAAAGCTGCAATGGTCAGGTTGGGCACACACCACCAAATGGTCACTTATCCCCCATTTGGTGGACAATCTCCCATATCGGAGACGAATTTTACTGACCAAATGGTGGACTTTTTTTATTCTATTCCAAAGAGCTAAATCCACGAAGGGGCTAAATCGGCCCAGTCATCAAAATAAGTGAAACTTTCTCACATAAAACTCTAAGATTCGTATGTTGTAAAACAATTTATTTTTTAATAATATCTTTTCTGGTTTTCTTTTTACATTCGTTTAAATTTGGTATTGTTTTCCTTATTAATACTATTATGTTGACGTTACATACTTTAACGTCGTGACGTTGACATTCTGTATAAGACAGTAACATATGTACGTTAATGGAATAAAAATAACCAATATAAGCTCTTCTTTAAAATTTTGTAAAATTTTACTATGAATTTTTCAAAAACTTCTGAAAAGTTTTGGTTTATTTTTTAATTAAAGCTATTTGTACTCTAAAGAAATGCCAAATATTTGTTTTATACAACTGTTGTCTGGTATAATCGTTGATACATGTAACACGTTTTAGATGAAATCAGAGAAACGTTAAGTTGAAAACAAACACAAAGTGTTAATCCGTCATATTTGAGTAAAACTGAATTAATGTAGTAAAATATATACTATAGTAGCCATGGATAAGGATTTTATCATTCTTAAATGTGTTATTGTATGGTCATACGGTGTACAAACAAAAAATATACGTTTTTTTTTTTTTTTTTCCCCCAGAAAACACACGAGTACTCTTTAATAACGAAAACATAAAATTAAAATGAAAAGTTGCATTAAAAATGAATACGTTTGAAGTTACCATCTATTTTATTGTCATTTTGAGAATTTCGTTGCACTTCCGAAAATTATGGCATTTCCCGGACATTTGAAATGAAATTGTAGTTCATACATGTAATACACGTAAAATAGTGACGTTTGACGACAATCCTGCGCACCACAGATTGTCAGGAAAGAAGCCACTACAGACTTTTAAACATGAGTGATGCAAAGTATCCAATCGGCCGCAAAAAAATTTTCCAACGAAAACACAAGATTTCCAAAGTATCTGAATTTGAAAACGGAACCTGAAGTTAAAAAAAAAAAACAAAAAGATAAACGGAAATGGCACATATACCACTTTACGCAATGTAAATCACTTAATCGAAATAAAGTTCACTAATTATGATAACTATGTTATATCATCAAAGAGAAACTTTTTTTATATACCCACAATAGATGTGAAAAGAGATTTCAGATGATAAAAACGATCGAATGAATAATTGCTAACTAATCGTTTTGTTATCATATTATCATATCTTACACACTCCCATGTTGGGGAGTACGTATTATAAACCCTTTTAATAAAATCATAAAGTAATGATTATCTGGTGAGAAGTGAAAATTAAATTGAAACATAACAACATCTAAGACTTTCATATAGTTCAAAACCAGTTTTAACATTTTACTCATAATTTTCATATATTTAAAATAACGTTCCGTTTTTCCATGTACAATTTCTAACACAACTACAAATAGATAGGCGATAATGAGTACAGAAGACGATAAAATAATCATAATATATATACATATTGCATATGAGATTTTTAACTTGGACGTTTTCGGATCGTTACTATTTGTAATTAAACAAAAATATACGAAAAACAGCTACTGGCAGTAGTAAATGGCTATCATTACAGACCATCGAAAAAAAAAATTATAGACCACATGTCGAACGACATATTACCCCCCCCCCCCCCCAATACCATGTTCAAATGCCCGATCTATGAAGGTATATTCTATATAGACGTCCTTTCAAAAAAAACAAATATGATAGACAGGCAAAATTACCGGTAGCAGTTATATCCGTTAATAATAATACATTAAGGATACATGGCCGTAGGAACCGGAGGGGTGGGTGGCCATGCCCCCCCCCCCCAATAATTTTGCCGATATATAGAATACTATATAAAACAAAGCTACTATATGCTTGTGTCCCGTCAATAAAAACGTCTGATCCCCCCCCCCCCTTTTTTTTGGTTTGTCAAGGAATTTTGGTATTTGATAGTGTCCCCAACTGAAAATGTATGGATGTGCCTCCCCCTCCCCCCTAACTGAAATTGCTACCTACGGGCCTGGGATCTATAATAAATTTATGCAATGACTGAGTCACGAAAAATCAATCGTTTTTTAAATAAATTTTTATCAAGGAGATTGAAAAAAAAAAATGAAAACTGCTATTGAATTTATTTTTTATACTATATATATATATACTATATATATATATATATATACAAGGACTAATATAATTGGCATTGTTATTTATTCACTTTACTACTTTCTTGTTAAAATGGCAGCAGTAATTGGTCGATCTGTTCCACGTATTTAATGAGTGAGGGTGAGAATTCCGAAACCCCCACCCCCAATAACCCCTGTCTTTTCTTTTCTTTATTTTTTGTAAATGTAACAGTTTTCTTTTCTCTTTTTTTTTTTTTTGCTTCTTATTTTATATCAATGTTCGAATCCCCCCCTTTATGAATTTACACTACTACATGTATAAATATGCTTACTAATCTTGGTTGCACTCTCTCCCTTGGGCCTGTTACAATTAAGCGGAGTAACTCAAAATAGAAAGAGATAGCAAGTAGTCTCCCTTTGACATTTTTATCATGTGTTGGCTAGGTCACAGCATGCATGCGATACTGAAATTACTTAAAACCTTAAAGAGTTGTCACTGCCTTGGTAGTAAGTTATTCGTTTATACAATGTAGGACATTTTTCTTATAGAGGCCTATCACAAAAATTACACGCGATCTGTAAAATCAATCTATTGTTTATTTGATTTGTCAACTCGAATTTTCTAGGTTCAGTACTTCGTAACATAATTTATGTTAAGAGGTCTCGGATCAGTAAAGGTTTTCACTAATAAATATTAATTAATCTTTTGTCTTAAAATGCCACTGGCAATTTCTGAAACGCATGTTGGGTATCATGAGTATGGGTTATAATTATAATACATGTACATGTAGTTATGATAGACTCTATTGCGTAACATTAACCATTTGTACATGCTGTCGATACAGACTTCACTACATTTATGTTTTGTAAGGTGGTAGAACAATCATTATAAATACGTCTTGGTAGTTGCATCCGATGTAATTTGTTTAATATTCTAGGCTATTCCGACACGGCCACTCAGGAGAAAATAAAGATGTAGCCTACATGTTTCTCGGGTGATCTCCCTTTGATTACATAGTGACCATGGTGACGAGGAGCCGGGAGTTGGAAAACAAATTCAAAGCATAAATAAATAGGCAGAGGAAAAGAATACACATTATTATTTTTTTTTAACATTTCAGTATAATAATATGGATCAGCTACTCGAAGGAAAAGTCTTGGGTCAGGACTGAGGCACGTAGGCCTAGTACACAAAATGTCGACATTATTGCATCTATGCAGTCATGCCTAGCGAGAGTTTTTCGTACTTTTTTGCACCACAACACAAAATAACTTATAATAAATATAACAATCGCATTTCAAAACTCTTTGATATTTACAAAAACAATATAGAATATTTTTCTTTTCTATTAATGTAGGGTAATCCCCGCTATTTTCACTGTGTGAGTCGATGCTAAGATATTTGAATCGAACGAAAAGCATTAATTTCGATGTGGCCACATCCCTCGAACAAAATAAAAATATACTTTATTTATTCATATTTTAATCCTCTTTTCAATGGTATAAATTTTATTTTGTTCGAAGGTTGTGGCCAAAGCAAAAATTTGAACCAAAGACGAAAAAAATGCTTTATTTTGATAAAAACAAGCAAAGTGCACGTTTTTAGACGTTTTCTGTACAAATATGAAGTCATCAAATAAAAAAATTGGCATATACTATTTAAGTTTGATACCCAAGGATAATATTTCTATTGTTAATTTTTTTCTTCCTCTAAGTTTAATTTCTAGAAAAAATAGGCTGATTTAGCCCCTTCATGGATTTAGCTCTTTGATTAAAATGAAGCAAAAGCGCATCTTCTTAGGCATTGGGGAATTTTAGTGAACATATTCCTCGCACAATCAACATAGTTCGGTTGATTTTCCATGTGCAATTTCTCCATAACTTCCTAAAAACGATACCCATAGTTGTCCATAACAGCCGAACTTCTTGATCAATCGATCAAAAAAATTTTGATTGTGTCTAGTAGGATAAAAATTCTATTTTATCCAGTGGTTTAACTCTTGATAAGTTAAGTTTCAATCACTTTTTGGGTCTTCGTTAATATTTATTTCCATCAAATCCCGTTAAACACGAGCTCCTCATTACTTTACTGGTATGGTGGGCACTTATTGCTATAAAGTTAAATTTTTCTAGACTTGAACGTAATGTCTGTTGTTATTTTTCTTTTAGGATAAAGTTGCATATTCCATGCGACCTTTTGTGGTTTAATATGTATATTACTGATGAATTTAATATATTTGATAAATAATTTTCAATAAAAGATATACAAAGTGACTTTTGCAATTATTCTTTTTTTCGTTCGAAGTATATCGTTTTAAAACAATAATTATATCATAATCTAACTTCATTTACTATTTTTGTAGAGAACAAAGCTATTGCGTACAAAATTAAAATGAAATAAAGGCAAAAACTTATTTTTCTCTTGATTTCATAATTGAAAACTGACACAAATGTGCCTCCATAGTAAAATCCGACTTTTGACCAGGTTAAAAAAAGATTGTTTTTATTGTTTGCATTATTTGATTGGTTGCCTGGATAATCAAAACAGAAAGTAAAGAACATGGTTGACAGGTGCAGCATCGTTGGAGAAGGAGGGAATTTTCTTTTTAAGTAAAAACGGAGAAATGTTGCACTTGTTTACGTACATTTTTTGTAAAATTTTTGAACGACTGTGCGCAAAAAATTACACATTGAGTATCCAATTTTTTTCACTTAGAACACCGATAAATACCTATATTTTATTCCACATGGATTAGAATTATGTGCCATTCCATGCAATTCTATGGAATTGAACACAACCCTTTTTCTCTCCTAAACGGTCAGTAAAATTCATTTCCGATATGGGAGATTGTCCACCAAACGGGGGATAAATAACCATTTGGTGGGGTGTGCCCAACCTGATGGTAGAACTATCTTTTATATGGGTTGCTTTTTTGATAATCCATAGTACATATATGAATAGTCAAATACTAGCATTGTCCATTTCTTACAAAAAACTTTTTCGTGAAAAAACTGCATATAAATATCTTTATTAAGCTATTCTGAATAGCTTAATGAAGCTATATAGCTAATTCAAGCTATATAGATAAATCAAGAGATTGTGCTTAATCTCCTTAAAAGACTTTGTACTCAAAGTTCTAAAAGTTTTGGGGCTATATAAAGCAATTGATACAGTTACTTCTTCGATGAAATTATAAAGGAGGCCAATTATGGCCAACAATATAATTGACTGGTAATAATTCAGTACAATGAGAAGCAATCATACTTATCCACGCCTCAACGCACACAAGGTAGTGTACAGTTAATCAAACAATGGAAATTCATCTTTTGCTTAAAAGTATTCAAATGCTGCAATGTTAGAAGTATCTTTGATTTCAGTTGTTGTTTTGATAGCCCATAGTACATATATGAATAGTCAAATATTTGCGACTATTTGTCTATTTCTTACAAAAAACATTTTTCTGAAAAACTGCGCATAAATAACTTTATCAAGCTATTTTGAATAGCTTAATAAAGCTATATAGCTTTTTCAAGCTACATAGCTAAATCAAGAGATTGTGCTGGACCTCGTAAACAGAGTGGAACTTGGAATACACATCTGTTATCGATATGTATACACGCTTATTTTAAATTAAAGTGTATTACTTACAGGATCATCTGCCGTAGAATCGTCTGCGGCATTTGTATCTCCCTCAATTTCCCCACTCTCCAATAACTGAGCTTCGGCGTCGA
The DNA here is from genome assembly GCF_033153115.1 of Saccostrea echinata. Classification (NCBI taxonomy): domain Eukaryota; kingdom Metazoa; phylum Mollusca; class Bivalvia; order Ostreida; family Ostreidae; genus Saccostrea; species Saccostrea echinata. The sequence goes on from NW_026889811.1 coordinate 6,950,506, forward strand.
ATTCATTATCATTTTCATTATCTTCATGAAACTGTTCGGTTTCGTTGTCAATTTCAGACATATTGAAGAGACACAGTTTCCGATAAAAACGAAATTAAAAACAAGAATATATGTTATTTCATCCCAAAACCTCCGTTTGTTGAAACTGGTTTTGTAACAAGAGGATTACGGCTGATTGTTATGTGTCCCCTTCCCCTAAGTCCTCTCTTCCAAACCGGTGTTATTTACAAAACCTATTTTAACTTCGCTGTCAGAAGAGTTCCATTACTGACAATATAATATCAGTAAAATGCCAGTACTTAACCATAAGTATTGTGCACGTGCGTAATTAATGAAATATTTAAATATGAAAATAATTCACAACTAAAACTTAATTTTAATGTGTTACAAAGTGAAATAAATACAGGTTTAGTACAATCATATCAGCATTTAATAAAATTGTAATACCATACTTATTATTATAATAAATATATTGCGATTGGGACCAGTCAATATGAAAATACTATCGGAAATATATTCTTTATATCAAAACAAATTTAAAAATGAAATAATTATATAAATAGGTAGGCTGATGAGCACATCAGATGCTGCAGATTCTTGAATATCTAGTCCTAACGTCTATGGAGCAATTAGTCACACCCTGCATTATTTATTTTGGAAAAAAGTGATGTTCACCAAGAACACAACAAGGAACCATTAAGCTGCATCTTGGTTGGTAAAGCAATAGTGTACTGCTTGTGTTCCATTGGAAAATAAATGTTTTGTTCAATTATAAAATATCTATGAACATTGAATATCACGAAGATAATTTATGCAGACAGACATTTTGGATAAGAAAGGTAGGCGACAAGGTTAGCCAATTTGGCAGCCACTGTTAACTTATCAAGTTAGGTTCTGTATGATATTTTTTTTAAAAAATTGCTTCCATTAGAACAACTTGATTGGTATGATGATTGGAGATGGGTAATTTTAAATCTGTAGTATCTGTGCGACTGTCCCGTGGTACGACTTATTGTCTGTATTACATGTACTTAAGAAGGCGGGACAGTCGCACGGACCTCTTCTACACGTGGATGCCAAGCTGACAGGACGTGTCAGGGACAGCAGCGGAGCGGGGAGTCGGCCCGGGCCAGAACCTACGGATCTGTATATATGTTTGTATATGTGTTAATAAATACTTGTAAAGAACCACAAAGACTTTACTGGCGCCCAACTCGCGGGGCCCGGGAGATTCCCGTACTGCTGTCAAAGTTAGTTTTTTTTTCAGGCATCGTTTTAGCCGCCATTTTTGGTGCTGCTAGGTATGTGAGAGCACGTGTTGGTTTTTTATGTATTTCTTGAATCAACTTTCAGAATTAATTTGTATTGTCTGTGATTTTATCTGATTTATTGTGATATTTTATTATGGATATGTCGGTAGAGGAAGCCGTGTCGGCTTTAGGCCTGGGCACTCGCCCGGCTGACAGGCGGTCAGACAATTTCAATCTTCGTTCTCCGTGTAGGATGGGGGTATACCCCGGGGAGGGGGGTTATTCACCATACGCTTTTAGCGGGAGTGAGCATTTTGCCTCCCGTCACACACCTTTTGCTCAGTCAATGTCAGGCCACATGGGAGGGGGGTTGCCCCTCGGGGGTCCCTCTACACCTATGCCCGGCCTGCACTCGGGCATCCCCTGTGGGGAGGGTAGTGTATTACATGGAAAGTCAGGAAAAGAGGTACGGTTTGCCCAGTCTCAATTTGGCTCACCAGGGATGATGACCAGTGATTCCCTGGAGACCTCTCTAGGTAGCCCGTGTAGGTGTGGCTCACCTGGTAGCACTGTGGGTTGTAGCCCACCTAAATATGAATATAGGGAGGTTCCCTTGAATTTGGGATTAAACCATCCGTATTCCTTAGGCCATGTGCGACCAGCTAGTAGTAGCCACCATGTCCTTGTGGGAGACACAGCTAACCTGGGGGGCCCTGCTACTATGGGTTATAGACCAAGCCGCTTGGGTGAGGTTGTACCACACCCACTTGACCCCGTCCTTCTGTCCCATACACCGTGTGTTAGTCAGCAACCTGAGAGGCCTGTTAGGCCCGCACTGCTCACCTCCGAGTATGATCGTCTACATGTGAGGCCCGTAGATCCTGTAGGGCTCACCTGGGACCCTGCACCCATACAGAGCCAACCTAGACTAGCAGATTTTGGTGTGCCCTCTTTCCCTGGGGATGATTTGCAACCCCGGAGCTCAATGCCATGCACTATATCTGCCCCAGCCCCTGTAAATGTTGGAGTGTCCCCAGCAATGGTTCATTCACAAGTAAATCCTTTAGACACTGGTGTGACTGCTGCCAGACCCCAACCTACATTATTGTATGCTAGTTCCACAAGCACACCTTATCATGCGCCCCCATCAGTGTACATCAATCCTGGGGGTAGGCATGCCCAACCCCCAGTACCCGACCACTCCCAGTTTGTGTTGTATCGAGGCGAGAGTACTCCAGCCACACTCCATGCTATGGCTATGCCCAGTGCACTGCAGCACCATAGTGTTCCTGTGTCAGTGACTTGTAGTCCTGCCCATCCCGATACCCCAGCCTGCCATTTTGGAAGGGAGGGGGAGAGGATAGCACATGTTCAACCTAACATGTATGGGGCAGCCCATCCGGGATACTATGCTAGTCAGTCAGTCCCGGCTAACCAGGCTTGCAACTTTAGTACACCAATACATTATGGCTCATCTGGTTACCAGGGCACCACACCATACCCAGGTAGGGCAGCCACTGGGGGTAAGCCCCGGTATAAGGACCTTAGGTATGATGGTAAGACCAGCTGGAAGGCATTTTTGCACAAGTTCGTTAGGTTATCTCGCAGCCAGCTATGGACAGAGGAGGAGCAGCACGACCAGTTTTGTTTCTGCCTTGAGGGGGCAGCAAGCGAATACTATACCTTGCTGTTGGAAACCAGTAGCCAGCTCCGCCTAGATGAGATCTTGCAGAGATTTGAGAAGCGTTTTGGCTCCTCTGCCCCAGATCTCACTCATCAACTCAAATTCCAGGCTGCCAATCAGAATCCAGGAGAGTCACTTCGTCAGTGGGCAGACAGGGTGCTGACCTTGGCAACGCGAGCCTTCCCTTGTGTGCCGGACGTGCACACACATGCCATACTTAGGCTGTGTTATGGAGCCGAGGACCAAGACGCTGGCCTTTACGCCCTTGATGGACATCCCCGGACTGTGGAGGAAGCCGTGGAGCGAATGCAATACTACCAGCACTCCCGGCTACATGGGCCTAAAGCCAAGAGAGAGGTGCGGAAGTTGATCCTCGGTGAGGACACTGGACGGGATGATCCTGGGATGGGAAATGTGGATGCTAGGGAGGAGCTTGAAGCTCTCCGGAGCAGGATAGAGAAACTTGAGGAGGCCTTGAGGCAGAAAGGATATGCCCCCTTTCCGAAACCTCGGAGGGCTGGTTCCCCGCCATCCAGATGGATGGCTCATAAGCGGAAGCCTTCTGTGTGTTTTAAGTGTGGAGAGGTGGGGCATTTCCGTAGAAATTGCCCCACTCGAGCTATAGGGAAGACAGTAGCCACTGATGGGCCGCGAGGCGGACCCCGGATGAAGGGACCCCTTGGTGAGAGGTATCGTAGGCCAGAGTCCCAGGAGAGGGGACCAAGGAGTGGAAGGCCTGGATCCCAGGGAGGGCCCTCCCAGGCAGTTCGATTTATGAACCCAGAGCAGTCCCCAGAGAGGACGGACTCAGAGAGTAAGGAGCAGGGGGCTAGTCAACCCCCCTCCTGTATGCGGCGTAGGCGCAAGCGGCGCAGGCTAAGGGTCCGCTTTGAGACGCCCCAATCGCCGGAGCTATTCTCAGCTGAGGAGGAAGAGGCATCCTTGGACGAGGAAGTGGGGCAGCTTGTGGCTCCCCACTCCACTCCGGAGCCACTTAGACCAGCCCGGGATAGGACTAGGGAGTTTCAGGTCTTTGGGAGGACCAGCCCTGGTAGTTCTGATCAGGTATCACCCAAGAATGAGGGGAAGGAGACCTGTATACAAACTGGGCAGTCACGCCAATCTCAAGGCTTTGCTGTTAGCCTGTGCGTGTCATGCCTGGAAGTAGAGATGGTGGAGGAGTCTCTATTGGATTCTGCAGTTGAGGATATCGGTGTTACACCTCTCTCCCCAAGACCAGCCCAACCTTCGAATGAGGCGGCCTATGGTCAAGTTTCTGTGGGATCACTGAGCTCTGTGGACAAAGGCCCCACCCTGGAGGTAGATATAGATAGGGTCACGAAGGACCATGTTGCGGAAGTGGGGACAACCCCATATGATTCTGGCAGTCCCTTGTCTGACAGTGCGACACCAGAGGAGAACAGTGCATGTCGTTTATACAGATCAAGGCGGAGGCGTGGGCGACGCCGGAGGGTGAGTTTACCCTCCAGGGCCTGATGGTGTGACTGGTGTCACAGTTTCTCAGTAGTGAGTGGGCCTGATGACCTTGGCCCACTCGGTTATCGTTAAACAGATGTAGGATGATTGTCTGGGGATCATCCCGGACATACCACCTGGTTGGGAGTAATCCCGGACTTGTTACCTAGGATTAATCCTGGGTGTGGTTTTGCCTGGAGCTTGCTCCGGCACTTGTATTTCTTGGGCAGTTAGCCCGGGAGGGTGTTTACAGCGCCCCGACGTTGGAGATGGTTCCGGACCCTCTTTCCTGTGGTAGACTCCAGCCTTTCAAAGAAAACAGGGGGGAGTGTAGTATCTGTGCGACTGTCCCGTGGTACGACTTATTGTCTGTATTACATGTACTTAAGAAGGCGGGACAGTCGCACGGACCTCTTCTACACGTGGATGCCAAGCTGACAGGACGTGTCAGGGACAGCAGCGGAGCGGGGAGTCGGCCCGGGCCAGAACCTACGGATCTGTATATATGTTTGTATATGTGTTAATAAATACTTGTAAAGAACCACAAAGACTTTAAATCTTTGTTCATGGTGGATTTATAAATTGTGAAGATCGAACTCATTTCACTCAGTGCATATCATTATTTTTTTTTTGCACAAGACTAATGGTTCCTATAAATACTTTGTTAAATATATTTGTACATTTTTTTGTTATGAAGTTTACATTAAAGACTTTTTGAATGATTGTGATGAGAAATTTTCAGGTTTTTACTTTAATTCATAGAATTAATTCTCATATCATATATTTAATTACAGATGTTAAGGTCTCCTGGAAATGTTTCGCCAGATGTTCCAAACACATTTAAAGAATATTTAGGTATACATATAACTGGAAAGGTAAGAATTAAACTGTAATCTTTTGTTTTTCTTAATTTATTAACTAGTGAGGGGGTAGACTTTACTTTACCGGTCCCCAGATCCACAAGAAACAGGTACTCATTGTTCCATGACGTAAGATTTTCATCACCCGACTGATAAGGGTTAGTCTTGCACACTTATCAACTGGTTAGGGTTAGTCTTGCACCTACCTGAGAGATTAGGGTTAGTTCTTGCACAAATATTCGACTGATTAGGATTAGCCTCGAATCCATCCAAGAGATTAGGGTTAGTTCTCGCACATAATTTGACTGATTAGGGTTAGTCTAGCATCTGCTCGTGTGATTTGGGTTAGACTTCACATACCATCCGATAGATTAGGGTTAGTGTCTTCACTGTCTTGTTTTTTTAGATTAATTTTCTTAAACATGTTAAAGAAATTCAGTTGCATCTGTATTTTTTGCAAGATCTTAATTCAGCTTCAATGGCATCTTACTGGTTTGTTTACATGAAAAAAAAATGGCTAAGTAGGAAAGAAACATCACTAAGCATGCGCCATACGCACTTTGTTGACAATTAAGCATTGAATTATTATTATTTGAAAGATATAGTCTCATAACTGCAATGGTGTACGTGTGCTAACAAATTGAGTAACGTGCGTTAGCGCATTATGAAAATTTGTTTGCACACACTGTTGCAGTTATAAGACTATATCTATCAAAAAATAATGAACCACTGCTTATATTTACATTTTTTAACTCCTAGCTTTGACTGCAAATATAGTTTATATTTCAAAATCCCTGTATTATCCTTCGGGTAAGTTGTAGAACTTTAATGGAAGAGCCATTGCAACAGCTTCTGTTCAATGTGAGCATGAATTTTGATTTTTCGCTTATGACTTCGCACTTCCATGGCGTTTGTGTTTGTGACATCAAAGTAAAATGCATACTTTAACCTTTTGACACCTTGTCCATGTTATGGTGTTTTGAATGCCATTGCTCTCCACAAACTTTTAAAGCAAATTACATGTGTAATGTAAATATTTATTTTTTGTCAATTTTTCACTGAACAAACAATATTCATTAATTTTTTCAGAGAACAAGGTAAAAAAACTTTGTTTAAAAATGAAGTTTTAAATTAAACTTTTAACCATAGAATTTGTTTTGGGGGTCAAAAAGGCCAAAAACCTTATCCTTTTTATTGTTTTTGATTGCTCACTCGATCTCGTATATATTGAAGTCACCTATGGCGACACTATATTTTAGCATGTTTTTCTGGGGAACGGTAAAGTAAAGTCATTCCTAGTGAGGCATAACTATATATCAATAAATAATTTTTTTTATTAGTTGAGAAATAAGTATTGTAATGATGTACATGTTCCTTTGAATAAAAAATGGGATGCTTATATTTATTGCACTGTCATTTTCACTAGGCCAAAAAAAAAATTAGCTTTGTTTGGTGTTGCCGACTCACATAAATTGGTGCTGTCAAAAGAATTTTTTCAACAGATACCTATCATAATTTTTACTTTGTTATATTCATCCAGATTTAGGTGTTTGTACGTTTGTGTAATATATCCAGAATGGGAAAGAATCATGTAAACGCTTGTCTAATGATTGATCAAACAGTTTCCATTTATAACCTTCGATCTATATGATGTTGAATAAATCCGTATCACGAATCCAAGCATGACTGTCGAAAGCGGTAAAATGTGAACTGGGTATAACAGAAGTTGATGGAATGACTCTCTGTGGTAATGTGGTTTTTTTAAATGGCAAAAGTAAACTGATGAATCAGATATACCGGGTACCATTTCTGAAATTTAAACTAAAACAAAAAATTTTCCCTACCTACTGACCCAAATGTATAAAGACTAAGTCGGCAACGCCAAACCAACAATATTTTAATTGTGGCCCTACTTAGTGTAAAATGGGTGGTGGGAGAATTGAGCAATAATTAGGGCCCCGCAAGGATTTGCGGGTGCCCTATAGTAATCACTCTGTCTGTCTGTCTGTCTAGCTGTCTAGCTGTCTGTCTGTTCGTCTGTCATTCTTCCGTCCAAAAATTTTCTGTTTTTTTCTAATAACTTTTTTTGTAGTTGACCAATTAAGTTCAAATTTGGTATGTTGGTTGAAGAGGCAGTAAGACATATTTTGATGCTAAGTTTGGTTCTCTATGTCATCCAGTTTGGAGCTGGGGTGGTGGGGTAGATTCCTTAACTTTACATTAGAATGAATGCAAGGGCAATGAGAGATAACTGCTGAGAATGTTCCTATTGTAAACTATAAAAAAAAAAGCTGCAACTAGTCCCATGGGATTAATTAACTTTCCTCTTGAAGAAAATCCAAAGCATTATCTGTTTCTGTCAAATTGAGATTAATTAACACTTCTGTCTGCAAATGAAGTTTGTTTTGAAGTTAAGGTCAATTTTGAATGATGTTTACATTCTCTGAAATGTGGATTTAAATAATGTCCATACTTTATTTTGGTAAAATACATAATGAGTTATGATTTTATTGAATTCTAAAAACAAGATATACATAAAGATATGGGTTTTTTTTTTTATTATTTTTTTTTATTTATTTATTTATTTTATTTACATGTATTTATTCATTTTAATTTTTTTGTTGTTGCTGCCATATGTAAATTCAAGAATACTATCAATTTTAACAGGTAGTCCTATAATAAACTCATTCTATCATTACTGAAAAAGTTCTTATTGTAAACTTGGAAGAAAAGGATGAGAAAGCAGTACAATTAATCCTCATGGATTAATTATCTTGTCTGGGGCAGAAATTTTCAAAGCTTATCTTTATTTGTCACTTTAAGATAAATTAACCTTTATTGTCTGCAACTGATGTTTGTTTTGAAGTTAACGTCAAGCCTGGGTGACATTTGCATTCACTGAAGGCTGGCATTTTATAAAACACATGCTTTATTCTTGTTTAAATATATATTTAATTGAGTTATAGATATGATGTTTTTTACTGCCTTGTGTAAATACAGGGATATTCTTTACAGGTTGTTGGATATTGGAATTATCTTGAAATTTTATGAATACAGTTGTTATTACATATTCTTCTTCATATATTTTTAAGTTTTTGTAATCAATTAAAATTCTCATTCTGTAAGCTGTACCCTTATATTTCTACCCCTCGGCGGGGCCCTTGCTGACTGGTCAGTTTTCTAGTTATATACTATTTATTTCATATAATATCAGATACATGTACGTTGAACTCTTGTTTTACAACGAAGTTAGAGATCGATCTCAGATCTAATCTCTTTAAAAGAACAAAATAAATTGAATCATATCTATTATTTCAATTCAAAACAAAATTAATGACTTTCCTTCATTAATAATCAGTGGATAAAATATAAAACTGCTTGAGCACATTTCATGTATAATGATTGATAAAATACTTTTATTGTTGTAGAATTATGACCAGTAGTGTGGACAGGACAAAAAATGGAGGAAGAAGCTGTTTGTCAAAAGAAAATCTTAACAAACTTGGATGGAAATGGGGAAAGAAAAAGAGACATGGATACAGAGGATACCAAGGGAGACTTACTTATAGATGCCCAAAGTCCAACAGAAATATGTAATTCAGAGAAAAATGTAGAAACTAGGAGTAATTTAGAACACATTGAGCAGAAAAATATTGGAAAGGGGGTAGAGAAATGTTTAACAGACAGGGACGTAACAAATATACAGTTTGAAATCCATGAAGTAATAACCAAAAATACCGAAAATCAAATAATCAGCCACGACCTTAATAGCTCAGAGAATCAAGTAGAAAATGACACAACCAATCAGAGTATGACGGATGCATTTATAACAACCAAAGATGTAAACCAGAAACAGGTGTTAGAAACAGGCCAAGAACCTGATAGGGTGCTCATCAATGATAATTTTGAAAAGCATAATATTTCACAAAATTCCTGCTGCAATAATCTTCAAATACTCAAAGCAGATGATTCAGAAAGTGTGCGCAATCAAATAGAAGAGAGTTTTTCAAACTCAACTATTAGTTTCTACAAAGATGGTTTCCAGATACAAGTTAAGGAAGAGTGTATTGAAAATTTGGAAAGTCCATGCAATCACAATAAAGATTTTGTTTCAATGACTGAAAATATAGATGAGGAACGAAGACCTATAACAGCTAAGGAGGGAATGAATCTCAATGAACTTGTTATAGAATCTGAAGATATACCAAAAAATTTAAAATCAGCACCAAAGAGAAGGGGAAGACCTAAAGGTAAAAGTTCCAATAAAAGCAGCCCCACAAAATCCAAGAAAACCTTTCAAAACAAAGAGGAACAAGTTTGTGACAATAAGAGAAAATCAACAGGGAATAAAGCATTGTGTACAGATCCGAGCAAGAAAAATAGCAAAACCAATAAATTCAAAGGTGCCAAAGAAATGAGGGTTGAGATCTCAAGACTGAAGGACAGTGTTGGGGATGTAAATGAATATGGTGGTCTCCAAAAATCTTCAAAGAATATTGCAAACTGCAAAAGCAATTCTAAGAGAAAGAAAGGCAGTCAAATTTGCAAAGAATCCAATTTACAAAAGAAAAGGAAGGCAAGAGCTGAATTTTCTTTTGAAACTGACATTAACATAAAGCAAGAACTTGAGTCATCAGAGGACGACAATTTTGACAATGACCCAGACTATTTTCCAGTTAAAGAAGAAGCAGAATCTCCAGTGCTTGGAAGAAGAAAGAAGCATCGTATAGGGCGTCCACCCAAAATTGGAGACAATCCTTGCAAAAAATGTGAGGCTTCATTCCCAACAAAGAGACTGTTAATAGCACATCAGAAAGTCCATGCCATCCCAAAACAGTCCTGCCGCTTCTGTGATTTTGAAGCCAAGTCTGTTGTGGTTATGATGGAACATGAAGCTAAGCATACCCATGAGAAACCATTCAAGTGTGACCACCCAGATTGTGATTATGCTTCTAGGTCAAATGTAGATTTGCAAAGACACAAATCTAAACACTCCACTGAAAAGAAATACAAATGTCCATATGAAAACTGTGACTTTGTAACAAAATGGCAGAGAAATATCCGCCATCATGTCTTGCGTCACACAGATGAGCGGCCTTATCCTTGCCATCTCTGTATTCAGTCATTTAAACGTGTTCAAGATCTCAAGTATCATTTATATCGCCATAATGACAACAAACCAATCGCCTGTGATGAATGTGATTTTAGATGCAAAACAAATTTTGAGCTCAAATGCCATAAGCTCAAACACAGTGATGTGAGGAACTATGCTTGTACCCACCCTGGATGTACACAAAGGACCAAATCAAAGAGTGACTTAACCAAACACATGAAAATCCACACAAACCAAAAAGATTACATCTGTGATGAATGTGGAAAGGGGTTTAGAACAAGAGCTTGTTTATCTAAGCATCTCCAAAGACACTCTGACATAAGACCATTTTCTTGTGATATTTGCAATAGAGCTTTCAAAGTCAAAGTTGCCCTAAGGAAACATGTTGCATTACATTCAGAATATCGACCATACTCCTGTGAAATGTGTGGACAGAAGTTTTCCAGCAAGTCCAATAAAAATGTTCACATGAAAACCCATGATTACTCAGACAGGCCATACCCTTGTCCGGTATGTCCATATGCAGCTAAAATCCAAGGTCATCTTTTATCTCATATAGGATCCATGCACGGTAATTCTTATGCGTATTTCTGTGAAGCTTGCAAGAAACCATTTAAGAGATACGGGCAACTAAAAGTGCACCATGTAAGAATGCACCCTGAAGTTGATTTTGGAAAGTTAAAAACAGAAAATCATATACGTCAAAGAAATTCAGATGATGTTACACTTACAAACTATGCCTTTGATGAAGACACAATTGCTGGGGTTGAGGAATGTATAAATTCTGTTGTTTCAAAAACAAGGGAAGCTATGGAAATCAAAGAAGAAAATGAGTTACCCTCTGAGTTAAGAGAAGCAAAGATCAAAGAGGATTTTGCATGTTTGGCAACTGCTGTTGAAGGCAAAGAACTGGAAGATGCTGCCAATGCCCACATTATTAAAGAAAAAAGAAAGAGAGGCAGACCAAAGAAAAACAAACCCAGTGTGCAAATCCAACAGCTGAAAGTAAAACAGGGAGACATGAGGGTACAGAGTGATATTGAAAAGTTACATGAAAACCTTATTTTGTCTGAAAAACTGTCAATTGCTGCAGGGAATGATGATGTTAAGGATGTCAAGGATGACAGTATTCTTGAAAATTTGAATACAGATGTCACATTGACCCCACTGACACACGATGAAAGAACAGAAGACGTTCAAGGTTCAGAGAACTCCAAGAATGAAGATTCAACCCAAGCTCCTGCAACTCTAACCATTTATGAGGGAGGATTTAGACTGCCCCTGGCCACAAAAGGCTTTAAATTCAATTTTGACAAAACTGGGAAAAAGCCCAAATCTTGGTTCATGAATCCTGACAACATGCACAAGGGAGCTAGAGAGCATCAGATGAAATACTTAGCCAGAAAGGACACAGAGTATAAATATTACTTAAGGGCACATAGAAAGAAGTTGGTGGGCAGGAATAAAGTGCTAGAAAGCTTGGAGAGACGAAGGAAAAGTGCAGCCAAAAGATTTGCGACAGGTGCATCGAGTTTTGTTAAAAGATGTCACGGTAAGGCACCATTCAGATTCACAAAAGTCGTAGAGGAAGATGGGAATGTCGGGGATACACAACAGCAATCCAGGAGTGCTGCATCTTCATTGTTGGATGACATTCCTGGACAAACTTTACCAAAACTCATTTTTAAAAAGAAACCAGACCAGCAGGAAGAGTATGAATGTATACAAAAAGAGGAAAGTAAAGTGGACATGCAAAGTGAAAGTAGGGAGAACAAAGAAAGAAATGATGTGGAGGATGATAAAAAGAAGGAACCATTGAGGAATTATTCATCTGTGGAAACTATTGAGGAATCAAAGAAGGGAAATGTCCAAAGTAATATAAGAGTATGTTTTAAAAAGAGAGGGAGACCAAAAACAAAGAACAAAGAGAAAAGTGATCTGAAGAACCCAACAAAAACACCACAGTGGAAAAAGGGCCAAACAAAGAAAAAATCTCAGCTCAAGGATAAGAAATCAGATAGTAAGAAAAGTAATTTGCAAAGCAAGAGTAAGAATAAGAAAGTAGTAAGAGAATCTCAAGGAAATTCTAAAGTAAAAAAGAAGGGGAGACCAAAGAAGAGTGAACTAGAGAACTGTGTCCAGAAAAAATGTAAGATATCCCAGGAAACTGGTGTGGCCCCTTCAAAGAGAGGTGGGAGAAAAAAGGCTCAAGATGTGAACACTGGCAAACAGTCTGCAGTTGGTAAAGGGAAGAGAGGAAGGAGATCAAAGGGTGAGGCATAAAGTTATACATGTGTACACTTACATAGATTAAAATGTTTTTAATGGTATACTGATAATTATTAAGTATTATTGTAGCATTATAAAATGGAAAAGAAATGAAAATATAAAAGCATTAAATGTACCCACACACATAAAAAACAAGGCAGTATTATTCTCCAGATGAAAATGTCTCTGCATTTCAAAGTAATTTAGATTACATACTTGTAAATTTTTGATTACCAGGGTACTATAGTAGATAAATTAAAGATTCTGCCTTTGCACAATATTGTCCCCAAATGAATAATATTTTATTAATTTTGTTGTTTTGTAGGTGACTTTGTTATTGAATGGGAGACGGGAGATCAAGAAGCATCCGTGATCATAAAAAATGAGGAGGTGAATTCAGAAATGTCCGTAACAGAACCAGAGATTTCTTCAGTACCTGAAGGTAATGTGAGTACTGATGTCCTTTTACCAGAGAGATTAACTGTGGTGGATAACACTACCATGGAAACAGTAACCAGTATAAAAATAGAACCTCAGGAACAGGCCAGTCACCATGGAGACTGTTATAATGGCAACCATGATTTAACAGATGCCCCTTTCAAACTAGAAGGGAGAGTACCTGATGATCTGCTGGTTATGAAGGATTATGTTAATGATTTAGTGTAAATGTAGATGGTTAAATTGTTATAGATTTCGACTGTGTTGTTTTAAAAGTAATCAATATTATATTAAGGTTCATAAACCCTCTGCTCACTCATATAAAATGTTGTCTTAACTTTTATGATTTTCTGAAAGATCTGTATCTAATAAGTAAAATACAAACAGTTAAATCATGGCTTGTGAGGCAAAATTAAACAAAAAAAAAAGACGTCTCAACTTGACAAATCTATAAAGGAATAATAGACATTTATGTCATTACTTTAAGAGTTATCTCTCTTATCAGAGTATCAATGAACCTTAATGTTTTAATTTTATTTATCTTTAAAGAGTGTGGCTTTAGAATAATTATGTGAAGCTTTCAGTGATGTAGAACTAGAAAATTATGAGGCATGGCTGCTCTTTAACAAGCCTGATAAGCTGTAGTTTGATGATCTGATGTGTTATTAGTGCTCAATTGTTATTACTATATATTGTGACTTGTCTCTATTTTTGTTGTCAGTTTATTGTCTGTTTAGTCAATCATGTTATGAAGTTTGGAGTGTTTTTTTTTCATGATCAACATCTAATAATTGAAATCATCAACACATATTGAGGAATTTTCAAAATTAAAGACACAAGAAAGATACTAGTGAATTCTTGTAACAGTGTTTTTTTTAAAAAAGAAAATCATTCTTTGGCCACATTTGTCATAATGAAAACATGTTGGCACCTTGGAGGTAGATACATTTTATCTTAAAATCAATTGCCGTTTATTTCTGTTCATCTTCTGCATTTTTCCTTGGGAAAAAAACCAAAACATTCTTTTGAACCCCTCCCAATTATTTCTGGATGATGAATTAAAAGTAGGGGTTAAGAATAGAAAAAAATATTTGAATTTCTATATAAAAAATACATTCTTTAGATATATTTTAGTTATTAGATTTGACCTCATGAATTAACACTCATATCAGATTTCTTTAATTATGGATATACAGAATTGTGTCACGTATTGGTAATTTAAATGTACAGGACTAGAAATTCAACTGTGGCTGGAAATAATATTTAATTAGGCCACACCAATTTAATTTCTTGTTCGTTGGACATTTGATGAAAAATGAGCAGGAAGCGGTGAAATAATATTATTACTTTTTTGTAGGCAAATTTTTAGGAGGAGTGTGAAAAAATTTGAGCAGAAAATTATATTTTTTCTGATTTGCAGAGTAAGCAGATTTAAAATACGAAAAATAGTGTGGAAATTGAATAGAAAATAGCACAGAATTTCCATGGTGTGGGAAATCGAAATAAATATTATTTGTAAAGTTTTGCTTAAATACGAGCGTGCGGGTTCGACAAACAAAAAATTTTTATTGGTGTGGCCTAAAGAAAACTATAACTTTCGTAATGATTTTATTGCACATTATAAAAACAGTCTCCATTACAATCTTGTATAGTTGAACTTCTGTATCAAAAAAAAAATTCTTGAATACCATTGATATGTTGAAGTCAGTTGGAAGTCCAAACCACTTTTTAAAAAAATATCTTTTAACCCTACATGTATCTCAAATCAAATCCATGGATATCTCAAAGTTATTTTTTTTCTCAGCCCCCTTCAAGTGTGAGTTAGCAAGGTTAGACTATATTAATAACTAGATGAAGATTTTTTTTCTTGGGGAATGCAACTGTGTGTAAGAAGTAGGTTTTTAAATTTAAATGTTAAATGTTTGTTGGTATGTGTTGTTCCTTGTTTTCTCTCTTTATAGTCATTGTTTTTGTTGTAAAAAAAACTGTTCTCCTAAAACTTACTAGTTCTGAACAAAACCGATCTATGTTTTACATATTGCTCATTTATATTATGTTATATATATATTTCAGTGATATTTTATTCTTGTACTTTATTTTTATTTCATGAGGAAATCCATTTGTATGCATATTTTATTTATTTCATATTTCCTTAACTGGAGAACATTATTATATTTTACATGTATATGCTTGGTATTTCTGTGGGTTTTTTTTCTCTGAAAGATCTAGATTTCTACAAATTTTGTCTATAAAAAATATCTATTCTATTTATTATGTATATTGATCTTTAACTTTCAAGTGAACAAATGCATAATCTTTTTAAAAGGATCCATCTTGAAACAATCTACAAAGAAAATATGCTGCATTACAGTTGTGTCATTAGAGAATGTCTATTTTAAATGTTGTTATGCTTTCAACATTAATAAAATGTTTAACAAAATATCTTTCGAATTATGGAGGGGAAAAGGCAGAATAGTAGTCAATCTTTGAAGGACAAGTATTTAAAAACCCTCTATACTGATGTACAAATTCATGTTTTATATAGCTTTTTTTTAGGGGGGATATGTTCTTGGATATATATATTTTTTTTGGGGGGGGGGGTATTTTCTTGGATACATATAAGATACAAGATTTTGGAGAAGGTACTTAGCACCATGGTTTGGCTGGGGGGGGGGGGTTGTAGGTATTTTCTTGGATTCACACAAGATACAAGATCTTGAAGAAGGTACTTGGCACCATGTTCCCATAAGCTTTTGGTTATACAGTTAAATTATACTGTCAAAACAGAATCAGTGAACTAAGAGTACTGAAAGAGACAGTGGTTTCTCGAGTATAAATAGTATTCACATTTCTGCATGCAAAGATTCATTTGATTTAAAAATGTTCTTGTAAGTCAGCCTTTTTGAGCTCACACAGTTTTTACTCAAATGTTTTGAATGATGACGTTGTGGGAGCTCCGAGATTATTCCATTCCCTTGATGACAGCATCCCAGGTTAAAGTTGTTGGAGCAGATTTATTTCTCGGTAACTTTATACTGTATATTGATCAGAGTTGCAAGGATGGTGTATCTTATATATATATATATATATATAATATATATATATATATATATACTGTTGTACCAATCGGATTTCAGATACTCATCTTCAGCCAGTATTTTCCAGAAGAATGACCAGGTTCATGTTTTTGAAGCAGTTTCCATTCCCACATTACACAGGGGCATCTTATCCGCTCTGTTCTCTATTACACATATAATAACATGAATAAATTCAAGTGAAGAATCGAAAGTAGCACACAATTTATAAACAAAGTCGAAACACAACTTTTTTTTAGATAGAAAAGTTACACAAATCCTTATATGCATTAGAGCAATTTATCCAGGCTAAAATATTCCAAATATATCCAGTGTAAATAGTTTTTTATCCAAATAAAACCCCAGCTTTCTGCAAAGATTTGAACCTGCTCAAAAAAACTTTAACCTCATTAATTCAGAAAATTAGATCAGATTCAGCATCTGAAGCAGGCCAGGAAGTGTGCATGCAATCCATGCAATTTTGGTGACCACGGGGCTTTTAGTTACTTGGGAATGAAACTCCTCTTAAAACTTTAACATGGTCACATATCCAGGAATGTAGGACAGATCCAGCATCTGATGCCAGTCTTAAAATGTACATCCCTAGATGCATCATCCATACAAACTTGGTTTAGATTGGGGCTTACACTTACTTGGGAATGAACCTGCTCCAAAAACTTCAACCTGTTCACTCATCTGGAAAATGAGGTCAGATGCAGCATCCACTTGCAGTCTGATTATGTGCATTCCCAGATGTATCATCAATGTAAGTTTAGTCACCATCATGCTTATAGTTACTTTGGAATGAAACTCTCTCTTAAAGCTTTAACTTGCACCAAAAAACTTTAACCTGCTCCAAAAACTTGAAACTTACTCCTAAAACTTCAACTTGCTCCAAAAACTTTAACCTGTTCACTCATCCTGAAAATGTAGGTCGGATCCAGCATCCATAGCCAGTCTGGTAATGTGCATCCCTAGCAGTAGCATCCATGCAAGCTTGGTCAAGGTAGGGCCTTATAGTTGCTTTGGAATAACGTCCTACAAAAACTTTTAATATTTTCACTCATCCGGAAAAGTCAAGTCAGATTCAGCATCCAAAGCCAGTCTGATAAGGTGCATAGATGCATTATATTATATCCATGCAAGTTTAGTCACCAACGTGCTTATAGTTACTTTGGAATGAAACTTGTTACTTTGGAATGAAACTTGCTACTTAAAAACTTTAAATTGGTCCAAAAACATTAACGAGCTCCAAAAACTTTTAACCTGTTCACTCATCCGGGAAATGTATGCCAGATCCTGCATCTGAAGCAAGTCATATAGTCTACATCCTATGATGCATGATCCAGGTAGGGAATTGGGAATGAGACCTACTCCTTAAACTTTAACTGGAACGCCAACGCCAACACTTCGTCTAGGTAAGCTAAATATTATATTTAGACTAAATGTGCATAGATGTTGCATAGATGTTGCAACAAGGGATCACTCTATCAGAACATTTGTTTGGTGTGAAATTTTTGTCTTTCATTGTTGAGGTGAGCTTTGTAACCTTTGATTACCTATGCTTTTGGATACCAGAGAGGCGGTTGACAGCTGACTTAAGATGATGGAGAAATGAAACAAGTTACTATGTCAAATACTGAACATTCCAGTAGATAAATGCTTTATTGGTTGTCTTCTAGTTTGTCTTACAATTTACAAATGAACGGCTTTTAAGTATTTGAAGAAGAAATTTTAATTAATTATTGCAATGTTAAGTAAACTTGCAAGTCTACATATGAACATAGCAAATACATTTGACCTTGTCTGCTGCTCTCCATCGATTTGAATGCTGATTTGAGTAAACAAAACTTTCATTTTTACACACACAAAAAATCTTGTAATTGATTCCGACGTGAAGAGGAAACTTTTGGTTTATAAATTAAAGTGTAATTTTTGTACAATAGCACTTTTCCATCTCTTGAATGAATCTTTTATTATATTATTTTGTCTATGTCAGATCTAGAGAGTGTAATTTTCATTTAACAAATTTTCCTGGGCAGACCTAAAAAATATTTATATCTATCATATAGGTCAAATGGGCCGGGTGTTTGAATATTTAATTGTATTAAATGTTTCTCATTGTACCGTATAGCACATGTCACTATAATAAATGATTTACTTACTTACTTACTAATTAATATGGTAATCATTATTTGTATTGCTATCCTTGGGAAAAATTGTTTTGTAACTAATTAACTTAATTGTCGCTGGCGATGAAACGAGCATTTGACATCTCCCGGATAAACTGATAAATAAGAATAAATTCTTTTCCTTTTAGCTTCTTTGGAAATAAATTCTTCTCGGAATTAGAGCTTAATACTTCAAATTCAATAGAGAGATTTATTTGCTTGCTTTCGACCAAACTTAAATTAATCATTCTTTATTGAAAAATTCTTTTCCGGATTTACCGTTAATTGACACTTAATGCCTTAAATTGCTCCTGTGTTTACTCAGTGTTTAATCAGTGTCAAATAGTAGCGGACTCCTCTGTTGAGAATTCTTTGGATGTGAAATCATTTTCCCATTAGGTAAGCTTGTATATTAATATAATATATTATTATATATTAAATATATTTATATTTATTTAATTATATATTATAATATATTAAAAAATATCTGTTTTAAAAATGCTTATTCTTTTTTTAAATGTTAAATATATTTTATCAATTTTCATTTTAAATGACATGATCCTACTTTATTTTTAATTTAAGATTTTTATACTATTCTAAAATTATTCAAGTTGAGAAAATTTGTTTGTTTAAACCTTATAGTTGTAGAATAATGTATTGTTCTGATTAAGTTCTATAAAGTGATGTCTTTATGCCTTGAACATTCATTTTGTACTGGTTGTTGATCGATGATAAAAAGAATCGTCAAAAAAATACGTAAAATGTGAAAGGCGGGTGGGTGGGTTCGTAGATTAAACACAAAACAGGTTGCAGGTTCTGTTCATGGATACTTTTGACTCCTTACGCGATTCAAAGTGCCCCCCCCCCCCCCCCGTGGAGGGGCTACTTCTATGATCCTATTTCCGTACAAGGGCAGAAAAATAACGAAGACATGTGGCTGCACAAAATCACACGTATCGTCGCCCATCGTTGGAAATTTATAACTGCGGGAGAAAAAAAATCTACACATTGTGTGTGCAAAATTTTACTGCAAGTTGTCACCCACTCTACAAAGGGAGACAAACACACACACTCAAACATCAATATTTTGTTCATAAGGTGGCATATGTATCTCGCATGTTGACATAATTTATCTTGCATAAAGGGTGCAGATATATGCCA